>NC_137956.1:15136678-15714812 GCF_963924665.1 Micromys minutus
TTTTTTGTGTGTGTTAAGAAATTGCTAAAACGCAATCATTTTGAGACTGCTTCAAGCAAGAACAAGAATGCCAGTTCAAGGCCTATAACAGTTGTAGACAGATTGACAGTTATATTAGTCTAGGAGTCTTGAACAGATTGTTTTCTCTTCCAGTTTAAGAATTAAAAGGTTGAGAAGAAAAGTCCTCAAGTACAACAAATAGCAGCAGGGAAGAAAACATCCCAGACACTTCAAACAGATTCAGTTGGTGAAGAAGAGCTATTACTGGGGGAGAAAATACACACAGCTAGTCACACTAAAAGATCTGCTTCAATGCCAAAGTGGGACTCAGGAAGTTGAACACTGGCCTCTTCTTGATGAAAGAAAGTGTAAGGCACCTTGAAGGAGTTTTCATTCCTTAGCTTATTTTTTGTCAATTTAAATTAAAATAAGGATGTTAATTGGCCCACAGCTGTGGGAGTAAAAACATCCAGATCCAACCTTAAAGTTATCTGGCTAATCCATAGGCAGGTTCTCCCATTTATTTTCTTTTAATTGAACAACTTTATTTTAAAAAACAAAAATAAATGTACAAATTTTAAGCATTTTTTGGATAAAAATATACGAATACACTTTTGTCAGTGCTTGGCATTTTTTTTTGAAAGGTTTGATAGTGTGCATTAAGATCTTACTAGTTACAGTGAGCATAAAGTACATGTAAAACAAGATGTAACCTGGAACTAGTCAAAGTTTTCTTGATGTATGAGGAAATGCCTTCCAGGACGTTGTGCCTTTGTCGATGGCCAGAAGCATGAGGAAGAAACCAGAAATTAACCATCTTTATTATCTATTGGTGACTCTCAGTCGGTCTGCCCGTTACAAATCTGTGTTACTCCTAATATAAATGCGGTTCTCAGAAGGGACTATTATGTTCATCAAAGCTTATAATGTATTTTATCAGAATAATTTATTAACAGATGGAAAAGCTAACAACGTGGTACTAAAAATCAGCCTGGTTTAATAAAAAATACTATTTCTTAGTATGTGCACAGTTCTGCAAGTTGTAATTATTAAAACTTGGTGTTTAATAACTTAACCTTATTTAGTTCTTTTACCCCACTCCTAATAACATGGGATAATTAAGAATGGGGATTAGAACAAAAAAATCATTAACTATTAAATCAATTTGTACTTTATTTTTTTGTAAGAACACTGTGACCAGTCTTTTAGAGCACACTGTTCATTCTCTAAAAGATCAAATACTGGTATTTTTTTGTTCCACTTCTTTCTCTTTGCAGATATCCTTCTAATCACAATAGCACTATGCAGTGGTCCTACAATACTTATACAAGCTATTCTCCACTTGAGCCCTGGCTCCATCTCTGTATCTTTAGAAATTGAATGGAACAGTGCAGATAGAAGACCAGCTACTGCAAGACAGTAGAAAACCAAGTAGTTTGTTAAAGGACACTTGCTCAGTAAGATATCAGCTCTCTATAACAACCTCATTTTCACATAGGCCATTATGGAAAAATAATAGTGCCTAGATAAGCCCTGAGGATGCCATAGACACCTTCTGTGGTAACTGATCAGACTCAGATGTTCCCTGGTAGAATTGCCTAGGTCCACATTCTTAAGGAAAATTAATACCTGTTTAAGTGCTGTGGCATGATTTATTTTGCAGTAGTGTGTATTTATTAGTGTGTGTGTGTGTGTGTGTGTGTGTGTGTGTGTGTGTGTTTGTGTGTGCAAGCACACTCGAGTGCACACATAGTCTTAGTTAGATCCTTTAGGGTAAAAGTGGTTATTCCTTTGTTGCTGTTCCTGTGAATACTATCCTGAATTGCCCTCATGTTCCTTTGCCTTATGTAATACACTTGCTCCTCCATCTCCTCTCATGGATCACACTTGAAGATGAAAATTGGGATCTAGAAGGACCAAAAAATTCAGAACATCCTTTCTCAAGATAATAAGCAGGCTGGCAAGGCTGTTGTTTTGGTCTATAAGATAACTGAGTTGTAGAAGCTATTAGCTCTTTTCTGGGGTAATCCTCCATGACAAATTCTAATCCCTTCCTATACTTGCTCTTCCCATCTTCCAGAAAGTATCCCTAGGGTAGATTGCATTACTCAGAAAGACAAAAGGCATGGGTTGTTTTATATATATAAATATAAATATATATAACTTAAGTTCTTAATTATTTTTTAAATTTACATTTCAAATGTTATTCCCTTGCCTAGTTTTTCCTCCATACCCCATATCCCATTCCCCCCTCTCCATGCTTCTATGAGGGTGTTCAACCACCCACACACCCCTTCCCACCTCCCTGCCTTGACATTTCTCTACACTGGGGCACTGAGCCTTGCCAGGAAGGACCAAGGGCTTCTCCTCCTACTGATGCCCAACAAGGCCATCCGCTGCTACATGTACAGTTGGATCCATGGGTCCATCCATGTGTACACTTTGGACAGTGGTTTAGTCCCTGGGAGCTCTGGTTTGTTGATATTGTTCTTCTTATGGGGTTACAAACCCCATCAGCTCCTTCAGTTCTTTCTCTAACTCCACTCCTGGGGACTCCATTCACAATTCAATGGTTGGCTGACAGCATCCGCTACTGTATTTGTCAGGCTCTGGCTGAACCATTCAGGAGACAGCTATATCAGCATGCACTTCTTGGCATCATCAATATTGTCTTGGTTTGGTGGCTGTACATGGACTGGATCCTTAGGTCGGGCAGTCTCTGGATAGTCTTTCCTTCAGTCTCTGCTCCAACCTTTGTTTCTGCATTTCTTCCTGTGAAGATTTCTATTCCCCCTTCTAAGAAGGACTAAAGCATCTGAACTTTGGCCATCTTTCTTATTGAGCTTCATGTGGTCTTTGAATTATATCTTGGGTATTCCAGGCTTTTGGACTAATATCCACTTATCAGTAAGTGCATATCATGTGTGCTCTTTGTGGTTGAGTTACTTCACTCAGATTGATATTTCCTAGTTTCTTCAATTTGCCTAAGAATTTCATGAAGTCATTGTTTTTAATAGCTGAGTAGTACTCCATTGTGTAAATGTACCACATTTTTTGTATCCATTCCTCTCCATTTAGGTTTCAATATAAAGCTTGTCTTACATAGGTCCTACATTGTTGGTCAGGCCAATATAGGCTTCACACCTCAAGCCAGCAGTTCTCTTTAAATGACAAGAGTAGAAGTCCGCAGCAAGTCTTGAGTTGACATCTTTTCAAGAGTATAAGAATTTCACTAATTTGTGTTAGACTGCTTGAGATTTGCATGTGGTGATTTGTTTTGCATTTAAATTTATGTAGAACGTGCATAATAAAATAATGGAACCTAAGGATATATCTCTATGAATTTTTATTATGTATAGATAGGTCCTTATAACTACCATTTAGATTGAGATACATCATGTTTCTGGCCTTTAAAACCCCCTTAATGTCCCTTTCTTTCCAGCATTCCACTGACATGTCTATGTTATTTTGGTTTTAACTATAATAATAGGTTTCTTTGTTTTGACCTCAATGATTTAAGTTCAATTTAATAATAGGGACTATCTGATTATGTAATATTTCTATGAAATCAACTGGCCTGTTGTACTAGAGCCACAAAGTATTCCATGGGGACATGTATCATTTTTAATACTCTGACTGTTGATAGTCATTTTGGTCATTTCAAAATTTGGGCTGCAGACTTCTCATGGTAAAATATCAATAACATAAAATATAGTATTTGGTCCTCCTCTTGCTTTGGTTGTTTGAGACAGAGTTTCACTATGTAACCCAGTCCTGGCTCTGTCTCCTCAGTGCTAAAATTACAGAAGTGTGCCAACATACTCAGCCACGTTGGATGTTTATTGAGTATATATCTCAATAGCAATATTACTGTCACTTTGCAATTGAACCAGCCACTATTCTCTATTTTTTTTTTTATCTTTTCAAACTAAAGCACTATTTAAAAACATTCTCGGTTTGTCTCCTATGCCTTGTGCACCACGATTCATTACTATCTGTATGAATTTGACTACGATGGCACCTTACAGAGGCAGGCTCACCTTCTTTAATATCTTACAACATTCTAAGCCAGCTTAGCATAGTGACTTTAAAGTTAATTCATGTTCTAGCGAGTGTTCAAATTCCCTTAAGAAAACGTAAAAGAACCGTGTTTGTGCACATATAAGAAATAGATATTTTGTTATATCCACATTTGAGAATAATAAATAACACTGATATAAACATAAGCATAGCCACTGAGTCATTGCTCTCATTCTCTCATGTGAATATTCAAGACAAACTACACATTAGTTCTGAATGTACTTTTCCTCCTGAGCCAGTATCATGCTTTACCATGGATAAGCCACTTTCTCACTAATAACACATAAGTGTCCTGATTTCTCAACATCATTTGACAGCATTTATTAATATTTGTTTGGTTGACTAGCTTTTGTTTTGTTTCATTCCATAATAACTATGCTAATGGAATGGAGGGGCATTTCATAATCATTTGATAGAATTTTCCTATTTACTAGCAATGCTGAATAACTTTTCATGTGCTTATTTTCAATTTCTTTGGAGAAATGATTGTTCGGGTCCCTTGCTCATTTCCATTTCATTGTTGGATTTTGTTGTTGATGATATTCTTGGGAATGAGTAAAGACTTCTACTAACCTTCTTAATCTCCATTTATTTTATACTTTTGAGAATAGTCTTCATATGAAAGCAGGTTTATTTTCTCACACGTCATATCTGAAAATTTTTATTTTATGTACAGATATATATTTTAATTGTTTCTATTTAGAACACATGGTAGTAATCTGCTTTTAACAGAGAAAGGACCTTAGATTTTAAATAGGGCTAAAATAGGTTGAGTTATGATTTTTTTTTCCTCTGAACATAGAGCAGATTCTTAAGGAAAGTCACAACAACACAGAGGGTCATATTTTGGGATGTAACTGTGAAATATTTCATAACAATAAAAAGGGTTTTTATTTTTTGATACTGAAGAACAGAAAATTAATTATCTTTTTGAATTCTCAAACAATTATTTACCTCAATCACTTATGACTTTTGCATAACACAAGATTAATAAAACAAATATTTAGACATAAAGTTACTTTTAAGTATGAATCAAGCCATTGTTTGAGAAAGATCAGTATTCAAGGACAGCAGAACTGCACTTCCTCCTTCAAATATTCATACTGTCTTATTTCGGTAATGATAAAATTCTTTAAGGCAGAATTTTTTTAACCTCATCATTATTGATATTTTCAGCTAGATATTTTTAATATATTTGCATTGCAGTTTGTTCAGGAAAATTTTATTCTCTCATGGGTCTTCCACCCACGGATATAAGAAATTTTTTTTTAGGAATTCCTAAGTGAGCCTTAGAGGCAGACATGTTCCCTGGTCAAGAGCTACTGTTTCCAGTCTCTGTAAACCCCTGTATGTGCCACTTACTTGATTCTATGGGCTGTAGTCTTCTGCTGCCTTTGACCCTTTTGACTCTTACCCTCCTACCTCTTCTTCTCACACAGATGTTTTGTAAATGCTTGGTACCACTGTAACTTTGTTCACCATGTTACCCTCCTTTTTAATTTTTTTCTTGAGGATTAGTAATGTTCACACATGCTTAGACTAATGGAAAGACCTAAAAAGAATAAACCACTTGAGTAAATAAAGTATAATTTTGTCATATAGAAGATGCATAAGAAAGAGCCTTGAACACATGGGCACAGAAAATTTTTTTCTGAATAGAACACTAATGGATTATGTTCAAAGATCAACAATAGACAAATGGGACCTCATAAAATTATAAAGCTTCTGTAAGACAAAAGACACTATCAATAGGATAAAATAGTAACAAACTGATTTAAAAATTATCTTTATCAATACTACATCTCATAGAAGCAGAATACACAATCTATACAAAGAACTCAAGAAGTTAGATTTCAGAGAATCAAATAACCCTATTAAAATGAAGTACAGAGCTAAACAAAAAATATCAACTGAGGAATATCAAATGGCTTAAAAGCATCTGAAGGAATGTTCAACATTCTTAGTCATCTGAGAAATGCAAATCAAAACAACCTGAAATTCCACCTCTCACCAGTCAGAATGCCTAAGATCAAAAATTCAGGAAGCAGTAGATGCTGACAAGGATGTGGAGAAAGAGGAGCACTCCTCCATTGTTGGTGGGATTGTAAGCTGTTACAACCACCCTGGAAATCAGTCTGGCAGATCCTCAGAAAATTGGACATAATACTACCTGAAGACCCAGCTATACCAATCACGGGTATATTCCCTAAAGATGCTTCGACATATAACAAGGACACATGCACCACTATGTTCATAGCAGCCTTATTTTGATAGCTAGAAGCTGGAAAGAACCAAGATGTCCTTCAGCAGAGTAATGAGTACAGAAAATGTGGTACATTTATACAATGGAGTACTTACTTACTCAGCTATTAAAAATAATGACTTCATGATATTCTTAGGTAACTTATGGAACTAGAAAAATATCAACCTGAATGAAGTAACCCGATTTCAAGATAAATAAATAAATGAATGAATAAATAAATAAAGAAATAAATAAAGAAATAAAGAAATAAATACAATTCACAGAGCACATGAAGCTTAAGAAGAAAGAAGATCAAAAGATCAAACTGTGGTTTCTTCAGTCCTTATAAGGAGTAATAAAATACTCACAGGAGGAAATACAGAGACAAAGTGTGAAGCAGAGTCTGAAGAAAAGACCATCCAGAGACTGCCCCACCTGGGGATCCATCCCATATATAGTCACAAAACCAAGATAATTTGAGGATGCCAAGATGTGCGTGCTGACAGGAGCCTGAAATAGCTGTCTCCTGAGAGGCTCGGCCAAAGCCTGAAAAATAGAGGCTGATGCTCTCAGCCAACCATTGGGCTGAGAACTGGGTCTCCAATAAACGAGTTTAAAAAAGGACTGAAGGAGCTGAATAGATTTACAACCCCACAGGAAGAACAATGATATCAACCAACCAGACCCTCGAGAACTCCTAGCAACCAAAAAGTACACATGGAAGGACCCATTCATTGCTCCTGTCTTACATGTAGCAGAAGATGGCCCATTGGGCATCTGTGGGAGAGAGGCCCTTTGTCCTGTGAAGGCTTGATGTCCTGGTATACTGGCTCGTTTTGTGTCAACTTGACACAAGCTGATATTATCAGAGAGAAATGAGCCCATTTGAGGAAATGCCTCCATGTAATCCAGCTGTAAGGCATTTTCTCACCTAGTGATCAAGGGGAGTGGACCCAGACCATTGTGAGTGGCACCATCCCTGGTCTAGGTAGACCTGGGTTTTAAGAAAGTAATTGAGCAAGCCAAGGAAAGCAAGCCAGTAAGCATTTTTCTTCCATGTCCTCCTGCATCCTGACCTGCTTGGGTTCCAGTCCTGACTTCCTTTGGTGATGAACAACAATGTAGAAGTGTGAGCTGAATAAACCCTTTCCTCCCCAACTTGCTTCTTGGTCATGATGTTTTGTGCAGGAAGACCCTGACTAAGACAGCTGCTGTAGGGGAATGCCAGGACAGGGAGATGGGTGGGAGGGAGTGTTTGGGGGAACACTCTCATGGAGGCAGGGGGAGGGGGATTAGATAGAGGAATTCCAGAGAGGGAACTTGGAAACAGGATAACATTTGAAGTGTACGTAAAGAAAATATCCAATTAAAAAGAGAAAAAATAAAACAAATTAACACACAAAAAAGAAGATCTATTAGAAAATCAATGTGAGGAAGATGTATCTTTTCTTGCTATTATCAAGTATTCACTCAGATTTCATGGAGAAAACAGATTTATTTAGCTCAGAATATTGTTCGTTCAGTAGCATTTACATTAAAGTAAGCTCACCTCTTCTGATAGTTCCCTGGGTTGTAACATTTCCAGTTTAGTGTATATGTGTGAGAAACAAATGACATCTCTAAAGAGAGAGCTTCAAAGAGGTGGGTCGGGCCAGAACAAACTTCTCAAGAGAACTATTGAGGAGTTCTAGAGGAACAGCCTTACTTATATCTATGACTTAAAGTCTCTCTGCTGCATTTCACCTCCCCAAAGTTTAAATCTTCCCACACCACTACCTTATCTGTAGTATCCACCTTCCACGAATGTGCAAAGATACTCAACCCATATAGCAAATAAGAAAATCCAAGGGGCACAGAATGGCAGTTCACCCCAGGGTAAGAAAGAAGGCAAAATGAAGGTGGTAAACTGAGGAGGTTCATATCTACTACTGATGATCATTCAATGAAGCGGAGAATCAACATCAGAACTGCAAGAAGTTTAACTGTCTCCTTTAAGATAAAATTTCTCATATATATGACCATGGAGTTTTAAAATTAATATCACTTGAAATATTGTAACCATCCTTTCCTAAGCATTTTACATCCATTTTCCTATAATTATTTAATGAATTAAATCTAGATAAGGTTGTGTAGAATGATCAATTCTTATTATTTTCCCCAGGCTAACAAAGTCTTGTTCAAAAAGATTTAAGCATCCCTAGATCTGGAGGCAGAGTTATGGAAATGCACACAGGAGTTTCTAGTTACACTAACAAGCCTTTGACCAGCATGGGGTCTATCTAACAACCATATTTCTGAGAGGCTAAAAGAATTAAATGAAATGGGCAATAAATGTTGGTGATAATTTGGATTGAGAATTGATCTGTGACATAGCTGGAAATGATGTCCTTGTAGAAGATCAGAAATAAGGCTTCTTGGTGACCTTTACATGAATACAGTCAATGAATTATTCCTGCTTAACAGACTTATATTGTGTATCCAGGAGAGAAGTTGTTGATGCATAAGAAGATGTGGATAGATTTAAAGGATCAGAAAAAGATTAAGCCCAACGAGAAACAGAAAAATCCTTCAGATTTTTGTAAAAATAACTTTAAAAATATATGTAGTTTGGTAAAGTCTGTGAGTTAAAGAAAAAAAACAATAAGTTTCTAAGATAATGAATTTTTAAAAAAAATAGAATTCTGATAGTATTTTGGGAGATGTAGTATGAGAAACTGAGAGAAGAGCAATCAATTTTGTTTTACTCAGCATTTAAGTTTTACAATTGGGGAAACTCAAATACTGCAAGGTTGTATAAACAGTTGTGTTTCTTTTCAAGATATTATTACTCCTGGTTAGAAGTAGTGTGTGCTTATTTCTTGCAAAGCAGGGTAATTAGAAGGGCAGGATTTTTACTACAGTTAAAAGTACTGTGTGTTTACTTTATACAAAATGTACTAATTAACAAGCCATTTGCAACCATTGCTATAGAAGTTGCTTATAAATGTTAAGGAAAACAATTGACTTCATTCTCATATGTCTTTAAGTTTAAAAATTAGCCTTACTAGCTTTCTTCTCACTAATTGGTTGCAAACTAAAATTAACAAATTGTTATAAAACCATGGAAAACTGAGAAATTATGACATTTCTAAATTTAATTATGGTAATGAACTATATCCATGATAAACTAATTTTATTACAGCAGAGATAAGACTGCAATAGTTTGGCAATCTATATTCCAAGAACAGAGAGAAGAGGAAAATTAAGATTGCCATATGGGAATTAATTATGAATCTTCTCATAATGGAATAAAGCTGAGATATTCAAAGACATTATGTAACTTGGAGTTACATAATGGATCTCAGGTCAAAATGAGTCTGAAGAAAAAAGAAACATGTCATTCAGAAAGTGAGTGAACAAGCTAGGAAAACTGAACAAAAAATGCAAAATAGAGAAGAAGCTGTAGTGGCTGAACACAGCCACCCTGCTCAAATGGGGAGTGTCTGGCCCTAAATTTAACTGTCACCTCTGTACATGACAAAGGCATACCTCTTGTCAAGGCTATTTGTTGTGGTAAATATTATTTGGGGGCTTCTACCCCACTTTAGATCATATAGTTCTACAAACAAAAGACAAAAAGCTTTATATTTATAAGAAGCCTTAAATCATCAGAGCTGGGCATGTATGTGCTATTTTGTCTACTTCTCTGGCGGAAACAACCCCAAGAGATCACTTTTCACAGTTTGAATGGGCTGCTGCTACTCTACCTGGTCAGTCCTCATACTTGTACACTCGTGATCCACCTACCCCATGGTACCTACTTCTTTCTTCCTCTACTCCTGGTCTGTGCCTCAGATCCCACACTCACAATTGAACCCTTATCTACCTCTCTTTTGCCCAGCTACAAACCATAGGCTTCTTTACTGAAGCAATAATTTTAAATTAAGGAGCAAGGTTTGCCCAACAAAAGCTGGTATATGAAATTTGCTCATCTTGAGGTAACTAGACCTTGAGATGTAGAATTTAGCATAAGGATGCACAGCAACAGACCAAACCTCAACAGCTATTTCATGTTCTTGATCATGCTGTGTTAATCAAGCAATCTCTTTGCATGAACTTCCTGCTCATTAAGCCAGTTTTTATATGATCTAGTATTCTAGGGACTGAGCTAGAAGCATAACTCAATCTCAGCGTGAGTAGTTCTAACAAACAATGAAATATAACAAATGTGGTGCTATCCTCAACCTAGTTCCAGAGCACACATATTTGGTCCTAAGAGTGTGACATTGAGGTACTAATATCTTTGATCTATAATCTCATTTATGATAGTTTCACCAAGATCAAAGTTACTTTGCAATATGCTTTGTAGCTTTTTGGCAGCTTCCATAAGTAGTGATCATACCTCCAAACGTTTTATCACAATATTATTAGTGTTAACTGGAACAAAAGATCAGGCAAACAGAAACACTGATATTATCCTGAACATATAAGCCTCATTATATTTTGGGTATTAAACATCTCTTCAAACCTTATGTTTTAGAGGCTTATTTTCAACTGATGCCACTGTTGCAGGTGGTGAATATTTTAGTATGTAACAGTTGAAAGGAGGTCATTGGGAGCATCCCCTTGTAGAGCACTGCATTAGTTACTTTTCTGGTGCTATGATGGAACATGATGAACAAGACAGCTTGTAGAATAAGCAGGTTATTTAACCAGTGGTTCCAGAAGAAGGGTCAATAATCACAGTGAGTACTGTAGCAGACATCTGAAGCAGAAACCTGATAGACTGTAAATATCAAACAGAGCAAATTGGAAGTGGGGCCTGAAAAACTCTCGGTACTTACCACTCATGACATACTTCCTCCACCCAGGCTGTACCCTCAAAAATAATGACAGGCCCCTCCACACAGCACCCTATTGAGAACCAAATGGGCAAATAGTTGAGTTAGTCTATGGAGGGCAATTTTCATTCAAGCCACCATAAGCTTATTGGATTACAACTTATTTCTCTTTTTTATTCTGTAGGCAGTGTAAGGTGAACAACTTTTCTGTGACAATTATTTATGATGTGATTTTCTGACTTACCACAGGTCTAAAGAAAAAGCACCAAATATCCACAGGCTGCAAACCTCTGAACTCATGAGCTAAAATAAAGCTTTATGCCTTCATCTTTATTTCTTTCAAGCATTTTGTCCAAATTATAGAAAGCTGACTAATACAATTATCAGTAGTAGTCTGGCCATCAAGTCCTCCAAATATTCTTTTGCATCTCTAAACTTAGATCATTCTCTCAGTCCCTGAATAAAGTATTTACAATTCTGTTCTCTCACAAAGTGCAAACATTCAGATCTACTAGTCAGAGATGAGCTGTTCTTTCCTTTATATTCTCTTACAGAAACAGAATTGCATTTTCTGTAATCATTTCCAAATCATTCATATTTACAAGCCATTCAGGAAAAGAAATCTTCTATTTTAATCTCAGGGGTACAATTCTTTCTCTTGAGATCAAATGTATCATGTTATTGGAGTTCATCTCATAATATATTAAGATTCATTTTTGCCACAAAAACTACCATTTAATAGTCTCTTTCTCAATTTAAGTAGAACACAAATGGTAAATGAGCAAATATTCTCTCTGCTCCCATGATCCCTATGGAGTTACTAAGTCTTTATGACCAAGCTTCTTCAAAGAGTTGACATTATGCACCATCCTAACACATATGCTCATCTTACCTTGGTCCTCAACTATTTCTCTCACATCTAACACATTTGTTGAGAATATTGAGGTTCTGAATCCAGATTCCAATTGGAAAGAAATGAATTACCTATATATAGGTATTATTTTAAAATGTAAAAATATTAATTATACAAAGAATAAATGAATAATAAATAGACTATAGGAATTAGGTGGCACAGCATCAGCAACACAGATTCCAAGAGCAGGCAAGAAAAGCCTCAGCAAGATCTCTGAACACTAATAAAAGATCCTTTAATAACTCCGCCCATGCCCTCATTGGTTCCAAGAAAGCATCTCTTCTAAACAGCAGTTCCTGATTGCTGGCATTGTCTGCACCAGCAATCCTTGGGTTCCCAGGCAGTCCTCAGTTAGGTCCTCCTGCAGGACATGCTTTTGCAGTTGTGCAGCCCCTAGTGTTTACATAGAGGCAGTCCTGTTGTTTATGCTATATATCCATTTTTGTTTCTAGATTTTGACAGCCTAGTGAGAGCCAGGGTACCATTGCCATGACACTGTTGACCCTACCTCAGAGGATTCCCATTATACTGAACTGTGCCTGTCTTAGGCTGTCCTGTCTTCCAGGATCTTACCTATCACTAACTACCAGCCCTAATAAAGACTCTGGGGGCATGTCTTGCAAGAGGAAGATGGTGGTTTCATGAATTCCATCCATCCATGTTTTGATCACTTTTTAGGGGGGCTGCAATCAGGATTTTTGAGAGCCATCAGCACCTAAAGGGTGTCCTTATTTATGGAATGCTACTTGGAGATATGCTGTGTGAGACAAACAAAATAATTATTAGAATAACAATTTCTCCCTTCATACCATAAGTGACTATCCATGAGCAGCCAAACAGCATCTTAATATTGTCCCATTAAAGAGACAGTCACCATTTAGGAGAGTAAGGAGACATAAATCAATACTACTAGAGGGGCCACATAAATCCCAATTTCTCATAATGGGGTCATATCAGAATCTAATGGAATCCCCTTTAACATAGGGATTGATACTGGAAGCATCATGTGAGGTAAACCTCCACATACCAAGTGTGAAGTTTGATGACAATATCAGGTTGTCCTTGGAGAACTTTACACCTCTCTACCACACAGCACCATCTGGTTTGGTATGATTAAGGAGGCATACTTGACAAAATGTGGCCACAGCTTTTGCTACATGTGTATCCATCAGACATTGGAGGACAATAATTGATATCCCAAGTGCAATTATGTTGTGAACAATATTGACCACCTCTATCCTAATTTTTTGGTGACTGAGCTTATTTGTAAACAGAAGCAAGCATTTGAGGAAAAGAGGTTCAAAGTGGACTGCTCAGTGAGTAGCACCAATGGGCATAGGTGGCAAAATTGTCAAGATGTGTCGGGAACTGATCAAGATAATCTTAATTTGGCACATGTTAACCCCATGTTGGAATTACTAGTGCAAGCTTGCAGTGCTCCCAAGGGATAGGAAGTCCCACAAATGTGGGAATTTGGGGGAACCTTAGACAGCAGTGCTAGAGGACAGCTTGGAGTTTGATGGCTGGGCTGGAGGGCTAGAGTATAGGTGCCTTCATCCTCATCACCAAAATCAACCTATTTGCTCAGGAAAGTGGAACGGGGTCAGTAATGGAAAGGTGAATATTAGCCTGGTCCTGGCACTGTTTGTTATGGGCAGCCACCACTTCCTCTAGGGGAAAATTCTTAAGACTTTTGATGACTGCAAGGGGACAAAGAACAAGGAAGGGGTAATCCCAGACTGTAACTTGTGCTTATGGGCAAAGAAGAAAACACACATTCAGAGGCTGGGTTCCCAACTGTTCTCCAGGAACATCCAGGGAGCCAATATAGCAGCCCCCCTGCCAAAATTGGTCTTGAGTCTTAACCTTGAGACCACAAATAACCAGAAGGGTTTTCAGAGCCTTAATCTGGGCTTCCTTGTTGGTGGAGGGGAGGGAACCTGTGTCAACAAGCTCAAAGGAAGCAAACAGCAAACAGATATGACAAATATGACAGAAGAGGTGAAGAAAGTCATGGCATATTAAGCAGAGGACTCCTTTAGGTGTAGCTCAAAGGCCACATTACTGGAAAGTGAACCTGGGATGGAAAAGTCCTTTAGGAGCTGATCCCTGATACCACCAGCCAGGAAATTAGCCCCTATGTCAGGTACCAGGATGAATCCCGACCAAAAGTGAAAGGAGCAGACAAAGACAAGAAAGACAGAAAAGATCGCCTCTATACACACACTCACCTAGACAAAGACAAAAAAGAATCAAAAGATGACCACCACATGCTCACCCAGAGACAAAGAACAGCAAAAAGATGGCTGCCACATGCTCACTCTCAAACCGAACCTAAACCAAAAGCGAAATTACTAGGATGGAGAGACAGAAAAGAGGACAGAAATGAGTTCCGCGTGGTCACTTTTGCAGGACCTACAACATAAAACAATTAGGGACCAACTCACTGAAGAAGCAACCCCAGGGGGCAAAACAGCAGCACCGTGAGGAAAAGGATATATCAGGTTGAACCATGAACACAGTCCTTGCAGCAATGGCAAAAAATAAAATAAAACCGAACCCTTAGGAAGGGAGGTTTGCAGGCAGCCACAAAAACTAGGGCAATGAAATAGTCCATTTTCCATGCTGGGCACACATGTTGCCTGTGCCCTGACTACTTGCTGCTGGCCTCTACCTACCCTTGGGTTTGGGAGTGAGGTGGCACAGAATCAACAACACAGAATCCAGGAGCAGGTAAGAAATGCCTCAGCAGCCTCCTCTGAACACTGTTACAAGCTCCTTTAATACTCTCTGCCCACAATCCCATTGGTCCAGAGAAAGCATCTCTTCTAAATAATAGTTGCTAATTGGCTGGCATTGTCTGACCCAGCAAACCCTGGTCCCTCAGGCAGTCCTCAAATAGGTCCTTCTGTAGTAGATGCTTTTGTGGATGATAGGACCCTGTCATTTACATACTGGCAGCCCCGCCTTAATGGCTACAGGAGAACATGGAAGTAGAGCATGGAGCCATGAAGTAAGCCATTCCAAAGCACACGATTTTATATATCGATATAGAGTATGAGGATGAATAAAGTCACCCAAAGTATTTAAATGCAGAGCTTCTAAAGATGAAGAGTCTCAGAATCAAGTCCAGGTTCCATGAAACTTTAAACGTTTAACAGAAATAACAAATAGAGATACAAACACATTAAGGAGATGAAAGTATTATGTCTGATAAGGAGAAAATGTGGGTATTTCAGGGTATGAGTTGTTATTAAAGTAAGAAAAAAAGAGGGAGTTCTGTGGTTTGATTTATGTCTCTAAAATATATATGCTCATGTCGCTGGAAGAATGTACTAAAAATTATATATATATATATATATATATATGGGATACTTGTTAGAAGAAGGAAATTTGACAGATAAATCAGTGGGCTATTATACTATAAACTTTGGATTGATATTATAATTCTAGGATTGTTAGACCTCTCTACAATACAGAATCAGAGGACGGGGTTCTTTCTGGAGTCAAACAGAACACAGCTCTGATACAAATGTGAGTATCCAGTACATGGCAAGAGTAAATAGTTTCTTCTGAGTCATTAGGTGTGATGATTTGTCTGGTCAATATTAGGAGCTGTTACAGGAATGGGGAGGATTTGTTACACAATCAGGAGATTTTTAAGTTGACATTAATAATAGATCTGCATTAATGGATCTGCAAATTTATCTCTAAATCTTTGTATAGAATATGTATTCTTTTATTTCAAAATCTTGATCTTTCACTGCAGACACTGAAATCTCTTATATTTCTTGAATTTAAAGTGAAAACTATCTCATTGTGTCCTCAGGGCAAGATTAATATTTCAAAGTAAACTATGTAAGTAACTTATAGGAATGAAACAATGAATATTCTGAATTTCAATCATGCCATGTTTTATAGGCTTTAAAAAACCTTACATCCTTTTTCAGAATCCATAAAGTTCATAAACTGGAAAGCATGATGTTCCATAATTATCTTTAATAAAAACACCAATAATTATAATTTTCTTTTATAGTGTCTATCAGTTTTCACATTCAGAAGAAAGTAATACTATGTATATTCATAGAGGTTATGTCCCTCAATATAAATAGCAGTAAAAAGATATATTAAGATATAATATATATATTAATATATATATATTAACTGCAATAGCAATTTTCACAATATAGTCTGTTTCTGATTATGAATTAAATGTATAACAAAATATATTTAATTTGTACATCAAACAAGTAAAGAGAAGAAAATCATGATCATTCACAGTGTCTGCCCCTCAAAATCACTAATGGAATGTGGTTCTAGGATATTTTCACACATAAGTTTTTCAATATTTAACTCATATTTTATATTCACTCATCAGCCTTGATGTAATATAAGATTACATTCTTAGAATGTTTGCCACAGAACAAACGTGTTGACATTTGTTTTTTTATTGTTTGAGAATTTCATGTATCAATACAATATATTTTTATTAAAACCCATCTACAAATATGTCCTCTTAATTCCTCTTCATGTCCCCTTACAAGATTTTCTTTTAGAAATTCAAGTACTGACTTCAGGACGCAGAGCAGAGCCTGGCCCAACCACTAGCCGGAAAGGCAGCTCGTACAGGCTGAGCTACTGTGACCTGGAACAGATCTTAGGAACTTCTGTTCCCACCCGGAGAGGACTTCAGGACTCAGAGCAGAGCCTGGCCCAACCACCAGCCGGAAAGGCGGCTCGTACAGGCTGAGCAACTGGTGAGTGGGAGACCTAGGCTGCGGGGGAGCAGAGGGATCTCTGCGGAGTGCACACGGAAAGGGCACCCCCTGCCCTGACCTGCCCTGTCCTCCCCGATCCAGTGACCGGGAACAGATCTTAGGAACTTCTGTTCCCACCCGGAGACGACTTCAGGACACAGAGAAGGGCCTGGCCCAACAACCAGCCGGAAAGGTGGCTCGGAGAGGCTGAGCATCTGTGACCAGGAACAGATCTTAGGAACGTCTGTTCCCACCCGGGGGCAACTTCAGGACGCAGAGCAGAGCCTGTCCCAGCTGCCACCCGGAACCTGGGCTGCTGGGGAGTAGAGAAATCTCTGAGGAGTGCACACGGAAAGTGTACCAGGGACACAGACCAGATACAAGGGAAAGGCAAGAACATATCACTGACAACAAAATGGCAAGAGGAAAGAGAAAGAGTATATCCCAAGGAAACCAAGACAATCTAGCAACACCAGAACCCAGCTCTCCAATAGTAGCAAACATAGGAATTCCAAACACTCCAGAGAAAGAGGACAAAGACCTGAAAACATGCCTCAAGACACTGATAGAGTTACTTAAACAAGAAAGGGAGGAAAAGCAAAAAGATTCAGAAACTTTTAAAGAAGAAACAAGAAAAACACTCAAAGAACTCAAAGAACGAGACGAAAACAGAACCAAAGAAATAAAGGAATGGAAGAGGGAAATTAAAACAGAAATTGACACAATAAAGAAAGCGCTAAAAGAGATAACCCTAGAGTCAGAACACCAAAAAAAGAAATCAGGAGTCACAGAAGCAAGCATTTCCAACAGAATACAAGAGATCAAGGAGAGAATCTCGGGGGCAGAAGACAACATTGCAAACATAGACAAAACAGCCAGAGAAGATGCAAAAAACAAAAAACTCCTAACCCAAAATGTCCAGGAAATACAAGACACAATGAGAAGACCGAACCTAAGGATAATAGGAATAGAAGAGGGAGAAGAGTATCAACTAAGAGGCACAGTAAATATCTTCAACAAAATCATAGAAGAAAACTTCCCTACCCTCAAGAATGAGATGACCACGAGCATAAAAGAAGCCTTCAGAACTCCAAATAGGTTGGACCAGAAAAGAAATACCTCCCGACACATAATAGTCAAAACACCAAGTGCCCAAAGTAAAGAAAGAATACTAAAAGCAGTAAGGGAAAAAGGTCAGGTAACATATAAAGGCAGACCAATCAGACTCACACCTGATTTCTCAACAGAGACTATGAAAGCTAGAAGAGCCTGGACAGACATCATGCACTCCTTAAGAGAGCACAAGTGCCAGCCCAAGCTGCTATATCCAGCAAAACTATCAATCACCATCGATGGAGAGACAAAGATATTTCAAGACAAATCAAAATTCACACAATATCTGACCACAAACCCAGCACTACAACGAATTATAGGTGGAAAACCCAATACAAGGAGGGAAAATACAGCCTAGTAAAAACAAGAAAACTCCTAAACAAGAAAACTAAAGAAAAAACCACAGACACAACTCAACCCAAAAAAGCAAAAATGGCAGGAAACAGAAACAATTATTCCTTGATATCTATTAACATAAATGGTCTCAACTCCCCAATAAAGAGACATAGACTATCAGACTGGATACATAAACAAAATCCAGCCTTTTGCTGCATACAGGAAACTCATCTCAGAGACAGACACTATCTCAGAGTAAAAGAGTGGGAAAAAAACTTCCAAGCAAACAGCTCCAAGAAGCAAGCTGGAGTGGCTATTCTAATATCGAATAAAGTAAATTTCCAACCAAAAGTTATCAAAAAAGATAAAGAAGGACACTTTTTACTCATTACCGGGGAAATCTGTCAGGAGGAACTCTCAATCCTTAACATATATGCTCCAAATAAAAAATCACCCACATTCATAAAAGAAACTCTACTAAAGCTCAAAAAATACATTTCACCCCACACAATAATAGTGGGAGATTTTAACACCCCACTCTCACCAATGAACAGATCAGGGAAACAGAAACTGAACAAGGACACTGCAAAACTAGCAGAGACTTTGAACCAACTAGAATTAATAGATATATACATAACATACTATCCTAAAGTAAAAGAATACACCTTCTTCTCACCACCCCATGGCACCTTCTCGAAAATTGACCACATAATTGGACACAGAACGAGCCTTCATCGATATAAGAAGATTGAAATACTCCCATGCATCCTCTCAGATCACCATGGTCTATGGCTGGTCTTTAACAACAACAAACACAACAAAAGGCCCACATACACATGGAAACTAAACAACACTCTGTTAAAGGATAGCAGGGTCAAAGAAGAAATAAAGAAAGAAATTAAGGATTTTCTAGAATTCAACAAAAACGAAAACACAACATACCCAAACCTATGGGATGCAATTAAAGCAGTATTGAGAGGAAAACTCATTGCCCTAAGTGCTTCCAAGAAGAAACTGGAGAGAGCTCACATCAGCAACCTGACAGCACAGCTAAAAGCACTAGAACAAAAGGAAGCAGATATACCCAAAAAGAGTAGTCGGCAAGAAATAATCAAAATTAGGGCAGAAATAGACCAAATAGAAACAAAAAAAAACCATTGAAAAAATCAACAAAACAAAGAGTTGGTTCTTTGAGAAAATCAACAAGATTGATAAACCCCTAGCCAGACTAACAAAGAGAGAGTATCCAAATTAACAAAATCAGAAAGGAAAGTGGTGACATAACTGAAACTAAGGAAATTCAAGAAATCATCAGATCCTACTACAAAAACATATACTCCACAAAATTGGAAAATCTGGAGGAAATGGAGGAATTCATAGACAGATACAAGGTCCCAAAGTTGAACCAGGACCAAGTAAACCATCTAAATAACCCTATAACACCTAAAGAAATAGAAGAAGTCATCAAAAGCCTCCCAACCAAAAAAAGCCCAGGTACAGACGGGTTCAGTGCAGAATTTTATCAGACATTTATTGGGGATATAACACCAATATTCGCCAAGCTATTCCAAAAGATAGAATCAGATGGAATATTACCCAACTCATTTTTTGAGGCTACAATAACCCTTGTACCTAAGCCACACAAAGACCCTACAAGGAAAGAGAACTTCAGACCAATCTCACTTATGAACATTGATGCAAAAATACTCAACAAAATCCTTGCAAACCGAATCCAAGAACACATCAAAACCATCATTCATCATGACCAAATAGGCTTCATCCCTGGGATGCAGGGATGGTTTAACATAAGGAAATCCATCAATGTAATCCACCATATAAACAAACTTAAAGACCAAAATCACATGGTCATCTCACTAGATGCTGAGAAAGCATTCGACAAAATCCAACACCCCTTCATGTTAAAAGTCCTGGAAAGAACAGGAATCCAAGGCCCATATTTAAACATAATGAAAGCATTATACAGCAAACCAACAGCCAACATCAAACTTAATGGCGAGAAACGTGAAGCAATCCCACTAAAATCAGGGACTCGACAAGGCTGCCCACTCTCTCCCTACCTATTCAACATAGTACTGGAAGTCCTGGCTGGAGCAATTAGACAGCAAAAGGAGATCAAGGGGATACAAATCGGAAAGGAAGAGATAAAAACATCACTCTTTGCCGATGACATGATAGTGTACTTGAGTGACCCCAAAAATTCCACCAGAGAACTCCTACAGCTGATAAACAAGTTCAGCAAAGTGGCCGGATACAAAATTAACTCAAACAAATCAGTAGCCTTCCTATACTCAAAGGACAAACATGTGGAGAAAGAAATTAGGGAAAAGGTACCCTTCACAATAGTTACAAAAACTATGAAATACCTTGGTGTGACTCTAACTAAGGAAGTAAAGGACCTGTATGACAAGAACTTCAAACCTCTAAAGAAAGAAATTGAGGAGGATCTCAGAAAATGGAAAGATCTCCCATGCTCATGGATTGGAAAGATCAACATCTTAAAAATGGCCATCCTACCAAAAGCAATCTAGAGATTCAACATAATCCCCATCAAAATTCCAACCCAGTTCTTCATGGAATTGGAAAGATCAATGTGCAATTTCATATGGAATAACAAAAGACCTAGAATAGCAAAATCCATCCTCAACAACAAAAAAACATCTGCAGGAATCACTATCCCTGACTTCAAGCTATATTACAAGGCAATTGTGCTGAAAACTGCATGGTACTGGTACAGAAATAGGCAAGTGGATCAATGGAATAGAATAGAAGATCCAGAAATGAGCCCTCATGTATATGGTCACCTGATTTTTGACAAAGGAGCAGTAAACATTCAATGGAAAAAGGACAGCTTATTCAACAAATGGTGCTGGTCCAACTGGCACTCAACATGCAAAAGAATGAAAATAGACCCGTTCTTATCTCCTTGTACAAAGCTCAAGTGTAAGTGAATTAAAGATCTCCACATTAAACCAGATACACTGGAACTATTAGATGAGAAAGTAGGGAAAACCTTAGAACACATAGGCACAGGAGAAAATTTCCTGAACAAAACACCAATGGCTCAAGCTCTAAGGTCAAAGATTAACAAATGGGACTTAATGAAATTGCAAAGTTTCTGTAAGGCTAAGGACATCGTCAAGAAAACAAAACGGCAACCAACAGAATGGGAAAAGATCTTTACCAACACCACATCAGATAGAGGCCTAATATCCAAGGTGTACAAGGAACTCAAAAAGCTAGACACCAGAGAATCAAATAACCCTATTAAAAAATGGGGTACAGAGCTAAACAAATCATTTTTAGTTGAGGAACACCGAATGGCCGAGAAACATCTGAGGAAGTGCTCGACATCCTTAGCCATCAGGGAAATGCAAATCAAAACAACCCTAAGATTCCACCTCACACCAGTCAGATTGGCTAAGATCCAAAACTCAGATGACAGCAGATGCTGGCGAGGCTGCGGAGAAATAGGAACACTTCTTCACTGTTGGTGGGGTTGCAAGCTAATACAACCACTCTGGAAATCTGTCTGGCGATACCTCAGAAAATTGGATATAGTACTACCTGAAGACCCAGCTATTCCACTTCTGGGCATATACTTCAGAGACACTTTACTACACAACAAAGATATATGCACCACAATGTTCATAGCGGCTCTATTTATAATAGCCAGAAGCTGGAAGGAACCCAGATGTCCTTCAGAAGACGAATGGATACAAAAATTGTGGTACATATACACAATGGAATACTACTCAGCCACCAGAAACAATGACTTAACCAAATTCTTAAGAAAATGGCTGCATCTAGAGAAGATCATCCTGAGTGAGATAACCCAGTCACAAAAGAACAGACATAATATGCAGTCACTGATAGTGGGATGCTAACCCCATAGGCTTGCACTCCCCCAGAAACAACTCACAGACTGTATGAAGTCCAAGAAATAAAGAAAACAAAAACTATACATATATTCACAAAACAAGAAGACTTTGACTATTTCCATGTTGCGTTTTGTTTTGCATGTACTTTACACTTATTGCAACTAGTACGTTTTCAATGCATACTGTCAAGCCCTTGAAAAAAATCAAGTACTGACTAAAAAACATATTCACATGGTTTTATGTAAAATTTATTTTAATGTCTGAAAAAACAGTACTGACAAAAATGTATAATTTTAAGCAAAAAATGTTTAAAATCTTTTAAAAAAAAAGAAATTCAAGTACTTATTTAATTATTTATTTTTTGAGATCATAGTATAATTATATCAATCCTCATTTCTTTTTTCTCCCTTCAAAATCTCTCATATATTCCTGCTTGCACTGTTTAAAAATCCTAGCCTCCTTTTTCATTGTTTTTTTCTCTCTCTCTCCACTACATTCATAATTGTATTCTGCTCATAATGTTACATGTATGTATGTTTTCATGACTGACCACTGAGGACTGGATAACCAGTTGATGGGCTCTTTTTACTTTTTCTGAGTTCTTTGTGTGGGACTGAGGATTCATGCCTCTCCCCACTCACTTTGGGTTATCTATTGTCCTTGTTCAGCTTCTCTTTAGTCAATGATGTTAAGATTTAAAAAGATAGCTTCTGAAATTACTATATAAACAAACTCCTTGATCTTCTGGCTCTGATAATCTGTCTGCCTCATCTTTATTTTTTCTTTTTCTTTATTTTTCTTACATACAGTACACCTGGACCATCGCCTATCCTTCTTCTCCTCTTCTCGTTCCCCACCTCCATTTCCCGTCTCCCCTTTCAAAATTAACCTGTGCTCCTGGAGATTGATTATAAAAGTTTTCTTTAGGACTGAGCCCCACATATATGCACTTTCCTTAGTTGTAGTTTTGGGTTAAAAAAAAAACCCAGTTTTGCAAAACAAAGCACTCTTAGATCCACTTACATTTCTCAAGATGTTTGTGAACATAGGACCATCTGCTGTTGGAATGGAAGCCTCAGAGGAAGGAAGCTCCTCCCAAAATTGACTATTTCTCACAGGTATTAATTGTCAATAGCTCTTCAGTTAGGGTAGGACATTTTCAGCATAGACTTGTATATTGCCTTTATTACATTGTGATATAGCTCCTAAATTCCTCATTTCTACGGGACTTTTACCATGATGGGCTACTTTGTCAAAGACCTTTAATGTAACTAGTGAAATGATCATGGTCATTCTGCTCTTTAGCCTATGTATGTGTTATATTTATTGACATATATATTGAAGTATTTCTGTATCTCTGGAATGAGATTGATGTGATTATGTTGGATAATTTATTCAAAAGACATTTTAAAATTTTATGTGTATGAATATTTTCTTGTATGTATGTAGTATGTATGTATGTATGTATGTATGTATGTATGTATGTATGTATGTTTACTCATTATGTGTGAAGCTGGTGGTGAATCAGGCCAGAAGATATTAGTTCCTATAGAACTGGAGTTTCAGGTATTTGTATCCCACCATATTATTCCTGGCAATTGAACCTGGATCCTCTCCACAATCAGTTCTCAACCGTGGAGTGATGCTTATCAGGGAGACTGGGCTACAACTTTCATTTTGTTGTTGTGTCTTGTTAGGTACCAAGTTTAATGCTGGCTTCATATAACGAAATTGGAATCATTCTCTCCTCCTCTACTTAGCAAACTATGAGAAGCACTTGTTTTAGCTCTTTCATAGAGCTCTGATACAATTCTTTAGTAAGTCTAAGTGGACCTGGGCCTTTTTTGTTATTGCTAGGGAATTTCTTTATTGCTCTTTCAGATTCATTTTTGTCCTGGATATCTCTCTTTCTTGGTTAAACACTGGTATATGCCGTGTGCATTAAAAATTTCATCTATCACTTTTAGATGTTCCAGTTTCATGGAATAATGGTTTTGGAAGTATGTATTTGATTTTATTGCTGTCCCTTTTAATATTTTTCATCCACCTCTTATTTTATTAATTTTGGTTTCATCTTTTAATTTTTATATGATTTGGATGCAAGTTTACCAAACACCTTAGTCTTTTCAAACAACTGGCTCTTAATTTCATTGTTCTTGTTTTTATTGTTTGTTTTTTATTTTGTTTTTCATTTCTCATTCTATCATGATTATTTCTAGTTTCTATCTTACTTCTCTCCACCTTTTATGACAGAGGCTGGGGCAGCTGAGTTTGGGGCAGTCTTCCCTGTGGAAGCTGATCACAGTCCCCTGGAAGCTGGAAGTCATTTCTATTTGCACAACAGTATTCTATCCCTGCAAGTTTCACTTCACCATTGTGTGCAATAGATTTCTGTTAAAGCATTGTTACATGATTTAAAATGCTATACTGAGCATGCATAGATGTTACTGTACTTGCATTTTAATTACTTAAGTATGGAACTATTGGATAAATAAGAACAGCAATTATGAGCTTAAAATATCTATCTTTACACCAAAATGAGACATAAGACATTCTGAGACACAGTGAATGTATGCATCTTGGTGTTTTACAAATCTACTTTGACCATTAGCTGTTAGGAAAGCTTTCGTGCCCAAAATGTTGTCTAAGACTTTTTTTTTTACACACACCTAGAATGTCATCAAATGTCTATTGACTGTAAATGAGATATTGTAGCCTTCCCTCATAACATTTTAAGAGCTGCTATGACAAAAAGAACCCCTAAGGGGTGTGCTATTAAAGTTACAACTGAAATTATCACTCACTTTTTTTGTTAGCACAGAAAATAATTTCCAGAGAGACGGCCAAATTGTTTGGGCAGGAAGGCATATGGAAATGTATTTGTGTTTATCTCAATCTCACTGAGTAATGCAGTAGGAAACAATAGCAGTTTTTAATTTGAATATTAAAGAATGACCTTGTCAAATAACTTCACAATTTATATTTATAGCAATAATAAAAGGGGAGTAGTTAAAAAAGTGGAAAATCAACTTAATTTAAAGGTTACATTATTTGTATGATAAGAAAATAATAATTATTAATATTTAGGAATGCCACTTCTTACAAATTTATCTAACATAATATATTATAAATTGCTAATAATCTCCCCCAATAAATTTATATGTAAATGTGAAGGAAGTGGCAAAATTTATCAGTTTTACTTTGAAGTTCATAAAATCTTTATGTGAAAAAAAGTCACTAAAGCAGTTCTCTGGAGCTATTACATTCTGAGCTAATATTAATAACTTGTATGAAATGTTGGAATATTTGGCAAATACAGCATATCAAATCTATAATCACTGCCTTGGGGCCTGAGAAAGTGTTTTTCTCCATCAATCTAATTACGTTGTCCAGAAAAAACTAAATTCATAAAATGTCATAGGACCGACTTTGCAGTTCTTGGTAAAAATATTTTTTAAAAAATTAGTAGGTTTTTTTCAATATAACATGATAGAAATATTTATCTGATCTTAGGAAATTTATTTAAAATGAGCAGTTTTAACACAAATTACAACCTATAGGCAAAAAAACTTAAGGTGACAATTTTGTTTAGTTTTTGTTATTGCTTTTTGAAAATTTCTATTGTAGTTCAGTCTAATCTGAAATTTACTATGTAGCACAGGGTGTTCTTGACTTCCTGGTTACCATACGTCTCTGCTTAAGGGAATGATGGTTGAACAGGTATATGTCATCATAACCAGTGCAAAGCCTTTCAGTTTGGGGGATGGGGAGGTATGGATGCTAGAGAAAAGCTTGCAAGATTTGGTTTTCTCCTTCCAACATGAAGGCCCTAGGCATCACACTCAGGTTATCAGCTTAGTGGCAAAATCCTTTATTGTCCAAACCATATCATCAGCCTAAAACATTATTTTAATGGAAATTATTATTATTAAATACCTTACTTAGGTTTGGAGAGATGGTTTGTTTTTCAAGAGCATGTATTGCTCTTATAGAGGACCTGGCTTTTGTTCTCAGTACTTACATGATGGCTTACAGCCATTGGTAGCTCCAATTCCAGAGCATCTGATTTCCGTCTTCTACAGACATGAGGCATGCACGCAGTGTATGAACAGACTTGCAGACAAAGCACTTAAACATTTCAAATAGAGTATTTGTAAAACATATTTTCAAAAAATCTTACTCTAGCTTTACTATAAGGAATTCTTTAAAAATGCAGTTAAATACTTTTCTTTTTAAAAATATGCTGACATAGAAACTAACTTAAAGATCTACCTTGGCATTGTAGTTTCTTAAAGCAGTAGAATTTGGTTTTACACAATGTCCCAGAGCTATCTAGTCTCAGGTTCCCAGAAACCCATGCAAGCTTTGCACCACCATTTCATTAACATATCTTGCAGGTCTGACACCATTGTAGATCAAAGTGTCTGTATCTGAGTGTTGACATTTCTCTTTTTGTAGCATTCAGAATACTTTCCTATAACAAAGATGCTAGCACATAGGGATGAAGGCTCTGTGTAAGTCTCCATGTTTCATGAAATGTTTAGGCATTGTCTTCATCAATAGGGCTTGACCTCAGTTTGTGAAGAGCAACATATATATATATATATATATCTTTGGCAACAGCCTGGTTTATTTGGAGGCCACTATGAAACCTCTTTGGTTAGCAACTCAATTAGATTTAACTCAGTCCCAGTACTGGAAGCTGTATTTGGTGACAAGGGGTCGCTAATTAGGGCTCTGTCTTCCAGATTAAACACACACATATGTGCACTCGCGAACACACACACACACACACACACACACACACACACACACACACACACACTTATTAGTGATATGTATGTTTTTAGGACTGACCATTTGGTAGTAGATAACAAATTGGTTTGCTTTTTACTGGGAACAAGTACTTCTAACACTTTCTGCATCCCATAGTTGCCTGTAGTTGTTTTTGTGGGGTCGAGACATCATAGTCTTTCCCATACCTATCAGACACATCTCTTGTTGTTATCCCTGTTCAGCTCATCTTTATTTAGTCATGCTGATAAATATATTGATTGAGTAAGATACATACATGTCTTAAGGTAGTTTAAATCATATGGTTTCACTGTTGAAGAGGTGACATTAACATTTATAACCACAGAACAAGGGTCACAAACAAAAGCTCTTATGACATACATTAGTAGAAACATTAAGTGTAAGCAAACTACATGAAAATAGGAAACAATTCTTGGCAAGTTTATTAGATGTTACCTTATCAGATTCTGAGTGTTAATGATAATGAATAATAATCGTGGTCCAGTAAGCTTCACAATATATTTGAGAGTTTTCCCTAATGGACATTAGGTAATTAAGTCAGTGTAGAGGTTAATGGCTATTAAAGGACTATATATACCCAATTTTTCACAGTCACCCTTGCCAAGGTCAAACAGTCTCTAAACCTTTTACTAAAGATGTGGCTTTGTAGAGAACTTTACCTGCTCAAGATTTTCCTAACACACTCTCTGTCTCTGACTTATTGGTGGAGCAGAGGAAAAAGGTACCTTCAAGACTGGCTATATTCTCCTTATGGATGAGAAGATTTGGTTACAGTAGCTCTGTATAGACAACAAAGGGAATAAAGACACATAGTAGAAAAGACTATTGAAATGATTATAGCACATGATGCTGTATATTTAAGTTTCTGTTAATAAGTCAGAGAAGAATGGGCAATATGATGGTTTCACTTTTAAAATAATTGAGCAATAATTGTTAGTAAAAGACTGGAAGGCTTGTTATTATCATATGAACATTGAATATTTGAATTCAGTATATAAACTAGACTAAGAGTACAATTACTGTTGATTACTCACTCAATTGTAATAGTTTTCCAGATTCAGTTCAAATTATTTATCTTATAAAATTGTTTAAATTTTGAATTAGTCTATAATTTTTATATGCATATCTATATTTATGAAGATATAAATAAACAAGTGGGGAAAAACCCAAACTTTTGGCCAAGTGGATTTCTCATTTTCAGAATCATGACATCAAGAAATGTGTTTGTGTGAAGTCTTTTAAAAATTTATCAATGGCTTAACGGTGAATGGGAATTGCTAATAATCGCATTAAAGATTCATAAAAGCAGGAAAATAAAAGTGACCATGCTCATATCTTCTTAGCTTCTTATGCTCTGTCTTCAAAAAAAATTAATAAATTAAAATGAGCTTACAGACCTTTTCAAAATTGCCCTCTAATTAGATTTAAAATTACCCAACATAAAAATCATACCCAGTACTAGAAATGTACCAGCAGTCTAGTCCAGTAGCAAACACCAAACACTAATCTGTAGCCCCAGCTTAATCCAGTGAAAACTGCAAGGGTCTACCAAATTGTTACAAATCAGTCCAAATACTATGAGAATTTCTTCCATGAATTTTCATCTACAAAGTAACAACCAGCAAAGCATGGAAGACATAGCAATTCAGGAGTGATTTTTTTTTTTTAGTTACTTGTCATTTATTTTTAATTGAACAACTTTATTTTAAAAAATAGTGATAAATGTACAGATTTTAAAAGCTTTTCTGCATAAAAGTATATGAATACATTTTTGTCAGTACTTGATTTTTTTAAAGGTTTGATAGTATGTATTAAAATCTTACTAGTTACAATGAGCATCAAGTACATGTAAAACAAGATGTAACCTGGAAATAGTCAAAGTTTTCTTGGTATGTAAAGATTATGCATAATGGTTTTTTTTTTTTGGCCTTTGTTTTTCTTGAACTTCATATAGTCTGTGAGTTGTTTCTGGGGTGTTCAGAGCTTTCTGAGGTTAGTATCCAATTATCAGTGACTGCGTATTATGTCTGTTCTTTTGTGATTGGGTTACCTCACTCAGGATGATGCATCCATTTTCTTAAGAATTTAATAAAGTCATTGTTTCTGATAGCTGAGTAGTACTCCATTGTGTAAATATACCACAGTTTTTGTATCCATTCATCTATTGAAGGACATATGGATTCTCTCCAGCTTCTGGCTATTATAAATAGAGGTGCTATGAACATTGTGGTAAATGTGTTTTTGTTGTACGTTGGAGCGTCTCTGGGGTATATGCCCAGAAGTGGTATAACTGCGTCTTCAGTACTATGTCCAATTTTCTGAGGAACCACCAGAATGATTTCCAGAGTGGGTTGTACCAGTTTACAATACAAAAAGATCTTTACCAACCCCACATCTGATAGAGGCCTAATATCGAGGTATACAAAGAACTCAATAAGTTAGACACCAGAGAATCAAACAATCCTATTAAAAAATGGGGTACAGAGCTAAACAAAAAGTTCTCAATTGAGGAATATGGAATGGCTGAGAAGCATCTAAGGAAGTGCTCGACATCCTCAGTCATCATGGAAATGCAAATCAAACAACCCTGAGATTCCACCTCACACCATGAGTGATTTTTTACTGTCTCTGGGATCATCTGATCCTCTTTTCAAATACCACATACCCTCTCAACCATCTGATTCAGCAAAACATCCTTTCAAGTGTCCATTTCAGCAAAACCTTTTCTCCTAAGACATCATCCAGAAAAATACAGCACAAGACAGAACTGAGTTTCCAAGGAATTTAGAAATTTCCAATACACTACTCAGTCCTGGTGAATTTGTGATCTCAGAGGAAAACCTGCAACCACCACTTTATTAAGTCTGCATAACAGCCAACCACATTCTAAATATTTGTATTAAAACAAAGAGATAAGGGGAATTCTCATTCATCAAAGAAATGTCTCTTTGTAGCTGATGAAGGCCACTGTATAAAAGCACAGGAGATCAAAATGCAGAATTGTAGATGCCAGTTGCAAAGGATGTATCTACAACACAACTCTTAACTAAGGCTCAGAAATCATTGCGGAAGAGGAGTCTGTTTTTCTGTTTCTAAATCCATAAAATTAAGGAGGGCAGGTTAGTGTTACAGTATGTTTCTTAATATTAAATGTCAGAAGTCTCACTAACATGACTGCCTAAACATGAACTGAATAAGAACAAGAAATTGTGAGTGTGGCAAAGTAGGAATCCCATGATGCCTGAACACTACATGAAAGAACTACAAGTAATTAAATAATGCTGAGAGCAAGGGAAATAGTCTGTCCTGACAACAATAATACAAGTGACATTATACAGACTGAGTGAGTTCTATTTATGTACTTATGAAAAATAAATGTATGGTGATTAGTGGGTATGGCCCCCATAGATTCATGTTGGGTTGTAGAGAATGACCTGTTAGGAGGTGTGACCTTGTCAGACTAAGTGTGTCACTGCGTAGGTGAGCTTTGTGTAAGCTCAAGCTGCACCCAGTGCAGTAGAGAGCATCCTCCTGGCTGCCTTTGGGTAAAGATGTGGAATTCTAGGCTCTCCAGCACCATGTTTGCCTGCACGCTACCATGCTTCCCACTATGATGATAATGAACTGAACCTCTGAACTAAGCCAACCACAATTAAATATTATCCTATTTAAGATGCCCGTGGTCATATTGTCCTTTCACATCAATAAAATCTTAATTAAGACAGTATGTATTAATATAAGCATATATGTATACAATGAAAAAGGAGATCATTAATTGGAAAGAAAACAAGTTCGGATATGTGAAATGATTTGGAAAAAAGAAAAGGCTAATTTGATATAATTATATTATAATCTTAAAAATGAAAAAAAAATTCTCAAAGCTGATCATTCATCCATATCCTAAGTCATGAAACAAAGTTTATTGTGTTTCTGAACAGGTATGGCATGCTTTCAGAAATCAATATTCAGTATGGGAGTGTTTCAAAGGTTCCATTTAAGAAACACAGACAAATCCTGAGAAACATTCTTCCTCTGCCCAGATAATGATGATTTTTGCATGAAGTGATGAATTGCAATTCCTGGAAATGGTAGGAATATATGGGCACAGTTATGTATGAGACTAGTGAGAGAAAGAAGTGTATACAGTAAAATGATGTATCTTCTAACTTGTACTTGACCAGAACTTTAGATAAAACTAGGACTATAGTGTTTGGTGTACTGAGATTTCGTTTTTTTTTTTTTTTCTTTTTTTTTTTTCTTTTTTTTTTTTTTTTTGCCTCACTTCCTGACATCAGAGCCTAAAACTGCTCTTACTACTGGTTGATAAACTGACGAACGAAGGGGGTTTCAACCGAAGACTCATAAACTGAACAGACTTCTGGGTAAATAGAAATGGTACAAACACTAAACAAAAAGAAACTCAGAAAGGCTTCTCTTTAGACTCTAACTTGTTTTTTGTATCTATTTCAACATCATGAGGAGCTTACACACAAGTGCTTCTTTGGTAAACAGATGCATACACTCATGTCCTAAAAATTAATCATTTCTCTTCTGAAAAACAGGATGTAGTTGCTACTAGAAAAAAAAATCACTTTGCTTAATTCAACACTTTAACCTAAATGTTAAATGTTGTATTTATTTATTTTATACACTTTTTGTTCACATGCATGTACATGTCTCTGTGAAGAGGCAACGAGACCCCCAGAAGCTGCCCAACATGGGTGAAAGAGTGGAAATGAGGTCCTCTGTAAACAGCAAGTACTCCTAACTGCTTACCCATCTCACACAGTCTCGTGATGTGCCATTTATGTTTTGCTCAAAAGTAGTGAGACGCCATAAAAAGCGTGCAGGGGTATTGAGAACTACTCACGGCCTTGGATAGATGGATTCTTACCATATTAGGAGCTGAACCAGTACAATAACATGTTCTAGTCTGCAAAAAAAAAATTGAGATGTATTTGGGAACTTATTATTTATACAATTTACTATTGAACATTCCAGAATGTTAAACTGGCTTGGCATTTTTTAAAAAAAAAAAAGTCTAGGAAGTGTGTTTTGAGATGAACAATTTCTCAATTACTTTTCTCTTATATCCTTGGCTTCTTTTTCTATATAGTAGATAATTTTGTGTGTGTGTGAGCCATCTCAATTTTATTCTAAAAGGCAGAAAATTAGCCAAATAGAATTGATTCAAACAGAGCTTCACTCGTTTGTATATGTTTAAAGGGGATGCTGGGTAAAGAAAGTACATTTTCTGTTCATTCTTTTGATCAGCCAATATGCATGAGAGCTAGGAATAGAAATCATATAATATAAAGAAAGTATCATGTCTGCATAATAATTGGCTTTTTCAAAATATTATAAAATGCCTACAATGTCAGTTACAAACTTTGTGGTTCTTATGGTTTTGAAAAGTATTAATGAAATTCTAGTGATAAAGTATGTATGTTTGGAATTGACCGCCCTGAAGAAATAATCATAGATTTTTATGTCTTTGATATGTCAATCATTTGAGGACACATTATTTCTTACTTGTTCTCACTCAAGGCTCAGAAGGGTAAATAACAATAGACTATACTATATCACATACTATCTATTTTTATTCCATTTAAATAAGGTTTAAGTCATTACTTCAATTTTTCAAAGAAATTTTCAGATCTCTAAATTCTGATCGCAACACATATTGATTGGCTTTATTAATCTTGGCTTATGCCAGCAAGCTGCTCCTATTTTAAATCTGTTAGCTAAAATATTCTTGAATCTGTTGTTTCTTATGGTCCAGTCTCTCTGTGTTCTATTGAATGAGAGATGGGAAGGGGTCTCATTGAGGCTTTGATAGAGTGTTTCTGCCATCAGAGGACATTATTACCACCATCTTTGTACACCGGAGGCATTGTGGGAACTGAGAGGTTAAGCTGTATGACTGAAGGCAGCACCTTTATTTGTTTAAAAGCCAAATCTGGTTTCTTCGAGGCAGCTACATTTATTTAAAAATGAAATTTAAGTAAAATTAATTAAAGTTTTATGAAATCTCTTGGTTGGACAAAGAATGGAATGTGCTTAGTTTTGAAGTCTCCTAAACATGTTCTACTATTTATAACCCTGCATGGAATCTTCTTGCCACGAAGCATTTGTGGACATCAATGATTACCTTTGGAAGTCAGTTCTGTCCTCCTTCTGTAGTCTCTAGTGTAAGGAGCGGCTTGGTTGCCCTGCCAAAATGGCGCGGACATCCGACATCCGGCCTGGTCAGAAATAAACAACCTGACTGCTCATGTACATATCCGATTCTGGCACCAAACATGCCTGCATGGCATTATGCTAATAAGGTGATCCCTGCTCCGCCAATCCCCGGAGGACAAGTCACATAACCTCAGTCTGAGAAGGATAAAAGGAGGGTGCTCTAGGCACTCGGGTTCCCCATGTCAGCATTGAGGTGTTCCTGAATAAAGGCTGTTGAGAAGAATCCGGAGTGTCCTGTCTTCCTTGCAGGTCGAGTTGGCCGCGACACTCTAGGAACTTAATTCAGGCTCTTAGGCTGGAAGCATAGGTTTGCCTGCTGAGCCATCTTGCTAGCCCTAGGCTCTCACCTTTAAATGGACCACTATGACTTTTATCCTTGACTCCTATTTCTACCCATTCTAGTGATAGAGCACTTCATTTTCATCTCATAAAACAATTCAACAAATACTTAATGTCACCAATGAGCTATGTAGAATATTAAGATGTATGCTTATTTTTTATATATATTTTAACAGAAACATTTTCTTTGACTGCATTTTGTCTAAATTTATAGTTCAAAACAAATGAATCGTATCTCATCAAACTTGATATTAAAAATAAATGACTAACCATATTTCATTTTCAATAATTTTATACCTTGGATTTATTTGGTAAATTAATTAGCTGTTTAAGCTATATAAAGCCTTCATGTGTTGAGTTATGAATTTTTAATACAGCAAGTTTTCTTTTCAATTTTAATATGCTTCTGGCAATAATTTTGAAGGTGTAGAGAGCATTTATATCTACTCCCCCTTCCCGTTGTCCTGTTGTAATTTTAGAAATAATACGAGAGATTATAACTTCTAAAGTAAGTTTTCTCATGGGCAAAACAAAGAATTCTACTAGATGCATTTGTCAGGAAAAGTGTAGATAACTAATCACATAGAATGCACAAAAAGAAAGGATTTTAAGCACTTTCTTCTTTTATGCCTGTAAAATCTCCTCAACCTATGCTCACACATGACTGGCAGCTTTGCTGAATAAGGACAACAGTCATCCTGCTGAGACTTCTATGCAAGAAGAGAACAATATGTCTGGCTAATTTTTCAGGCACAATATTTCCCCATGTGCCAGACTCTTTGTTTTGAGCTCCATGGGACAATCCTTATTTAATTTTCATGGCAATCGTATTATATTCTTTATCTTTTATACACGAACCCTAAAACTTGGAGGCACTAATTTATTTTCCGGAACTGACTTGGTCAGGAGTGAGCAAAGCTAGTACTTGAAGAGAATTCGCTGGATTCTAGAATATGCAGTTTTAAACACCTCGCTGAACTGACTGTACAGTATAGGCTGCAGCTTCTTCATAAATCTTAAATAATGCATGTACAGAAATGAATAGTTAATCGGGTAGAAGACATGTATGCCTGAAGCTTAAGGGAGTATTGGATTTCAGAAACATTTGCTCTTCCCATAAAGAACTTGTGTCTCATTACTCATGTTCTAAAGACATCTGGCCAAGAATTAATATAATCAAAACAGGTAAAAAAGTGCCCTTGGCATTGTTAGTATTCTACTAGGTTCTTTAATCTCCAACTCTATTTCTAAAAATGAGTAGCTTTCTCAAGTTTATTTGAAAGATAAATTTGCATAACCTAAGTATTTGAAATAGATATTACATGTTTTAAAAGAAAAAATCTACTTGCAGGAATATATTCAAATATATTTTAAAATTTACAGATAATTAGAATCGTAGTTCCCCAAATATTCTTAGCTATTTTTTGAAAATACCTGCATATATATTACCATCTCACAGTCAAAAACTCTGACCCAGAATTGTCCCTGTCTAAAAGAACTGCAGGGACAAAAATGGAGAAAAGACCCAGGGAAAGGAGGTCCAGTGACTGGCCCAATTTTAGATCCAACTCAAGGGGAGGATCCAGGCCTAACAATATTACTGATGCTGTTACAGCCAGGGGCCTAGTATGGCTGCCCTCTGAGAGGCCCAGCAAGCAGCTGAAAGAGCCAGATTCAGATATTTACACTAAATCAATGGACTTGAAGTTGAATTACCTGATGTTGAATTAGAGAAATGCTGGAAGAAGCTGAGGAAGAGGGTAACTCTATAGGAAGACCAGCAATCTCAACTAAGTTGGACCCCTGAGATCACTCAGACACTGAGCTACCAAGAGGTAGCATCCAAGGCCCCTGACATATATATATATATATATATATATATATAAAAGGAATGGTTGGCCTGGCCTCAGTAAGAGAGGATGCACCTAACCTTGGAGAGACTTGAGGCAGGGGATCCTCTTAGAGATGTGGGAGGTGGAAGAGGATGAGGAACTGGGTGCGGGAGAAGGCCAGGAGTGGGGTAACAACTGGACTATAAAAAAAAATAAATGTAATAAAAAATGTTACAATTCATAGTTCCCTGCTGTTTCTCTCCTTTGCAGAGGTGCTGAAATAGAGCCCCATGGTAAAGAAAACAGTGTGTGCTGTCACCCATGTTGCTCAGAACCAGTAAAGTTCATTGTGGAACTCAGAAGCTTCATTTAGGAGTACACAGAGACACTGCAGTTCCAACATTGGAGGACAGTTTGTAAATGAAGCTTTAGTGCGTCAAATATGTTTTTACATTGTTGATGCATCTGTTCCATTAATATGCCCTATAAAAACCACAAAATGAACAAAAGGAAGGGACTCGGTGGAGGACAGATTTGAAAGCAAAGGAAGAAAAAGACGAAGACAATATGCTTCTGATGAGTTTACCACCAAGGCAAACATTCACCTCCAGCTGTGATTTTAAAACTTGTTCATCTGGAAGAAGCCTCAGTGTAAAAAGCAGTCCTCAAGAGAGTAGCATTTCTAAAAGCTGACCCAATGGGGAAATCATGAAGGACAAATAACTTTAGTTAGCTGGAGGTATAGTACCAGGCATTCCATTTCAACTTTCCAAATGGATTAGCATTCATTAAAAACAAAAAAACAAAAACAAAACTACTGACTTTTAGCCTAAAGGGAATAACTTGAAAGGATAGATTAGAACTGGAATTTAAAAACACCGTATTTTCTATGGGCATATAGGGTCCAAAGATCATTTCAAGGCAAATAATCAGAGATAACAGTTTCAGGTGGTAGATGAACTATATAGGTAAGTAGGTGTGGACTCAGACATGATCATTTAGGTAAGAAGATGAAGATTAAGATGTGGCTGCTCCACAGCATAGCTCAGGCTATTTCATTCAGAGAGAGAGAGAGAGAGAGAGAGAGAGAGAGAGAGAGAGAGAGAGAGAGAGAGAGAGAGAGAGATTTAAAGTTACTACAAATATATTTTAAAATACATTAATGTGCATTAGGTGTCATTAGATTTGGGGTCAGAAGTGGACATTTTCTTTTCCAAATGCTGCTTGTCTTCAGTATTAACACGTAATGTTAACCAAACCTGAAATCTTTTCTCCACAAGTGAATCTGGTGTCTACTTCTGTGTCATCCCCTGGTGTTGACCACTGTTGAAACCCAAGAGACACTGTAATGCTTGCTACATACATACCCTGTGCTTCCCAAGACTCTAAACTCCTCAGTAGTAATTCTTCCCTTTCTTTCTTCACTATCCTGAACTACAGCTCAGATATCCAATCAGCAGTCCTGTATGAGGTCACCACATTAGTTAAGTGTGTGACTGCCTTGACATCATAACCCAACAGAAACAGTGTAAGTTTGAAAAAGTTCATTATGACTCATAGAGCATACAATGCCATGGGAAGAAAGTCATGGAGGCAGAAGCTTAAAGCCACTGGCAATCTGTAACCACAACTAGAAGGCAGAGAGTCAGGAAAGCTAGAGATCACCCCAGTCCATGGAAGACTTTCAGTTAAGATGGCTCTTTCCACCTCAATTACCCTAATGTAGATAATCTCTCCCAATGAGCATGCAAAAGAGGCTTGTATGCTAGATGGCTGATAATCAACAGTAACACATCACAGCCATTAAAAAGGTGGAAAACTTGTATAACCACTCAGGAAATCCATCCGGTGGTTTCTCTGAAAACTGGAAAAAGTACTAACTGAAAACCCGGCTATAATGATCCTGGGCATTATACCACAGAGATGCCCCTCCATGTCACAATGACATGTGCTCCACTATGTTCAAGAAGCTGTATTTGTAATAACCATAAACTAGAATCAACTCAAATGTTCCTTAACTGAACAATAGATGCGGAAAATGTGGCTCATTTACACAACACTATTCTGTTCAGCTATTAAAAACAAGAATGTCATGCATTGTGCAGGTAAATGAATGGAACTAAAAATTATCATCATGAGGGAGGTAAACCAGTTCCAAAAGGACATGTTTGGTAAGTGGACATTAGCCAAATGGTACAGAACACCCCACAGATCCTAAGAAGTTAAAAAGGAAGGAAGACCAAAGTGAGGATGCTTAAATCCCAGTTAGAAGGGGAAGGAAACTAATCACAGGAGGCAGAGAGAAGGGGAGACCTGGGTGGGAGACAGGATGGAAGGGAAAAGGCAGACAGGACCAGGTGTGGGACAAGAAAGGAGAGGAGCATAGGGGAATAGAAGAATATGCTGCTGCCAGGGGTCGGGGATTGGGGTGCTGTGTATGTGGGGGACTTCTATAATGTCCCAGTGACCTGGGATGTGAGAGGCTCACAGGACTCAGTGGTGGTGACCTTAGCCAAAATGCCCAACAATGGGGAGATGGAACCTGAAGAGACCACCTCCAGTGTGAAACAGTGGCTCCCATCTTCAAAATTTGACCAAAAACTTTTCCTGTCTAAAAGAAATTCAAGGACAAAAATGAAACAGAGATGGAAAGAATGGGTGGCCAGCAACCAGCCCAAATTGGGATCTATGCTACGGACAAGCACCAAATTCTGACACTATCACTGATGCTACATGTGTTTGCAGACTGGAGCCTAGCATGGCTGTCCTCTGAGAGGCTTTACCACCAGGTGGCTGAACCTAATATGGATACAGCCAACCACTGGACTCAGGAACCCATTGGAAGAGTTAAGTGAAAGACTGAAGGACCTGAAGGGAACCACAGAGACCGAACAGACAACCAGGAGTCTGCATGGAACTGACCTATGTCCTCTTCATTTCATAAACTAAATTCTTGTTTAGTTCGGGTTTCTTGTGGTAGTCCAACAGTGTCAACTAACCTGACCCCTGGGAACTGCCATTCAACTAAGTCCCCAACCAAAGAGCAAACCCATGCTGATCCGAGGCCCATGGCACATATGTAGCAGAGGACTGCTTGGTTTGGCCTCAATGGGACAGGATGAGCCCAATCCTGTAGACACTTGATGCCTACAGAAAAGATCCTCTGGGAGGGGGCACTAACAGAGGTAAAGTATAGGAGGATAAGGTAAAGGACTCTTGGAATGAGGGACCGGGAGGAGAGCAACGTTTGGAATGTAAATAAATAAAATAATTAAGTACAATACATATTCCACAGTTTTCTCCAATTGCCTATCAATTGGAGGAAGGTCAATTGACATCTGAAGTTTGAACCTTTCCTTACCCAGGCAATGCTAGGAGTCCAGTGCAAGGCTTTCTTGTGTTTCTGTTTAAGCCTTTGTCCAGTGCATTCCTTTGTATATACAGAAAACTATCTGGTGAAGAACATTTTAAAGGTAATAAAGCAACCCTTATAACATAAAAGTTTGGAAGAAGTCAAAAATTAGTGATGTGATTGGCAGTGTGATTAGAATTTTTGAACAGAACGGAATTTGGTAGACATCTTGCCAAATTTTTCTGCTTTACATAGAAGGAACACTTTATAGAGGCACAATGCAATAAAAAAAACACAATCTAGATTAAATCCCAGGTATTCAGAAAACAAATTCATTCTCTTCCACCAGATAGCATTTCGGTGCAAGCAAAAAATGGCACATTTCCAGCTCTCAGCAACATGACCAACAGATGTTTATTGCCTTATGTAATGTAAATGCAAAACAAAATGTCTTTTAACATTTGTGATGCAAATTTCTTCTACCATTATAAGAGAGTACCACTACGATCAAATGAATAACTCTCAATAAAGTGCTTTGGAAGCACACACACAAATGAATATCAGCTAATGAGAATGCATAAGAAAATGCTTTAAGAATGCAGTTAGTTTTCAGAATGCCATGTTATAACATTGACTTTCACTTAGCTCTGAGAGTGACTCACTAGAAAGTAGAGTCTGGAGACATGCTGACCATCTCGGTACTCGGGGAAAGAAAAGAAAGAAGAAAGTGCTAAAATAACTTGCGAAAATGTAAGAATTAAGTGTGCTCAAAATAATATTAGATCTTGTCAGACCGAGGTCGTGTAATAACCATGTGAGCAGGAAGGGCATGGGGGGGGTTTACATTTGGAGAAACCCAACCTGAGCACAGAAAGACATTTCTCAGGGAAAGTGACTTTGAGAAGGATTGAAACGTTCACTTTGCTAATTTAAATTTTCCAGATAACCCTTTGATTTACTAATAGACTCAAAATAAAGTAAGCTTTCTCTTTATTTTCCTTCCGTCCTTCCTTCCTTCCTTCCTTCCTTCCTTCCTTCCTTCCTTCCTTCCTTCCTTCTTTTCCTTCCTTTTTGGAGAGTGTTAGTGACTGAAGTCTAGTCTTCATGCACTATGATAAGAGGAGGCCTGTTTGATTCATAAAGTTTTAATGGTGACCTGAGATGAGGCTAGCAGTATCTTCAGCAAACCATGAGGTGTTTACCATTCAACACTGGCTTGGGTATTTCTCATACTAGTTTACAAATTAGCATATAAGATAATGAAATTTTATATATGCTGTGACAGTTTTTATGTTTCTCTTCTACTTCTCTCTGTTCCTTTACTCCCTCTTATTAATTCTCTCTTCATTCCCACACAAATTTTTCATCAAATAAATTCTATTACTTTTTTTTGCTTCTTACAATTTCTTCTTTCCTGAGACTTACTGCTCTCTTATTGGTTGTCCAATGCAGAGTAGTCAGGCTGGAAACTAAATACATACAGTCACCAAAATCCGAGTCAGCATGTTGGCTTATATATTTGTGCATATATACATGCATATATTATAATATATGCTATATATTATAATGTATATAAAATATATGCATCAATAATAATCAAAGAAAAAGAGCTATCAACTTGAGATTGGGAAGGACAAGAGAAGGTTTGGAGTAAGGGTACTAGGGAGATTCTGGAGGGTGGACAGGAAAGGGGAAATTCTATTTTAATTAAAAGAATAAGTGTTCCTGTCACATGGACCTCTTTCATGTTCATAAGTCACCTGAATATTTATCTCCCTCTTCACACATGAACCAAAAACATCCAACTCCCCACAAACAAAACAATACACAAAATACAAAAAATTTTTTTAAATTGGAGAATTTTAACATCTTGACTGACGTTTATATGTAAAAAATTACGAAAACAAAAAGATAAAAAACAATAACAACAAAATATTTAATAATCATAAGATGCACCAGAGAAAATGTACTAAATTTGTTTTCACATCAAAACTCTGTTATTTTTATTCTCTCTAGCTGATCTTTACATATGTTTGCATCATATTATAAAAATTCACAAAATGTATTTACCACACATACACTTATGCATGTATATTTATATAAATAATATCTTTGATTTACCTAAACTTGTTTGGTTGTTGAATAGTATTAGGTTTTAGATAATTTTGTAACAGCTCTGCAACTGTTGTGTTTTGAAGATACAAAATAATAAGGAATATATTTTGAGTGCTTGTGATTTTTATTTTGTATTCTGTATCCTTATTTATCTATTTAGAAAATTTTTATTTGGAAAAATGATCTCAAAAGTAATGTTTTCCTATGTTATTTTTGAGTTGTAATTCATGACAAAAGGTTGAGAAAGTTTTACTATAAAAATATGTTCTCATGTTACACTATATTCACTTGTAGTCTTGTTACCTACAGTAAGTGAAATGAAATGAATTTTCTAATGGAAAATGGTTGTCAGTGTGCATTTCCTATATAAAAAGAAATATGGACTACAATAATCTATTTATCTTTGTATTTAGAATTGCTTAATACAGTCACTATTCATAGAAGATTAAAAACCTCAAGCAAAATAATTGCTAACATTTATTTAAAATGCTATAACTCATATACTAAGGTACTATATACAAATTGTATAATTTAATAAGAGAGTAATTATCATTATCTCCTTGTCATAGATTAGAAAATTAAAATCATAAAAGATAATCAATTTACCCTGGGTCATTGTCATTTGCTCACAAGAGTCAAAACTGGCTGTCTAAGCCTGTGCTCATAATAATTATTCTGTGTACACATATTCATGTAAAAATGGTAAGATTCATTTCAACTCAGGATAAGATAAAATATGGGGTCTTCCTAAATCCCAGTTGTCTTAATAGCAGCCATGCAATTTGTAAAACATATGGCTTTATTGCAGTTCCCTCTAATAGTGAAACCTCCTAGTTTGAAAGTAACTCCTTAAGCCACAAGAAATTAAGGAAAAAGTGAAACAATAAAATATTTGAAACAGGATGACTTACAGTGTGTGTGTGTGTGTGTGTGTGTGTGTGTGTGTGTGTGTGTGTGTGTGTGTGTGTGTGTGTGAAACAGCAAACTATTCTAGAGTGGGATAACATGTTCCATCTTTCCAAGGAGCACATTCAGCTGTTTTAAATGACTCAAAGCAATTTCAGGAAGTACCTGAATCTGATCAGGTTAACTAGGGTCTTCCTTTCCCATACATTTATATAGTAAGCACTACTCTGGAAGACTTATATATCAAGAAGACTTAGATGACTCTCAGATGATCTAATCAAAAGAAGCTCAGATTAGGCATGCTACCTGGAAGAAAGAGACTTGGTGATCATTTACTAAAAGCAGAAACAGCAAGCAGCTGATCAGCCTAGAACTGTGATTTTTAACCTTCCTAATGCTGCAGCTGAAACCCTTTAACACAGTTTTCTATGCTGAGGTGATACTCAAACATAATATTATTTTGTTGTCTCTTCTGAGATTAAGGATGCGCTAAGGAGAAGTTGATTCACAGACTTGCTTACGGTTACCAAGGCATTAACAGGAGGGAAGTCCTGAGGTGGATACCCTTTTCCATGCAGGAAGTGTGACTTTACTATGTCAGGAGTTGCATTGCTTCTACATTGAATGCTGAGACTTGCAACCAAGTCTGAGACTCCTATTCAAAGTGGGGCGGGGGAGCATTTGGGTTGATAGTCTGTGAAGGAAATCTCAGTAGGACCGTCTTTCTCTAGAATGGCACGCATGCCTGATGAGTGGAGTCCAGTGGTTATAGAGATGCCCTAAAATGTTAAAGGTTCACTTTCATAGTCTGTTAGAATAATATATAAGCCAAGGCATCTGGGACATTTAAGAAGTAAGAAAGGTAGAGAAGTGGGAAGTGAATGAAGTCCTGAGTGAATGTGTATTATTGATATGAGCACAGACATGTCAGGGACCCTAATGCCTCAGACATCTGGGTAAGGGTCTAAAAAATGGCAAAGCCTTCCTCTGCTCCAAGTACAGAAGTTATGAGTGATTGACCTTTAGGTAAAAATCGGTGTATGCAGAGACTATCAACCACATATCTTTCCTCTTAGATGACACCAAGCTGAGGCTGTTGCCCTACAGAATGCCCATTATGGTGATTACCTAACCTATCCCTATATAAAGTATATCTGCCTCCTCACTTAGCAATATATAGTAAGTATGCTGTGTCTCATGGCTGCTGGTATGACTCCATTAGAGTGTACCTCTGACCTGATTCCAGTTTTTCTGATGTGTCTGTCCTTTCTTTATTCATCAACCCAGTTGATCAAGTTTAAAGTTATGTAGGTTACGGAAAGACAGCCCCACTGGGTTCATCTGGAGTGAGAGAAAGGAATATGGCTCTATAAAAGTGCTCTTGGATGAAAATCAAGATAATTAATACCAGTGACTAAAATAATTTCCTGATGTATTAGCTCTAGCTAATACTTTATTTTAATATGTTCTTTGTTGTGAAGCTATGGGACTCCCTGAATCTTGGGACAGGTGACAGATTTTCAGTGTGCTTCACTAAAGTTACTTCCATAATTTCACTATCTATTATGGGATGTTGGTTTCGGACTTTTCATTATTGTTCTGCTCTTTCCCTGGAAACGATTATTGTTTTATATAGCCAATTTATTAGTAACCCATATGTGTTTTGCTGATTTAGAAACCCATTTTAGTACTATGTACATAGACCTAAAGAAGTAAAGCTAATACAAAAAGTAAACAATGACATATTTTAAGAGTAGAAACAGAATTAGCCACACGGTTGTCAAAAATTTCAGTTCCAGGGTGGTTTATCTCTGAAGATCTTGTTAACCAGAAAGCCCTAGAGGACCCTAAAACAATAGTCTATTTCCATTGATTTTGATTTCATTTAAAAGTGGATAGTAAGTATATATTACTGAAAATATCATATGCTTTGATTATAGGGCTTAGAGAAATAAACTGGAACTGTCTCCTTCTTGTGTTCTCGCTGTTACAGTACTAGAAAGTGTTACTAAAGTTGGTGTAGAGAATTAAGGCTTAAGGTCCCACTCAAGTGAGGATTTTATATGTTTCATAATAAAAGTACACCAGACAAGATTATCACCTGTGCAAGAGTGGTCTCAGTGGTTCTACACAGAACCAAGATTTTTATTGGATTTAAGCTCTACTTCACAGAGGAAGAACAAATCTTGTACTTGGAACTTAGACAAAGTAAGTGGGTGAAAAATTATTTGAATATTTTTCTGTGGTTTCTTTTTCTAATCATTTTGCAGTTCTGTTTGTATTGCAAAAGAAATAAGCATCAAGGCTCATTCACACAGGTTCTTGACTTCATTAAAGCCACCATCAAACTTTTATGTCACCTTTTCCAAGACTCATGCACCACTCCAAAGAGGGAATATAAAGAATGTGAGAGCTATGGAAATAAAGTGAGGGCGGGAAAGCAAAATTAGGTGGCTGTAGGAGTTTATAGGTGGTTTTCAGTTCTGCTACATCACTCTGTACCTCTGCTAGTCTGTCAGTACTCTGGTGGGTGGGGAACTCGAGGCCCTAGACCAAGGTGGATACTGCTGACAGATACCAATGCAACAGAACAGCAGTGGACCAATCTGTAAGCCATCAGATGGAAATGTAGCCAAAGGACTCACAAATAGAAATAAGGGTTTGTGAACTTATCTGCCCTCAGTATCATCATTAAGACAATTTCAAGCTAATATATTCCTGAATAGGAAACTTGGAAACTGTATTTAAGGTCATTCCATAGAGAATACTTAGCCATATTTTCAGATGTGTTACAATCCATTCGTTTAGTGCATGGGTTTTGAGGAAAGAGAGTAAGATGGACATTCCTGGCAAGCTCAATGTCCTTAGATGAATACATCTGAATCAGTTTTCTCACTGCAAAATTAAAATTAGAGACAATACTTGTCTTATAAAATTATATGAGATTAACTGCATCAAACAGTCTGTGGTTTCAGGACAAATAGAGTGTGTTTGGTATTTGCTAGCTAAAACTTTTAGTAGCTACTTATTTGTCTACTTGATATAAGCTGGAGTCCCTTGAGAAGAGGGACCCACAGTTGTGAAAACGCCTCTTTGAGATTGATCTGTAGGGGAACAAGTAGACTAAAGCATTTTTATAATTAGTGATTGATGCTGTGGGAAAACCCAGCTCCTTGTAGGTGGGGCCATTCCTGGGCTGGTGATCCTGGGTTCTGTAAAAAAGCAGGTTAGGGAAGTCATAAGGGCAAGTTAGTTAGGGACACCTCTCCATGACCTCTCTATCAACTCCTGCCTCCAGGTTCCTGCCCTGTTTGGATTCCTGTTCTGACTTTCAACTGTGACATAGGTGTATAACAAAACAATCTTCTCACGCTTCAAGTTTCTTTTGGTCACAGTGATTCATCACAGCAATTGAATCCCTAAGATATAATTGGTGGTAAAATTTGACTCTCATTAGGCTGCAAAATCACTGAGAATAATGTTTCTCTTACTTATAATTAGTACTTATATACATGTTTTGGAACTGTTGCATTAACAATAGAGACATTAATATCTTTTGTTAGCCTCTGTTTGTAAAAAAAAAAAAAAAACAACAGATTATTGTTTTTATATTTGTACAGTACCATACTACAAACTGTTTCCTTTCTGTTCTTCCTATGCTGTGGATTAAGGTCCAGATCTGACACATACTAGGAAACTGATCTCTGTTCTATAAAACTTTTACTGAATTTTCGTCCTACGGGTTGGGTTTTTTTTTTTTTTTTTTTTTTTTTTTTTTTTTTTTTTTTTCTGTTTTCCTTTTGTTGCTTTTAAAAAACCATAGTACTTTTCAACAGACTAAAAAATTAACCCACATTTCCTTTGATATTTTATCAGGTGATCTGTTGTTCATGGCTTAAGTAGCCATCTTACAGTCAATTTTGCTTCCTGATCACATATATTTTTTAATTATTTGTGTGTGTGTGTGTGTGTGTGTGTGTGTGTGTGTGTGTGTGTTCACATGGTAGTAAACACTTATGCCATTTCACATGTCTAGGAATCAGTGATATGTTTATTAAAAGATAAAGAGAGTGGGGATATGTTCTATGGAGGTGTGGTGAGGTATGGAGGAAGAGGGATGCCTCTGGTGGACCTGTGCTGAGGCATCCCTTCTCCCTGAGGGACCAGTCACAGGATGGTATTATATAGAACAGAGCTTATTCAGGACATGGGGACAGGAGTTAAGAGGGTAGTAGAGGCAGAGAGAGAGAGAAAGAGAGAGACAGAGACAGAGAAAGACAGAGGCAGAAAGGGGGTGAGGGTGTGAGTGTGGGGGAAAACAGTAAAGAAGTAGAGACCAACCATGAGCACATAAAGAGATGGGGGGGGGAAGCAATAGGAAGAGGAAGGGACTAAGAGGTAAGAAGGGACAAGAGGGTAAGAGATCAAGAAGGCAAGAAAAAAAGAGCAAGAGCAAGAGAATAAGAAGGGAGCAAACAGCCCCTTTTATAGTGTCAGGCATACTTGGCTGTTGCCAGGTAACTGAGGGGTGGAGCTTAGACAGAATTTTAACAGAGTAAAACTTCTACAAGCCAATTTTTTTTTTTCTCTCTTTCCTGTGGCTTCTGAAGATGAGACTTAGGTTGTCAGGCTTAGTGGTAAATGTCTTTACCCGTTGAGCCATCACATCAGTTCATGGATTATATTTTGTACTCAGTTTACTCATACACTGATAGTGGGTTTTAATTAACCAGTGAGGTAGTAGATTCAGCACCTGAGATTATACATTTTGTGAAATCTTTTCCTTTCATTTTATTTGGATATTTCAAATTTTTACAAAGATGCTGAGGGACGAGGAGCTAGAGATCCTTGGTAGGCAAACAGACAAGAAAAGGGACTACTGGTCCATAACAGGATATTAAATTTCCAGCTTCTTCCACATTTGAAAAAGTCTTAACAGTGACACCCTCTCCCTTCTCGATTGACATATCCAGGGTGGTCAGAAATGTCCAAGACTGGCCCTGAACATAATTACCAGAAGTTTTGGGTCAATGACCTGCTCTTTCATTTCTTAAGCGTGAAATGAGAGGGGGCCTGCCTCTGACTACAAAAACCCAGCTCTATAGTTGAACATCAGATTCTGGTACCCAGGTCTTCTTCACAGTTTCTGGAGTGACTTTTCCTGTGCTTTGCTTGCTTGTGTGTATGTCTGTTTCTTCACCTTCCATAAAGTTTGCCACTTCACTTTTAACATATCTGTATCTATACATATGTCTGTAAGCGATCTCTTTATATATTTCTATCTTTATATCTACATGGATATCTATGTCTATAGATATTCATAGAAAATGGGTTAGTCACAGTCCCATTTGAAGACTGTGACATTAAAAATTGTTTCTAAAAATGCCCAGAGTTAAATGTAAACCATAAATGGAGTCCATTACTTTATTAAAAAAGTATGTATTTGATTGATCACTTTGCGTTTCATTAGTCATGTGTGAGTCAAAAACTTATATAATTCTCTGGGATTTTTTTTTCTGCTATGCAGTCTATAACATCTTTAGCCATCTGAAGATGTTCAAAGAAAACTGTTGAGGTTATGGAAATTAGGGGTTCTCTAAATCTAGATAGTAAATAGTTAAAACGGACTCTGAGCTTTCCTAAAGGATTTCAGTGGCTGCACTGTATTTTGGTAATTGGTACCCATTCATTTTCATTATTAGACTGAGAGCCCTGTGTTGTAGAGGGCTATAATCAGGCCTTAACCAGTGTGGCACATAACAGTTCAATTTTCTCAATAACTGCATAAAAGGAGTTTAAATAGAATATCAAATGTTTATTAACACAAGACAACTTTTCTACATCACTCCTACTTGAGTGTTTATTATCTCTGCAATGAATTTTGATGGTTTGATTTTACATTTCTCAAAGAAGAACAGCAAGAACAGTAAAGCATTAATTTAATGTTCATTACCTTGGAGTTCAAGACAATCCAATTTTAGTTTGCATGAAGATCACTCTCGCAATATTAACAAAAATTATATTAAATTACATTATATTCAAAAACTATTGACTTTCTTAAACACATGAATCAAACAATGAAACTTAGTACTTCTAAGACATTTGCAATAACTGACTGGATGCTATCAGATGTCTTAATAAAGCTTCGTATATGTAGGAGAATGATTTGTGAAGACCCCTCCCTCCCAAGTTATAATATTTGATAATTTATACTATACAATTGCTGAAACTTCTACCTATTAGCAACTTAGCACATTGTTAGTAAAGGCTACAGAAGTGCTTTCAGAATGCTTAGAACCTCCTTTGCATTTTAATTTCTGAGGGATTTCAGTATGCGAGGCAAAAATAAATTAAAATCTTACATTAAGATATGACAGCTGGACGAATGAGAAATATTTTTGCAAAAATTAAAAATAATCTTTGGAAACCAGCCAACAAATAAACCCAAGAATCCGTTTTCCTTACTGTTCCCATGTAGAACAGGAGATGGCAAAACAGAATTTTTCCTTAGACTTTTCTTCAAGGCCCAGGTCTTTCGGGTTAGCAAGACCCGTGGGTCTCTCCTTAGAAACCAATCAGGACATCTGCTTCTCCGCAGAGGAGTTGCACACAGTCCTAGACAATTCTGAACCTTGCACAAGAAGCCAAGATGAGGGAAACTCCCACCTCTTCCTGCCAAATGCTCGGAGAACCCCTCACCCAGCACGCCCGAGAACTCCCAAGCCCCTGAGGGGCGAGTGGCGCAGAGGCTTCTGGGGTTTGTGGTCTCCGCGGGTCTCCCTCTTGATTGGCACTAGAAGAAAAACCCGGAGGAGTGGCGCTCCAGCCTCTGGCGCCTACCTGCGGGCTGCGCTTGCATCCCGGAGCAACCGGCGCCCGCGCTTCCCCCGCCGCCTGAGGGCGTCCTTCCTTCTCAGGAGCCCTAGACTGGTGCAGCGTCTGCCAGCTCTGTTCTCTCAGGCCCTTGGTCACCTCAGGCAGCGCGGGTGCTGTGGCTTGGGGTTCCCTGTCGCGCCCTTTGCGGAGGTAGGTCTCCTCACACATGGGGATGGGGTTTTCTTTACCTGATCAAGTAGACTGCATCTGGAGCCCCAGAAACTTGTGCTCTGTGGTGTGTTCTATGCCCTAGAGGTGGTTTCTCGGAGAAGAGGATGTTTTTTGGGGGATCTTCGTCACTTGTTGATTAGATCTTTTATTGAGCAAGTACACACCCAGAGGAACTGCGGAAAGTGTTGAGGGTGTTAAAAGTGGGGCAGCAGGTTTTTCTCTTTGAAGGACCAGACAAGCGTGCGGGATGGTACGTAATGTAGAGATAAGCCTCACCTTTCCGAGAACTAGGCTGTGGTGGGATATGCAAATTATCAGAGGAGCAGGACCAGGAGTGGGGTCTGCATTACAGAGCTAGGGGCTAGTGAGGGTTTGGTGAGTCTGGAATGTCCTAAGTAGCAGAACGTCAACGAAATGGATTGAATTGAATAAAGCCTTGAATAGCTTCATAGTTTGCAATTACATATTTGAAAAAAATTGAGTTCTACCAGGAACCATAGAAAATCAATTAATATGTCGATATTCACAAAATACTCATATTGTAAGAATTTGATAACTTGGACTCTTCATCAGCTGGATGTTTTCCCCACCGTAACTTTTTGGTTTTTGAGACAAGGCTTCACTCTATAGGCCAGCCAGGCCTCCTGCTCTCAAGACTGAGGGAAATATGTGTGCTTCAGACTCCCAAATGCTGGGATTACAATGTGAACCACCATGTCTGAGTATATCAGCCTGTTTCCAATATGCAGAATTTTTATCACATTCACTGCATACATTCTGATCATTTTTGGCTTGTTATAAATATTTTTTCTGTATAGAAATATGAGATTTTCGGTATATCTTGTGACTACTGTAGTGACATTTGTGAATTATCCACGTTTACTTTCCACTGTTGTGGCTTACAGCCTCTGTGAGGGCCTTAGGTCAAACATAATGTATGTGTCAGCAGATCACAAAATTGACACAATTCACTTGTTATATTTGGACATGAACACAAGGAGCACAGATTTGTGAGTATTTTTTTTTTATTCTTTTTTTCCCCATGAATGACAGTGAGAATAGCAATTTTTCAATTCAGATATTTAAAACCAGTATTGTGGATGCCTTGTTCCAACATATAATTTATTTCATGGTTTATATCAAAGGAAATTCGAAGTCTAGTGTATTTGAGCTATCATGGTATATATGAATATCATGTATATGTCAAGTTCTACTGTATGAAAATACTTGAAGCCAAAAGTCACAGTGTCAATTTAATAGGCAGCCATAATTACCCAAACCTTTTGCACCATTCATGAGGGAACCATTCTTTATGGTTGTATTGTGGAGAATGTTTTGGAGGCGTTGAGATTTTGAAAGTTAAAGGGTTGTAGAGACAAATGATATTAATACACTGAATAAAAAGTAATCAGGGTAGCATCATTAAGTGTGTGTTTGTGTGTGTGTGTGTGTGTGTGTGTGTGTGTGTGTTGTCATCTACCACATTTTTTAATTTATTTTGACTAGGCATATGTTGTGATACTGACTTGTTTCATGAATAATAGATCTAGGATATTGTTGTATTGCAGGTTCTTCTGAAATTAAAATCTCACATCCCGGAATGAAGCTCATTTAGACGCAAATGATTTGTTTTTCTCTCTGAGCATAACGGGATTCCCTGCAAGGTGGAAGGTTTTACCTCCTCTCACCACACCTGTCTTACCAGTGAGTGTTTTAAGAACAGGTATTGAGTGTTAGAGAAGGAGCACTGAGGACTTGTCAGTCAGTTATGTCACTCGTAACCATGGCAAGGACACTCAGGTACTGTGGGAGTACTGAAAACTCCCCTTAAGAAAACAATAATTAAAAAAAGAACTGTAAATGTACATTTCATGCTGAGCACATTTCACTTCATACCTCTCTACTTTCTTTTCATATCCCCCCATGCCCAAGTAGTATGATTTGGTCTCCTAGACAGTTTTATTTCTGTTCCATGTCATGTGTATACACATGACTGTGGATCTTTATAAAATCTGGGAACCACCATGGATAGAGAGAATATACACTCATCTTCTTTCAGACGTTGGATAAGTTGCTTCAAAATGATCATCTCCAGTTGCATTAACTTTCCAACAAATACATCACTTTTATTTCTTCTTTATGGTTAAAAACTGTTGCATTCTGCATATGTAACACAATGTTACATTTCCCCTTCTGTGAACACATCGGTCCTATAATTTGGTTAGTGTGAAGAGTGCTTTGATAAACACTGATGTGCGAGCATTTCTGTGATTTGATTTGAGTCAGTCACGTAAATACTCAGGAGTAATACGACTAGGTCACAGAGAAGATCAATGTTTATTTTTTGGAGAAACTTCCACTCTGACCTTCACAGTGGCCTCACTAGTTTACAAGCGACTAATGTTGTATACTGGTCCCCTTTTGTCCTCATCTTCACCATCACTTCTGTTATTGGTTGTTGTAGTGACTCTCATTCTGACTGTGGTTAAATAGGGCCTCACCGTATTTTAAAATATTTTGAAACTTTTTGAGATTTTGATATAATTACATCATTTCCCTGCTTCCTGAAATGTCTTCTCTTCATCACCTGCCATGCACATTTCTCCTTTATAACCAAATTCATGGTCTCTTTTTCTTTGAATTGGTTATATGTGTGTGTGTGTATGTGTATATATACACATATGTGCGTGCACATGTATGTGTATATGTGTGTCTAAATATATAAACACAACCTGCTCAGTCTGTATAATGCTCTGCTTTGCTTTTTTGGAAGCCTAATAGGTTGAACATTTTGTTTGTTAGTTGACTATTTTCATTTCATCTTTTGAGATTTATTTACTTGATTAGTCAGTCCATTTATTGATAATGTTCAATTTCTTGTTTAGTCTTTTTGTGTCTTCTTGTGCATTATAGATATCAATTCTATAATAGCTATCGAGGCTATGTCTGATGCAACAGGGTTGCTTCACTCTATTAACTGTTACCTTGTCTGTGCTGAAACACTCCTTTCATTATGTCCTAATTATCAGATCCTGACCTTATTTCACAAGGTTGGCTTCTGTCAAATTCCTGCCTATGTATATATCTTAAAGTGGATTTCCTACTTTTTCTTCTTTCTTACAATTACAGAATTTCAGGTCTGATGGTGTCTTAGGGCTTTATTGCTTTCAAAAGACACCATGACCATGGCAACTCTTACAAAGGCAAACATTCAATTGGGACAGGCTTATGGTTCAACCATTTAGTCCATTAACATCATGGCAGTGAGCATTACATCATACAGGCAGAAATGATGCCCAGAGAGGCCTACATCTCAACTGGCAGGAAGAGAGAGTGCCGCTGGGCATGGATTGGGCTTTGAATCCCTAAATTCCACCTCCAATAAGGCCACACCTCCCAATAGCACCTCTCCCTATGAGGCTGTGGGGGCATTTCCATTTAAATCATCACGGATGTTTTCCCCTCTTTGTTAATGGTGAGAGCATTAACCTATGAATCATAATATTTCAGAGGAGAAGCCAAAGTGTGTCAGGAAAACCCCATGTGGCATCAAACTGAAACAAAGAACTTAAGACAACTGAGCAAAGGTAGAAAGGGGAAAGGCAATCTTCCCCAGGGTGGAGCACACCAATTGGCTGTCCTGTGCATATAGCCGAGATTGGAAGAAGGAAAGGGGAGGGAGAAATGTATTATAATTTCAAAACTAAAATAGAGTTATTGTAAGAAGATCCATTGGCATTTATCCTTATTTTAGTTTTCTGTGTTAGGGATGGAACTAAATGCCTTGAGCTTATTGGACAAGTGTCCTGTCACTGAGCTACATCCTCAGCTAGAGGATAACTAAAAAGGAAGAGATTGAAAGAATTAATGAGCAGATTGTTAATGGAGATGGTGTAAGGATTCATCTGCAATTGGTGCATATATTTGGAACACTGATTATGGAACATAAAGACAGAAGGATACTGGATGTTATTTTTAAGATGCATATCACAGAATAATCACAGTTTTCTCATGATCTAGCTGAGTAGCTAAGGATATAGTTTGCTATGCCTGTCCATCCCCTTAGTAGATCAATTAGCTAGTACTCTTCAGTACCCATGAGCCTGTGTCAGTAGTCAGGAAGACTGTGTCCAATGGTACTTACCAACTATGGAGGGATAATATATATCAAACAACTAATTAGATAACATGATCCATGTTCTGATAATTGATAGAAAGAATGTAGATTATGGCTACCTACATTAGAATGAAGTGCGTGTCCTGTGGAGATCAAGGGAAGTAATTTCAAGTATGAGATAAACTTAGATCATTGTTAACAGGTCAGACATCTCTCTCCCATGCTGACATTTCTTCACCTACCATCAACTTCTTCCTGGGTCTTTTTGCAACGTTGGGCTCAGTCTCTACTCTTGGGCATGTAGAATATATTTTTCCAGTATGCTGGTGAGGTTGGTTGAGAAGACTTTAAAGAACCAAGACTTTGTAAGGATCTTCTTCAAGCCTAGTATTGCTGCTTCATAGTGACTAAATATGAACTAAGTGGCCATTTAATTTCATTCATGGTACAGTTATTCCCATTAGGGAAAAAGAAAGGTTTGGGGAATGATAAATCGATGATTAGCCACAGCCTCTACAGACTAAAGTCTCTTAACATCCTTTGGAGAAGCCACAACAACACAGTGTCTGTCAGCTCTTATTAGAAATTTTTGGTAACAGCTGATGAAAGCATCTTTTCCTCCTTTCCTGTTTTAAATATTAATGCCTTCTGAGTCAAATGATTTGGGAATAAGCATCCACTCTGCAGGCAAGCAAAGTCACTATTGCTCCTATGATTCGGCATTATAGCACTGAATGTTGGCTAAGTGCTTTTACAATCAATGTTATTGTTCAGTTTAAAAGATAGCCTAAAATCACCTCTGTCCAATTTTGTTTGGTGTGATTCAGAAAAAGGATCTTTCTTAAAAGGGGCTGTCCTTTAATGTGGAAGAAAGTGATTAATAAAAACTAGATAAAACATAATAAAATGTTGACATTACTTGAACTGAAGAAAGCCATTAGAGAACAATATTATCCATGTGACTTTTGGTTACTGTTTTTAGCAATGGAAATAAAAATGAAAGTAAAATACCAACAGCTAAAATATGATGTAAAAATGCCAGCTCTCCTAGTAAAAGGGTTTTCAAGTAGAGCATCCAGATTTGTGTGTGTGTGTGTGTGTGTGTGTGTGTTACAGAATATCAGCATATGTCTTTAATATAAACAAATCTGCCTTAAAACAGTGGATTTTATTTAGACAAAGACTGGCAAACATTTTCTATACTGCCATAAAATTACTATAAGGACAGGCTATTTATATTGCCCCTACTTGACTCTGGGGTTCTAATGCAAAAGCAGCTGTACATAGTCAAATGAATATGGCCACTTTATGTTTTTTGGGTTCATGATTTCTAGAGACAGGATGCCCTCATTTGACATGCGAGCCATATAGTTTGCCAATGTCTGCTTTACTGCACCTCTGAGATTTCCAGGTGAACAGCCAGCACTTCAGATAAGAATGATAACTGAATACTACAGAAGGGCAGGGATGGACTATTTATTGACTACTATATCTTCATTTATAGCATAGTGTCTCATAGGTGACACTTAGCTTAGTGTACTTGTTGAGAAAAGCAATAACTAGCAAGGTTATCTGGTTGAAGATTCACCCAGCAGGCTATGACACTGTACATTTGATTTCCAAGTCATGTGCTAGGACTCTTAAATAATGCCACTTTGGATAGAATAGATATTTCCTTTGAGTACTTAGTTCAAAGAACAAATTTGGGGAAGATGAGCAAAGAAAAAAAAAAAGTCCTAAGTAAAAACTGACAGTAAGAAACATTAGTTTTGTGAATCTCTTCCAGTACAAATGAAACTTGTGTCTTTGGAAGTCTATATTCATGACATGTATTTCAGCCCCTCTGTGTCTTGGGCTTTCTTAGACTGTCCTTCTGTTCTGTGTGGCTTTGTTAGCATCTGTGATGCACGTCTTCCTCTGTCCCTCCAGGAAGATTCTTGGAACTTTCCATCAGGCTGATTCTTGCTTCCTCCTACATGCCTTTAGAAGGCCCAGAGCCCCATCCGTGGTCCTCTTCTTACTCAGCTCTCTCTTGCAGTTCTCCTAACTAATCTCTTCTCTCATGCCTTTAGGCTTCGACAGTGGAGGAAAGCATCTTTTGTATTGCTGTGATTTCTAGATCTTGGGTCACTATGTTGTCTTATTTGCCCCCACATTTAGAAATAATCTCTAACAACTGTACTCACATTACTCACATTAGAGTACCATCAGCTTTTCTAGTGACCTTTGGTTTTCACAAAGGATTAACATTTTAAAGAGATGCATATTCTATGTCAAAGAATAATTGGTTTAACCCAAGTTATTGACTCTGTTATAATTAATTAATCTCTCTCCCTCTCCCTCCCACTTCTACTCCCCTTCCCCCGCTCTCCCTTTTCCCCTCTGCTCCCTTCTCCCTTTTCCCCTATGCTCCCTTTTCCCTCTGTGTGTGTGTGTGTGTGTGTGTGTGTGTGTGTGTGTGTGTTTGTGTGTGAGCAATGGTGCATGTGTGGACTTCACAAGGGGTCAGTTCTCTCCTTCTGCCATGTGGGTTCTAGAGATCAAACTCAGGCCATTAGGTAGCATCTTACCTCTTCTAAGATCTGCTTTTAGGATCTCAGGGTCAAAATGGTTCTGGAAGGTGAGTCATTTAACTTTTGTCATCACAAATTAAGGTTGCCTGCCACAATTCTGTCATACCCTGCCATATGTTAACACCTTCTTCAGTAGGGAACTCACTAGGCTTTACATTTTCACTCGTGTTTATCTACCTGACTGAAGGAATGTGCATAGACACTTTCTATACAACCTCTGCCCTCTCCTTGGATAAAGCCTTGTTAGATGCCATTCTGTCCTTTGGACAGTATTTGTCACCTCTGTCTGAAATGGTGCATAGGCAGAGTCCCTATTCAAACACATTGTCTGATCGTGCTGGGTTGAGCCTTGATTCGCAGGATAAATTTCCCTGGAAGATAAATATGGAAAGGAGCAGCATCTCCTTCTCCCTTCTATCCATAGCTGTGATCGACTATGAACCTGTGCAGCCCACTCCTGAGCTGTCTTTATGCAAACACCACACATGATATGAACACTTGTCTTCAATAACCACTTAAGTTTTCCCTTCTATTGCGGATTTCACTTTAATTAGAGACTTTCAATCAATTGGATAAACTCTCTTAAAAATTGCAGTACCAATTAATGAATTATTTGTTTTTACTCAAAATATCAAAAGTATACTACTTATAATTTTATTATTTTAGGGGACATTATTTCAAATATTTTGTTTACATTTAAGTTTTTTATAGTAAACAACCTGACACATCTGTATGATGTATCTGTTTTGTATATTGCATTTTGTGTCTAGTTATTTTTTGGACTTCACCTTTTACTGAACATTAATTCTCTACCCTATTTACATACAAATGTATCACCTCGTTGTTTGAACATCTAAATGACTTCAAGGAAATGTTTAGAAGTGAATCTTTTTTTTCTGTATATATATATGTGTGTGTGTGTGTGTGTGTGTGTGTGTGTGTATGTGTATATATATATATATATATATATATATATATATATATATATATATATATATATATATTTCCCCTTACAACCTTATTTTTAAAATAGATACATGTAGAGATTTTTAAAAGTACTTGACATAAAACTATATGAATATATTTTTGTCAGTACTTGATTTTTTTTAAAGGTTTGATAGTATGCATTGAAATCTTACTAGTTACAATGAGCATAAAGTACATGTAAAACAAGATGTAACATGGAAATAGTCAAAGTTTTCTTAGTGGGTAAAGATTAAACATAATGATTTTTAACTACCAAGAATTGCCACAAGGCTGTATTCTTAACTCTTGAAGTCTTAATGATTTAAGGGCTCGGTGTACCCCACTCTGAGAGGATACTATACACTTACTGTTTTTTTTTTTTCTAAGAAGGACTGGGGCTTCAACTTTTTGGTCTTTCCATATGGTCTTGGGTATTCAGAACTTTCTGGGGCTACTATTCAGTTGTTTCTTGGGTATTCAGAGCTTTCTGGGGTTAGTATCCAATTATCAGTGACTGCATATTATATCTGTTCTTTTGTGACTGGGTTACCTCACTCAGGGTGATATTCTCTAGATGCATCCATTTTCCTATGAATTTCATGAAGTCATTGTTTCTATTAGCTTGGTAGTACTCCATTGTGTAAATATACCACAATTTCTGTATCCATTCATTTACTGAAGGAAATCTGGGTTCTTTCCAGCTTCTGGCTATTATAAATAAGGCTGCTATGAACATGGTGGAACATGTGTTCTTATTGTATGTTGGAGCATATTAGGTGTATACGCCCAGAAGTGGAATAACTGGGTCTTCAAGTAGTAATATGTCCAATTTTCAAAGGAATTGCCAGACTGATTTCCAGAGTGGTTGTACTAGCTTACAACCCCACCAACAGTGGAGAAGTGTTCCTCTTTCTCCACATCCTCGCCAGCATCTGCTGTCATCTGAGTTTTTTTTTGTTTTGTTTTTTTTTTTGTTTTTTTAAACGACTTTATTTTACAAAACAAAGATAAATGTATAGATTTTAAACATTTTTTGCTTAAAATTATACATTTTTGTCAGTACTGTTTTTTCAGATATTAAAATAATTTTTACATAAAACTATGTGAATATATTTTTTAGTCAGTACTTGATTTTTTCAAGGGCTTGACAGTATGCATTGAAAACCTAATAGTTACCATGAGCGTAAAGTACATGCAAAACAAAACGCAACATGGAAATAGTCAAAGTCTTCTTGTTTTGTAAATATATTTTTTTTTGTTTTCTTTATTTCTTGGACTTCATACAGTCTGTGAGTTGTTTCTGGGGGAGTGCAAGCTTCTGGGGTTAGCATCCCAATATCAGTGACTGCATATTATGTCTGTTCTTTTGTGGCTGGGTTATCTCACTCAGGATGATATTCTCTAGATGCAGCCATTTTCTTAAGAATTTGGTTAACTCATTGTTTCTGGTGGCTGAGTAGTATTCCATTGTGCAAATGTACCACAATTTTTGTATCCATTCATCTACTGAAGGACATCTGGGTTCTTTCCAGCTTCTGGCTATTATAAATAGAGCTGCTATGAACATTGTGGTGCATATATCTTTGTTGTGTATTAAAGTGTCTCTGGGGTATATGCCCAGAAGTGGAATAGCTGGGTCTTCAGGTAGTACTATATCCAATTTTCTGAGGTATCGCCAGACTGATTTCCAGAGTGGTTGTATTAGTTTGCAACCCCACCAACAGTGGAGAAGTGTTCCTCTTTCTCCGCAGCCTCTCCAGCATCTGCTGTCATCTGAGATTTGGATCTTGGCCAATCTGACTGGTGTGAGGTGGAATCTCAGGGTTGTTTTGATTTGCATTTCCCTGATGGCTAAGGATGTCTAGCACTTCCTCAGATGTTTCTCGGCCATTCGGTGTTCCTCAACTGAGAACATTTTGTTTAGCTCTGTACCCCATTTTTTAATAGGGTTATTTGATTCTCTGGTGTCTAGCTTTTTGAGTTTCTTGTATACCTTGGATATGACTAGGGATGTCGTTGAGCATTTCCTTAGATGCTTCTCAGCCATTCGATATTCCTCAGTTGAGAATTCTTAGTTTAGCTCTGTACCCCATTTTTTAATAGGGTTGTTTGATTCTCTGGCGTCTAAATTCTTGAGTTCTTTGTATATATTGAATATTAGACCTCTATTAGATGTGGGATTGGTAATGATTTCTTTTTTCACAATTTGTTGGCTGCCATTTTGTTTTCTTGACAGTGTCTTTAGCCTTTCAGAAACTTTGCAATCTCATGAAGTCCCATTTATCCATTTTTAGAGCACAAGCCATTGGTGTTCTGTTCAGGAAATTTCCCCCTGTGCCTATGTGTTCTAAGGTTTTTCCATCTGTCTCTTCTAATAGTTTCAGTGCACCTTGTTTTATGTGGAGGTCTTTGATCCATAGAAGTGAATCTTTAAGTAAAACGTTAAGTTTAGTTGGTCTTTATAGTGGAAGTCTAATTTATTTTTAATAGGCCTCTCAGCTATTTCTCAGCTTCTCCAAGTCGGCCTTCTTATTTATTCAGTGAATTCATTCCTTATTTCATTTCTGATTAGATTGCTTTCACCATGGCAAAACTCTGGAAAATAAACCCTCTTGTATTTAACACATGCTTTAGTTTAGCTGTAGTGAATAGAATAATAGAGTGCCTATTAGAAACTAATTTTGATGGTTGGTGAGAGAGCTGTAACAGTCTTAATTTTTAGTGTGGTAGAAAATGGATTTAAAAGGCTGCTTCTTCTCCTCTGTCGTCCTTCTGCTTTACAGGAATACATGTCACTGGAAGATGAAACCCCTAATAAAACCTTAGTATCCCAGAACAATGGAAGGATAAACTTACTTTTTCTTCTTCACTGATAGTATACCTGACCAAAGGCTTATCATCAACTTGTTTGCCTGTATTTTGTTTATTTTCTTATTCTTTTAATTTTACTGTCTCCTCTTCAGATTAAAAGCCCAGAAGGAAGGGACTTCTGTGTCTCCCATGTCTGGTACAGTCAGTCATTAATCCTGAATGCTTACTAGCGATATAAGACTATTTAATATTTTGAATTCTATAACAATGCATAGAATATTTAACATAGTTATAAAAAGATTACAGCTTCCCAAAACTGATATATATTCTAAAGAATTTATTATTATGCAAGTTTTATCATGACTTTCATCTATTAATCTGATGATTAATTGTATCTATGCTTTTATATATATATATGATATTTGTATACCAATGGGCCCAATGCAGACAGCACAGGGAACAATTAGTCCTGAGAGTGCATTTCATTAAAGGTCACTGTTTCAAGAAAGGTAAATTCTAGACACAAAGCAGGTTTCCCAGCCTGTCCTGAAAATGATAACTGCTACTTAAGATCAAATAATATGTCTGCCTCCCATTTTACCAGTCATGGATAATAAGCTTAGGTTCAGTAAAGGATTAAGGAAACAACTAACAATTAAAAGCCCAAGTTCTGTGGGTATGTATTTTATTAGCAGTATTCTAGACTCTTTTTACTTTCCGGTCCTTTTAGTTTATGTTTCTGTCACGACCTCATGCTGGAGTCACATCGGAGTCTTCCTTCCCTCCTCCTGTCCATCCTGGTAGCAAGCTTCCAGAGCTTCTGGCCTCCTTTGTGCACACTTGTGCTGCTTGGGCCGGAATCTCCTACATTCTTTTTGTCTTTTTTACTGTCATCATCTCTCCATCTTCTCTTCTCAAATCAAATATACATCTTCAAATAGATTAATCACTCATCTGCTCAGAAGGCCAAGTTGTCTTCCTGCCTAGTGTAGGATGTTCAGATTTTGAAAACTGACCTTCCATTTTTCCCAATCTCAATCTCCTTTACTTCCCAAACTGTTACCCAGAACTAACCTACAGCTTAAGATCCTCTTGGGTGGAATTGAGAAAAAGTTCAGGAGTTTGAACTGATTTTATTCATCACTAAATTGTAGGTTTGGTACTGGATGTCACCAGAGAGGACTTTTCCAAATCAGAGACCCATCAGCGGAGTCAGGCCTGATGAACACATCCTTCTTGCCAGGAGAGATAGGTGTGGAGTCTGCAGAGGGAGCGCTTGATTGCTCCTTTCAACTCCTTGGAGAGTGATTTAGGAAAGTGAACTGTATGCTGTTTTACCATCAAGTGCAGACGTGAGAATAATACTCAGCATACAGAGCATAGGGACTCCCAAGAGTGGATCCTTAGGTAATCAACATTTCAATATTGTCCAAGCCTTTGTAGCTGGGCTGTATTTCTAATTCTGTCATTAGGTGCCAGACTAGATCATGCTGCTGAGGTGAAGCTCTTAGGAAACCATGATATAGAGCATGGTGGTTTTCATTCTTCCTGAACTCTGCTGGAGTGCCACAAATGCTAATTCACGGTGTGCTCTTCGCAGCCAATATAGAAAGATTAAAGATTGTGGATCAAATTGTCATCCTTGTTTTCTACTGTATGATTTGGGGCAGGTTATTTTTGTGCATTTACATCCGGGTTCTTGGGAGAATTAGCTATGTTGATGAGCAGTCATTCATTCAGATGTTTTATATCATAAAACCTGTCATTCACAGTGAACTTTATTTTTCCCCTCTTTTATTTGACATTTTTCTTTTGGTGGTGGTGGAGTTTAACACAGGACTTTACAGATGCTAAGGGGACACTGTACAACTGAGCTATAGATACTCAGCCCCAAGATGATCTTCCTCCTCTTCTTCCTCCTCCTCTTCTTTCTTCTCTTTTTGTAAGTGATGCTCTTCTTTTCCAAAAGTCCCACTGCAGAAGTAACACCAAGAGACATATCAGTGTTTTGTTCTAAGGGCAGATTTTCTCTCATTATTTCAGTGCATTACTACTTTTTTTTCTATGGAGAACATGTCATTTTATTCAGAATGACTAAGGTTGGTAATGGAAAATTAAGTTAGACATATGCCACTCTCTGAGCAGATTGGCTGATTTTCTATATCTCTTTCTCTTTGGTTTTCTGTTGTTAAAAGACATACATAAAATAATTGCCCCTGACTTGTACTTATTAATAATACATTTGAGGATTGGAGAGTTAATTCAGTGTTAAAGACCACATGTATACTCTTTCAAAGGATCTGAGCCTTTTCCCCAACATCCCTAACACATGATGTATGCCTGCCCAGACATACACATGGGTACATGAATAAAAAAATTAAAGAAATTATTTTAAATCTATTTTATTTATATGAGTCCACCATCAACAGACGCACAGAGAGCACTGGATTCTATTCCAAATGGTTGTGAGCCGCCATGTGATTCTTGGGATTTGAACTCAGGAAGAATAGTCAGTGTTCTTAACTACTGAGTCATCTCTCCAGCCCTAAAGAAAATATTTGAAATTGACTTTATTATTTTAGTTATGTATTTTTAAAAGAAGATATTTATTTTCTCATGCTGGTGGTGGCTAACTCTTATGTGTCTGGGTTTGTTTCCTTATGGGAGTTGTGAGTAGAACACATCTCTCTCCTCATTTCTGGTGGTTTTTGGCACTCTTTAGTGTTTCTAGTGAATAGCAGTTTACCCCCTATCTTTAGACTTCATTTTCTCAGATATCCAAACTTCTTTGTGTGTCTGAAGTTTGTCTTTTTTAAAAAAGAGATTTTCATATGTGTATGTGTACATGTGTGTTTGCATGCATGCCCTTGGAGGCAGGAAGGATATTGAATCTCCTGGGGCTGCAGTTGTGGGAGGTTGTGAGCTGCCCAATGTGGGTGTTGAGAACGGTTAATTCTGGGCTCCTGGAACAGAAGAAAGTGCTCTGAACTTCAGAGCCATCACTCCAGAGCTGTTCCCAACCCTCCTCTCTTTTAATTATTTTATTGGTTTTGAGGATTGCATATACACATACAATGTATTTTGATTTAGAATGAGTACTATCTAAAAAGAGGTGAGCAGTGTTTCAATTTCTGAAATTTAGTGTAAAGCAGATATCTTACTAAGTTCTGTGTAACTCACCTTTATCAGGAAAGATACATCCCAGCTATTGGGATCTCCTGTTGACTTCATGAAAGTAACTTAACATTACAGTTAGAAAAGTTGCTCATCAATCAATTAAGCAATTTTAAACAGAAAAGGCTTCACTATATCACCCATTCAGTATAATTATGTGATCAGTTCAAATGTGATGAGCTTGCTGATAAATTTGAAAAGATGTACCTCATCAAAAGAAATTATAGTGCAGTATACCATGGCTGGCTTTAAAATACTGCTTAGTTTTTTATAAGTGAAATGGATAGTATTAAGTACTGTATTTGTGTGTGAATATATATATATATACACACACACACACACATATATATGTATGTATACATATATGTGTGTGTATGTGTATGTACATAGGTACATATGCAGGTAAAGATCAGGATCTTTAGCCACTGTCCAGTTTTTATCTTATTTATTTATTTGTCTATTTATTTAGTAGACAGGATGTCTTAGTGAACCCTAAGCTTGAAAATTTGGCCAGACTAGCTGGCCAGTAGACCCCAGGCATTCTCCTATCTCCATTTCCACAGTGCTGGGAATACAGGCATGTGTCAGGTCCTTAAATTTTAAGCAGTTACTCCAGTGAGAAATTATGGGTCCTGGATAATGGCTCAGCGGGTTATTACCTGACCTTAGTGACTTGAGTTCTATCCCTAGAAACCATATAAAGGTAGAAGAAGCAAATTGACCTCTACACGGGTTCCATGGCATGTGTGTGCCTCCACTGACATGTGTACATCACACACTGACATATAACAGTAAAGTTTCCAAAGGCTTAAAAAGATATACTCTCTCCCATAAGTTTTACATCAGTAACTCACCTTTCAAAGTATGACGTAAAAACATTTATCTCATGTCGAAGAGCATTATATCATGACTACATTTGAAAAAAAAACAATGTTTTTGTTATTCCTACTATATTCAGTATTGTCATGTTATAATCATGCTGTAAACATTCAGCTTTGGGCATTGTACTCTTTATGGTGCTGAGCAAAATACTGGAAGCAGAGAGAAGTGAATTTCTACCCATTTCATATGTATGAGTGAGAGCCCAGTCTTAGATACACAGTCCTGTAGGATGAGTGAACCATTAGCATTCCTCCGATGAGCCACGGGCTATATTAATCTTCCGTATGAAGGATCTCAGTTAATACTCATCATCACAATGTGGCAGCTCAGATCGTTTACCTCACTTTTCAGATAAGCAAGCAGGCTGGCAAACACATATTTGAGTGCTGGGCCTGCACATCAGCCAAAGTTTTGGCCTGCACAGGTGGAACGTTTCCCTGTCATATAGCACTTTTCGGGTGCTTCTGTAATGACAGAGTCAGAATTGGAAAAGTTGGTGGTCAAACTGTACTTTCACATCAGCACTGAAATCTGTCCTCATCTTAGGCTGATGACTGTTCAGCTACTGCCTGAATAACTCCAGTAATTGGAATTTCATAACGTCACAAGACAGCACATTCTATTATTGGATGGCTCTTATCAGTGGATATCTTATTCGTCTGGTTATTGGAAATTTGTCTCCCTGAAATTTCCACCTGTTGGCTCTATTTCTGCGTCTGGAAAAATCCTCAATGGCTGTCTTTCCCCTTTCACCTTGAGGGATTTCTGAGGCTGTGCTCTCGGGTTCCTGGGACCTCCATCTGGGTATAGCATTTGGGGGTGGGGGGTGGAAATAAAGTAATGCATTTACCACTGTATGAAGTTCAGCCACAGCCTTTCAGCTCCTCTCTCAAAGGCCTGCCTTGTCATATTTTTCTATACCAGCTGAGATTCTCTAGGAATCTTTGCTACGAAGTCACCTGCTAATTGAGGTCGTTTCTGGTGACTCTTTGAAGTTAGGACAGTTTTATCTCGCTATTTCTGTTATCCGAGTTGTCCGTAGCTGTTTATCACAATCTGAAATATGTGTACATTCTGCTGACTTTCCTAGGGACTCCTGTTTGAATTAAAACACTAAGGCATCTATCTGTTGACATCACTGCCACAGTCTCTAAGGACTTGAGGCCAACAAATGCTTGTTAAATAAAGCAGTGAATTGCCTTCATACTTACATTCCAGGGTGCTGTGTGCACCAAAGAGCTCACATTGTACGTTTTTAAATTAATAATAACAACAATGTAAATTATTATTATTTATTATTAATTTGTGTGTCTGTGTGTGTAGGTTAGAGGACAATTAGGACAGTTTTGTGTAGTCCTCTCCACTCTCACTTCTGTATTTTCAGGGGCTGAGCTCAGGTTGATAAACTTTGCACGGAAGGTTCCTTTATCCTGCTAAGCCATCTTGCCAACCTTGCTTACTTTCATAGCAGAAAAAAAAGAAAAAGAGATGCAAAATTGGAAAGTCTTAATTTTTCCTTTGGTCTTTCAGTATCATATACTTACTGGTCAGTTAGTTTCCTGGGGACCAAGGGATGTTACCTGGCAAAATAGTTAGCCTGCGCCACATTTTCTGCTGCTCAGAATTATAATACTAAAACTCTATAATACTAGTTATGATAAAAACGAACTTCACTGTTAGTTTTATGTTTTAGTGGGTAAATGTATGCCATCTTGTTTTTCTTTAAGTTGTTTCTTTGTAGTGCTTCATTTTGATTTTTTTTCTTTCTTTTTAATTGGAAATTTTTTTTTACTTACATTTCAAATATTATCTCCTTTCCCAGTTTCCTATCTGAAATCCCCCTATCACTTTCCCTTTCCCTCTGCCTCTGTGAGATTGTTCGCCCACCTACTCACCCATTCCCTGCCATCTCCCTGTCCTGGCACTACTCTGCACTGGGGCATTGAGCTTTCACATGGCCAAGGGCTTCTCCTCTCCTTGATGCTCAATAAGACCATCCTCTGCTGGACCCATGTGTACTTTTAGGTTGGTGGTTTAGTCTCTGGGAGCTCTGAGGGGTCAGGTTGTTTGGTATTGAGGTTCTTCCTATGGGACTGAAAACCCTTCAGCTTCTTCAGTTCTTTCGCCAACTCCTCCATTGTTGACCCTGTTTTCAGTTCCGTAGTTGTTACAGAGGTTTGCATTTTATGAGGTCTCATTTGTTGAATCTTGATCTTAGAGCATATGGCATTGTTTCAGGAAAATTTCCCCTGTTTCTATGTGTTAGAAGGTTTTCCTCACTTTTTCTTGTCGTTCGTTTCAGTGTATCTGGTTTTACATAGAGGTCCTTGATCTGCTTGGACTTAAGCTTTGTACAAGAAGATAAGAATGGATTGGTTTGCATTCTTCTACATACTGACCTCCAGTTGGACCAGCACCATTTGTTGAAAATACTCTTTTTCCACTGAATAGTTTTGCTCCTTTGTCAAAAGTTAAGTGACCATAGGTGTGTGGGTTCATTTCTGGGCCTTCAGTTCTATTCCATTGATCTACCCGCCTGTCTCTGTACCAACACCAGGCAGGTCTCTTACACCAGGCAGGTCTCTTGTTCATTTGTTTGTTTGTTTGATCACAGTTGCCCTGTAATATAGCTTGAGGTCGGGGATTGTGATTACCCCAGAAGTTTTTTTTTTTTTTTTTTTTTTTTTTTTTTAGTATTGAGAATAGTTTTTTGCTGTCCTTGTTTATCATTATTATTATTATTATTATTATTATTATTATTATTCCAAATGCATTTGAAAATTGCTCTTTCCAACTCTATGAAGAATTGAGTTGAAATTTTGTTTTGATTACATTGAATCTGTAGATTGCATTTAGCAAGTTTGCCATAGTACAGAATTCTATCAGACCTTCAAAGAAGACCTAATAACAATACTCCTCAAACTGTTGCAGAAAATAGAAATAGAAGGAACACTACCTAATCCATTCTATGAAGCCACAATTATGCTTATATTAACTACACAAAGAACCAACAAAGAAAGAGAACTTCAGGCCAATTTCCCTTATGTACGTCAATGCAAAAATACTAAGTAAAATTCTCACAAACCAAATCCAAGAACACATCAAAAAGACCATCCATCATGAAAAAGTAGGCTTCATTCCAGGAATGCAGGGATGGTCCATTATATGGAAATCTATCATAATCTACTATGTAAACAAACTCAACAGAAAAAAACCATGTGATCATTCCATCCTCTTGCTGAGAAAGCCTTTGACAAAATTCAACACCCCTTAATTTTAAGTCTTGAAAAGATTAGGAATTCAAGGCCCATACCTAAACTTAGTAAAAGCAATATACATCAACCCAGTAGCTGACATCAAACTAAATGGTGAGAAACTTGAAGCAAGCCCACTAAAATCAGGGACTAGACAAGGCTGCTCACTCTCCCCCTACCTATTCAACATAGTACTGGAAGTCCTCGCTGGAGCAATTAGACAACAAAAAGAAGTCAAAGGGATACAAATTGGAAAGGAAGAAGTCAAAATATCATTATTTGCAGATGATATGATAGTATACATAAGTGACCCAAACAATTTCTCCAAAGAACTCCTGTAGCTGATCAACAACTTAAGCAAAGTGGTTGGATATAAAATTAACTCAAACCAATCAGTAATTTTCCTCTACTGAAAGTATCAACAGGCTGAGAAAGAAATTAGGGAAACGACACCATTCATAATAGTCACAAACAATATAAAATACCTTGGTGTGACTCTAACCAAGCAAGTGAAGGATCTGTATGAAGAGAACTTCAAGTTTCTGGAGAAAGAAATCGAAGAGCTCAAAAGTTGGAAAGATCTCCCATGATCATTTTGATTTTCTGATTGACAGTGGACCTGTCAGGGTTTGGTGTTTCTTGTTGTTGTCTGTTTGTTTTATTTTGTGTGTATTTGTTTGTTTGGTTTTTTTCTTGCCTTGAAAGTGACAACAGCTTTAGATTGTTGGATATTTCTACATTAGTATGTTGTTTTGGTTCTTCGCAGAGAATACCAATGGGGAAGGCTCTAGGGCAGTGGCTCTCAACCTTCTTAATGCAGCAACCCTTCAATACAATTTTTCCTGTTGTGGTGTCCCCCAACCACAAAATTATTTTTATTGCTACTTCATAGCTGTCACTTTGCTAGTGCTATGAACTGTGATGCTAATATGTCTGCTTTTTGATGGTCCTTGGTGACCCCTGTGAAAAGGTTTTTAGAGCCACACAAAGGGGACATGACCCACAGGTTGAGAAAGACTGTACTAGGGCCACTAGATTTTCTGCCAGAGGGCAGATTTTAGAAAACATTCCTTGAGTTGTAGGAAAACCGTTGAAATAAATATTATAAAATCCCCACGGTGGGCTCAGTAGCTGCCACAGTCAGTACTTTATGTTCCCAAATGAAAGACACACACCCAGCCTTTATATTTAATATGCCTTAATCAGCACAATAGCTGGGCCACTGCCTAACCTCCAGGTGGTCAATCTCGAGTTGCTACTTAATAATTATATGTTCTATCTCTGGACACAGAGGGCTGCAGAACTGGGCTGTGCTTTCCCTGTTCCTTCCCATGGTGGCTATGACTCTGTGTCCTACTTTCTTCTCAGGCATGGAGTCTCCAGTCCCAGTCACACTGTGCTGACAGGGCAGATCTCCACTCTCCTTCCACATTTTCTCTAGCCCCAGGAAACCAGAAACCAGCTATGTCTCTTCTCCCCTAACTATTGGCTGCTGGCATCTTTTTTTTTTTTTTTTTTTTTTTACTAATCAGAATCAACGGGGGGGGGGGGGGGGACAGGGTTCCTCAGTGATTCTTGTGCAAACTATTTGGGGGACCCAATTTGTCATTATAATACAATCATCATTAGGGAAAGCCCACTACACAAAACCTTATGTATTTCTCTAAAATTTATGTAGGATGTAGTCACTGTGAGGGAGGAAAGTTTCCCAAGAGATTGCTCTTTTGGCATTAGAGAAATGCATGGCAGATAGCTGGCTGCCTGGCTTTAATGGGACAAACCAACTGAAGTCAGCAGAATGTCTCACTGTAACAGGTAATCTGTCAATTGTCGGAGTGCACAGGGAAGAATTTCATCATAGTCTAAAGGTGTCTCCAGATTCGGGGGGAGTAGAGGAGACTTATACTTTCCATACCCAGAGAGTTGACTCTAGACCTATGAATTATTGACTCGTGCTATAACCGTTGTTCAGTGTTTGCACATCTAGCAGGATCAAATGATGCTTCCGGCCATTAGGTGGTTAATGCTGTGTCAGGGGCTTCTGAATTGAAATCTGCAGACTCGTACCTGGTCAAGGTGCTGGAAAACACTCATGGCTGCTTACTTAAGTTATGTTTAATGTATTTGGAAATGTTTATAACAACGAGGTAGGTTTTAGCACTCTGCTTTGAATCCATCATCACTAAATACAAAAGCTTTGCAAGTGCAACTATTAGGTCAGAAGATAACCAATGGATGTGCTGTATTTTCCTTTCCATTTTATATCTGACGGGGAGGGATATATATTTTAAGATAGTATGTATTTATGATAGATACATAAAAATATCTCGACATTTTTGTGCAGTATGTTAGAATTAAAATGATTTCATCATTAATATAATTTCAATATAAATCTTAATTAGTAACAGTCGTAATTGGAGTTTTTATTTAGCTAACATACTGTTGCTTAGAAGTGAACATTTGGGGATAGATGTGAATAATTGTTCTTCACATTATACAAAGAGCTATAATTTAGATTTGGGCTCACTGATTAGTGTTAAGGGGATAGGAAGGACTGGTCACTGTAATGGCTAATGAAAGGAAAAGAAAGAAAGCAAAAGTGAGGAATTGTGTAGTTAAGAAAGTTCTCAAAGTAGAATCAGAGCTCAGTGTAGCTCTGACAGCAGTAGAAAGAGTTTTACTAGTGCTGTTGCTGCAGATGCTGCTGATGCTCCCAATGCCAGGTGTCCCTGTAACTTAAACATTTTACTGTTCTGTGTATTTCTCTGTATGTTCATACACACAGCACATTGAGGGAGTTCTTTCTCTCCTTCTACCATATGGTCCCCGTGATTTAGCTCACATCCTTCTGCTCGGCAACAAATGCCTTCACCCTCTGAGCCATCTTGATAGCTTCATCATAACTTTTTAATGAAGAATTGTTGCAGATTTAGACACAATTCTATTGTGTGTGTGTGTGTGTGTGTGTGTGTGTGTGTGTGTGTGTGTGTGTGTGTGTGTGTTTTACTATGTAGCTCTGGGTGCCCTTGAATTCACTATGTAGACCAGAGTGTCCTTGAGCTCACAGACATCTGCCATCCTCTGCTTCCCACATACTGGGATTAAAGGCCTGTGCTACTATGGTCATCTAATTCATTAATTGTCTTGAGGCAGGGTCCTTATGAAGTCCTGGCTGTCCTTAAACTCTTACTGTAAAATAGGTTGACTTTGAACTTATGGTAGTTTTTCTCCCTCTGATTTCCAGGTGTTTGGAGTATAGGCATATACTGCAATGTCTAACCTTGATTTAAATTTAGACTTATTAATTTAATTCTACAGTTGACTGGAATTTTTATTAGGATTGTGTTTATAAATTGATTGTAGGGATGGATTTAATATTTCACTGGTATGCTTTATAAGACATAACAAAAGAACATCTCAGTTTATTTGGAGCTTTATCTGTCATATATATTGTTAAATCTATTCCAAGTTATAGGTTTTTAAAATTGAAATTAGCATAGGTAATGGAGTTGATTTTCTTTCTTATTCATGTTCTAGCTTGAATAAATTCTCTCAAATGTTCTGTGGCCTTTATGATTTATTAGTGATTTTTAAAGACAGTCACAACAATATTGATGAGGATAATTTTAAAGATAATTTTATTTCTTTTTAATTTATATGTCTTTATCTCTTTAGATTATGTTATTACCAGCAGAAATAGAGAGAATAGGATACTGACACTACTTTCATTATTGTTCCTGGTTTTTGTGGATGCCTAGTACCATAAAATGTTTGGATTTAATTACTAGCTGCTGTGCTCTTGTTTCTTCTTGTTTTTTTCCCAAAATGTGAAGACGTGTTCTGTACCTTAGACTTCTGAAAACCTTAGAGTTAAAATTTTACGGTTGGTTCTCAACGTTGTGTTAGAATTCCACCGTGGAACCATGAGGACACTTGATCTTTGAGTGTGGCACTGTCGTTTTTAAATAAAAAGCCAATGTCCTTCATAGATGCACTCGAAACCTTTGGTTTATTTTCATCAGTTTTAGTATATTTTTTAGGGCATTTGTTTATTTGATATCAAGTTGTCAATTTCATTAGCACAGATCGTACATAGCTTCATTACTGTCTTTTCTGTGCTCAAAGCCTGTTTTCCTCTTAAAAATCAATCTGTAAATATGAAAAGTAGTAAGTTCATTATGACATCTTCATATATGTACATGTGCATGTGGCACATGTATTAATGTCATTATACCCTTTTCTATTCGCCTGGCTCCTCTGTCCTCCTCCAGACTTACCATCTGCTACTTACTGCATGCTTTTCTACCACTCTCTCCAGCCCATCTTCCTCCTCTTATGTTACACATATTTTCTTACCTCTTTTCTTTAAATCTGTCTCCTTCCCTTTCTCAACATCTCTTCCAACACATACTTTCTTTTATTTTTCTTTCAGGACCTATGCTCTCAGGCACGTATGCCCAGATATACATGTACACATTTATAAATTTGAGTCTAGATTTAAGTATAAGAGAGAAAAAAATATTTTTCAGAGGTAAAGTTGAGTAGGAAGGCAAATGTTTCTGTGGGTTCCTGAGATCATAGAGAAACAAAGTTCAAGTAGGTGTCACATAACAGTGAGGAAACGGGGTTTTTGTTGTTGTTGTTGTTTTGTTTGTAATGCAGCATTTACAGAATAGACATTTGGATATGTTCTTGCAGTATATTCTAGTGTATTTTCTTCAGAGTAGAAGACCCGACTTAGTTGGTCCTTAGAAGGTGGCTGCCTCTCTCCCCCTGTCCTGGGATTGGGGGAAGAGCTCTGCTACTTTTCCTGGCTGTTCTGTCACTCTATGTCCTACATAGGCTCTTCATTTTATGATGCGTAGTTTTTTTCATATCTAGAATACAGGTTTTAAATATCATGAATTTGTAGAATTTATGGGCTTGAGTCATATAGTTCCTCTAATGTTTTGTATGCCTCGCAATTAATATTTTTTATATATTTTCAGGATCATACCTATGCTGTTTTATAAAATAGCTATACCTGAGAGGCACTAACAATTCCTCTAACCTACCTTTTAAGATACACATAACATAAGTAGGAATCCTATGGATCTATGAAGTAGAAGTCGATGGTGACATACAACTCAACATGATTTTTTTGTCCAAGCCCCTTGTAGAATTTATAAAATGTCTGTTTTATAACATTTATAAACATTGTTTCCATGCATGTTTCTGCACACATTCAAAGAAGATAGTCTTCTGACAGAAGGGGAGGGTGAGGACATAAAAACAGATGCAGTAAAATAGTAGCAAGAGGCCTGCAGATTTAGAGTCTATGATCCATGATTAGTTAACTCTTTTTCATTTAAAGAAGAGAGAAAAGACAGTCGGCTTTTTTTGATGGGACTGGAACAGAAATAGAAAGAAAAAAATAAAAAGAAATCTGAAAAGGCAGTGTTGTTTTATCTTTACCAGCCTTCCTCCCATCACCAAGACTCTGCTAGAAATGCTTTTAAAGCTGCCTTAATAATTAAAGTAGACAGAGTTGAAATCTTGAGTAGCTCCTGATTCTTTTATGTAAAACCTCACATGTTGTTAATCCGCTGAGCACTTCGCACGAACTATGTACCGAAACTATAACAATAATTAGGGACTGTGTCAGCTGGGTCTAATCCAAAAATTACATGTTAGATATTGTCCAACCACTAGTGAACTAGTTATATTAAAAGTCTCATAATAACTTACTGCTCTGATATTTCCAGGGCTCTGCTGACCCAATGGTGATATTTGATAAGAACATGGTTTCCTATCAATGTTCATAGGTATCTCTTTTTTTTTTTTAACTTTGTCTGATCACATTCATCCCAGTGACTTAAGAAATGCTTTCCTAGTGTCCTTTGTTTTCTTGCTTTATTGGAGAGTTAAGTCTTTATTTTAGGACTCATAGAATATAACATCCTTCTCCTGTAGAGTTTACATGTAACTATGTGTGCGTAGGTGTTAGCGTGTTATGTGTTGATGGAATGAATGCTGCAGGCTGGAGTTACTGTCATAGCAAGAGAAGAGCGGTATAAAGCTCTAAAACTATGTTCTAAACCCATTTTCTATTTTCCAGTTTTGAAGTTTAATTCTATTTATTTTCCTATACCTCATAATTGCAAATATCTCATATATGCAAATGAAATTGCATTTTTAGTAAACATACATATAGTGTAAATTGGAATATTTTGGCATTGGAATATATTGGGAAAACAGTAAATCAAATTAAATGCTATATTCTCACATAATTGTTCAAATACACCATACATACATTCATACACACACATACATACATTCATACACACACACATACATACATTCATACACACATACATACATTCATATACACACACATGCATACACCTTTTTCTCATTCATTTGGCAGGCAAACACCTGCTGTCTTTCGATATTTGAAATTCTTTTCTTCTCGTTCTCCTTTTTCTTTTTTTTCCTGTGTTTTCCTTTCTTTCCTTACTTTCTCTTCACCCCCCTTTCTCCTCTCTTCTTCTCCTCGCCCCTTATGCAGCACTTGGGATGCAGCTTCGGGTGAAGTGGATTTTACAGTGTGGAGCTGCATGTGCTGTAGACTTGTATTCTTTAAAGAAATCACCCTCCTAGGCAGGACGTGACATCTTGTGTATGTAACCCACATTTCTCTGACAACATATAATGTAGAGCAATTTATCGTATATCTGGAGCTATTTGACAAATTGTCAATATGTAGCTATTTGACAAATTGTCAGCAATGTTTCCCATATTTAGAAAAAAATCAAATCTTCTTCTTAATTCTCTAATATATAATAATTTTTAAAACTAATTTAATTTTATTTACTTTACAACCTAATATTAGCCCTTCTTCACTTCCTAGTATGTTTCTCAGGCAACTCATCCTCCTTAGAAGGGGAAGTCACCTCCCCCCTCCACTTGCCCATCAGATTGCTTCAGAACTATGTACATCCTCTCCTACTGAGGCCAGACAAGGTTGTCTCTTTAGGAGTACAGGGTTCCCAGGCAGGCAGGTTGGCTAGAAGCTCGGGGACAGCCTCTAATTTCAAGAGTGATTGTTAAACTTTGTACCCCCACCAGCAGTGGGGGAGTCCCCTACCTGCTCCACAAACTTGCGTGCACGTGTGTCCTTTTGAGATTTTATTGTTAGCCGTTCTAATGGGTAGAAGGCAGAGTCTCAGAATTACTTTAATTCACATCTCCCTGATGACTAAAGACATTGGACATTTCTTTGCCTTGTTTTATTTTTTGCTATTGCCTGTTCAATCCGGTGACAGTTTTTTTGATAATCAAAATGTCCTATGAATCATTTGTGAGAGTAAGTTTTGCTATTTAGCTGCAAATATTTCTCGAAGGTAAAACCAACTTATATTCCAAGGCCAAGGTCGTTATCCTTTTGTGGCTGCTTTTGGCAAACTAAGAGCTGATTCTTGTAGATAATTATCTGTTTCAAGTTCTCACCAGTATGATAGAAAGGATTGAGTTGTGAGGTTGTTACGATAGGATTTTGATCAATGTTCTTGGAAATTAAGCAACTTCAGAATATTGGATCATAGTCCAAAACAGTTTTGATAGTTCCGAAGTTTTGGGTCATTAATCTCATACTACAATTCGTTATGGAGACGTAAGAGAGAGGGCTGGTAGAATTACAGAAACCATGTTGACAGACCGTCATTCATTGCCAGACAGAGGATTCAAGGGCCATAGGAATCCATTAGATTAGTATTTCACAGCTCAGTGAAGGACTTTTATTGTAAGAGCTTCTCCCAAGTGGAAAGAAACGTCCCATTTAAACTAATGTGTATAAAATATAAATATAGACTTTTATATTTCAAACTACTAAAGAGTCAAAGACACTAAAAACTTACTTGGGGAACATTAAATGTTCATTTTAATTATTTACTATAATTGTTTGTGTATAAATTGAATTTAATAAGGCTTTCAGAGTATTGTTAGGAAACCAAAGTACTTTCCAGTTGCAGCATCAAATTCTCTAATTATCAAATGAGGTATCTAACAGTTCAGTTCATTCCTGACCCTTGGGACCTTGTACAATGTCAGATTGTACAAGAGTGATGGCCCAGTTACAAACACTACCACAAGTTCAGGTGCCTCATGCAGGGTCTTCAGATTACCTGGGCTCTGTCCATGTAAATAAGGCATATTTTATAGTTTACTAATCAGAGAGGAAAAGTGCCTCTTGAGACTGCCACAAAGGATGCATGTCAGGGACATGGAAGAGATACTCATTGAAGAGGTACTAATGGTCTCTGTGTTGTGGTGCACAAAGCTGAGATACTTGTTTTGTATGCAGCATACTCCCATCCTCTTGATGTGTAAGCCTGTCAATCTGTGTTCCCCATTCCTTAAAGTTTATTTATTTATTTATTTTGATTTGCTGCTAGGTGTTCTTACGTAGGCACAATCAATTATCTCTGTCTTCTATCTCTACCTCTTCCCCCGAGGTTGTAGTGGGAGTTGGTAAGAAAAATTCCAACAACCGTCTAGTTTTGGTTTGGTATTTCTGGCACTCAGGATTCATTTGAAAAAATGATAGAAGTTAGCTCAATAGAACAAAAGTATCCAGTGCCACTAGGATTTCTAATCTAAAGGATTCAGGGCCTTGGCATCAAAACTGGGACAAAAGCCAAATCTATATTTTGTATGTCATATAAGCTTGTCCTTCTTCCACGGAACTGTAGGGCAAATAGATTTGTGTAGCTACTCTAATTTTGACAACCTCTCTCACTCTCTTTCCCCCTCCCTCCCTTCCTTCCTTTCTTCCTTCCTTCCTTCCCCTCTCCTTCCCTCCCCTTTCCTCACACAACATCCCAGGGCCCCAGTCTGGTTGGTTGTAGTTTATAGTCTGTATGCTTTCTGCTTGATTTACATCCTAAAATGTTGCAACAGACATTTCTATTAGCAATTGTTCTGCTCATTTGTGATTCAGTTCTAATTCATGAGTTAGTAATGAACCAAAGGACTTAGTTGTTTGTTCTTTTGTTTTTCCCTGATGACCATAACATGGACCAAAGACAAATCTCATGCAAAGACTAAAAATCAGGACATGTAGTCAATCAAGGTACTTACACCAATTAAGTTTTTCTGCAGCATGCTGTGGAGTTGGTTGTCCTTATGAGCCAGGGAACTCTTTACTCTTCTCTTACCAAACTATTTTTCTGTTTATTTTTCTTTCCAGGCTATATTCTCACCATACCCATTTTCATTTGAGGATTTTTTTTTTCTAATTAAAACAAACTCAAATTAGTTCTATGATCTTTTCCCTGGTGTGTGTGTGTGTGTGTGTGTGTGTGTGTATGTGTGTGTGTGTGTGTGTGTGTGTGTGTGTGTGTGTTAAAGGTGTTAACTATATAAGCAGGGTTATTTGTCAGGAAGGATCATCCATGGCTCTGCGATCTGCATGCAGGATGCTTCTCTGATAGGAACAAGTGTCAGAATCCTTAGCCATATCCCTGACGCAACCGATGGAGGGTGAGCCAGCACGTGGAATGGCCGTTGTCAAAATTACACTAAGTTGGGCTTTCTTTTGGCAAATGAACTTTTTGAAAGTTTAATAAAATGTGGTAACATGTCCATTGATAATTAGGAAAACAGACAAATGAAATTATAAAAATCAATCCATCTAAAATTACACAGAAGTATAAATTTTGTGTTTCTATTTTTAGGTAATTGAAGACCTTAGTATATCTTTTAGATTTCCATGTTCTCATTTATTCCAATCAGTATATCATTAATCATTTTACCTCAAAATAAAAGGTCTTTTACAAATACCTAATTTTGATGGCTAAGTAGTTGTTTTATAATCACGACCTTATTAAATTTTTAAATATTCAACTGTTAATTAAAGTTTGCAATATAAAAGGAGTGCGATGAGGATAATACATAGTTTTTTGCATTTATCACAGTTATAGGGAATCATCAAGGGTTGTAGAGATTGTTCAGTTATAAGGCAGGAGATCTCAGCTTCAGATCTCCAAGACACAAGTAGGGAGTACCTGTGATACTGTATCTATCATCCTACTGCTGGGGAGGAAGAGAAAAGAGAAGCCCTGGGCATTCCATCCCCCTTGATTAACTAATGGGTATTGTGGTAAGATTCTGTTTTTTTTTTTATAAATATATTTTTAATTAATAAAAAATTAAAAGAAAAATTTGCTTTGTTTAATTATTTTCTTATAGTAAGCTCTGTAACTTTGATATTTGCCCTGATTCCTTTTTTTTAAAACTTTATTTTAAAAAACAAAGATAAAAGAAAAAAATTTAAACATTTTTGCATAAATGTATACAAATACAATTATGTCAGTGCTTGGCTTATTTTTTTTTTTTTTTTAAGGTTTGATACTCTGCATTAAGGTCTTACTTGTTAGAACAAGCAAAAAGTACACGTAAAAGAGGAAGTAACCCGGAATTAGTCAAGGTTTTCTTGGTGTATAAGGATTGAGCATGACATTTTTTTGTTTGTTTGTTTGTTTTGTTTTGTTTTCTTTTTTTCTTGAACTTCACACAGTCTGTGAGTTGTTTCTGGGGCAGTCCGAGCCTCTGGGGTTAGCATCCCAATATCAGTGACTACATATTATGTCTGTTCTTTTGTGACTGTGTTATCTCACTCAGGATGATATTCTCTAGATGCAACCATTTTCTTAAGAATTTGGTTAACTCATTGTTTCTGATGGTTGAGTAGTACTCCATTGTGTAAATGTGTCACAATTTTTGTATTCATTCATCTACTGAAGGACATCTGGGTTCTTTCCAGCTTCTGGCTATTATAAATAGAGCTGCTATGAACATTGTGGTGCATGAATCTTTGTTGTATATTGGAGTGTCTCTGAGGTATATGCCCAGAAGTGGAATAGCTGGATCTTCAGGTAGTACTATGTCCAATTTTCTGAGGAATCGCCAGATTGATTTCCAGAGTGGTTGTATCAGTTTACAAACCCACCAACAGTGGAGAAATGTTCCTCTTTCTCTGCAACCTTGCCAGCATCTGCTGTCATCTGAGTTTTGGATCTTGGCCAATCTGACTGGTGTGAAGTGGAATCTCAGGGTTGTTTTGATTTGCATTTCCCTGATGGCTAAGGATATAGAGCACTTCCTTAGATGTTTCTCAGCCATTTTATATTCCTCAATTGAGAACGTTTTGCTTAGCTCTGTACCCCATTTTTTAATAGGGTTGTTTGATTCTCTGGTGTCTAGCTTTTTGAATTCTTTGTATACCTTGGATATTAGGCCTCTATCTGATGTGGAGTTGGTAAAGATTTTTTCCCATTCTGTTGGCTGCCGTTTGGTTTTCTTGAGAATGTCTTTAGCCTTACAGAAACTTTGCAATCTCATTAAGTACCATTTGTTAATCTTTGACCTTAGAGCTTGAGCCATTGGTGTTTTGTTCAGAAAATTTTCTCCTGTGCCTATGTGTTCTAAGGTTGTCCCTACTTTCTCATCTAATAGTTTCAGTGTATTTGGTTTAGTGTGGAGATCTTTGATCCACTTACACTTGAGCTTTGTACAAGGAGATAAGAAAGGGTCTATTTTAATTCTTTTGCAAGCTGAGTGCCAGTTGGACCAGCACCATTTGTTGAATAGGCTGTCCTTTTTCCATTGAATGTTTACAGCTCCTTTGTCAAAAATCAGGTGACCATATACATGAGGGCTCATTTCTGGATCTTCCATTTTATTCCATTGATCCACGTGCCTATTTCTGTGCCAGTACCATGCAGTTTTCAGCACAATTGCCTTGTAATATAGCTTGAGGTCAGGGATAGTGATTCCCGCAGATGTTTTCTTGTTGTTGAGGATGGATTTCGCTATTTTAGGTCTTTTGTTATTCCAGATGAAATTGTACATTGATCTTTCCAAGTCAATAAAGAATTGGGATAGAATTTTGATGGGGATTGCATTGAATCTGTAGATTGCTTTTGGTAAGATGGCCATTTTTAAAATGTTGATCCTTCTGATCCATGAGCATGGGAGATCTTTCCATTTTCTTAGATCTTCCTCGATTTCCTTCTTTAGAGGTTTGAAGTTCTCGTCATACAGGTCCTTCACTTGCTTAGTTAGAGTCACACTAAGGTATTTCATAGTTTTTGTGACTATTGTGAAGGGTATCTTTTCCCTAATTTCTTTCTTTACATGTTTGTCCTTTGAATATAGGAAAGCTACTGATTTGTTTGAGTTAATTTCTATCCAGCCACTTTGCTGAACTTGTTTATCAGCTGTAGGAGTTCTCTGGTGGAATTTTTGGGGTCACTTAAGTACACTATCATGTCATCTGCAAGGAGTGATGATTTTACCTCTTACTTTCCGATTTGTATCCCCTTGATCTCCTTTTTCTGTCTAATTTCTCCAGCCAGGACTTCCAGTACTATGTTGAATAGGTAGGGGGAGAGTGGGCAGCCTTGTCGAGTTCCTGATTTTTGTGGGATTGCTTCAAGTTTCCCACCGTTAATTTTGATGTGGTTGTTGGTTTGCTGTATATTGCTATTATTATTTGTTTAGGTATGGACCCTGGATTCCTGTTCTTTCCAGGACTTTTAACATGAGGGGTGTTGAATTTTGTCAACTGCTTTCTCAGCATCCAGTGATATGACCATGTGATTTTGATCTTTGAGTTTGTTTATATGGTGGATTACATTGATGGATTTCCTTATATTAAACCATCCCTGCATCCCAGGGATGAAGCCTACTTGGTCATGGTGAATGATGGTTTTGATGTGTTCTTGGATTCGGTTTGCAAGGACTTTGTTGAGTATTTTTGCATCAATGTTCATAAGTGAGATTGGTCTGAAGTTCTCTTTTCTTGTAGGGTCTTTGTGTGGTTTAGGAACGAGGGTTATTGTGGCCTCAAAAAATGAGTTAGGTAGTATTCCATCTGATTCTGTCTTATGGAATAGTTTGGAGAGTATTGATGTTATGTCCGCAATAAATGTCTGATAAAATTCTGCACTGAACAAGTCTGGACCTGGGCTTTTTTGGTTGGGAGGCTTTTGGTAAGATTCTTAAGTCAGTGAGAGACGCTGTTTCACAAATAAGTGGCGAGTTGATAAAGTACGTTGGAAACGTTGATTTCTGATTTCCACATGTACATGCAGAAATGTTCATTCCCACAAATGGAGACACTCAGGAACACACACACATGCACACACACACACACACACATGCACACATGAGGGGGAATAGACATGCTACAGTGTGACATTTTTCTCAATTGCAGGATATCATAAGTACATTGATCATGGATGGAAGTATATGTCAGTAACTTCATTCATTTTCAAATACTTTTATATGTGCACTGGACTAGTGGCTTAAGAGGTATCCAGGAAGGATACATTGACAGGTCTGAGGCAGCTGAAAGGGAGTCGGGGCATCATAGATGGTGTAAATCCATTAGTATAAATGTAAATGGGAAAGAATTCGGAGATTACATCCCTACAGTAATGGATTAAAGTTAGTAAAATATGAGGTGTAATGTGAAATTTTGGTAGCAGGATTAATGCTATAACCAGACTCCCTGCATGTTTGCATGGGACATCTCTGAGCTTTGGGGGACGGGTTCTACCAGCCTCTCAGATATATAAAGATGTGAAAATACACGTCTTTAATAAAAACGGTTTACTATTCACATATCTATGCCTATCCTCCTGTGAACTTCACATTGGCATTGTGGTGCCTAGAAATGTGAATGCAATGCATAGTTGTTAAAAGATATTAAGAGGTATCAAGAAAAACCAGTCTGTGCGTGTCCAAAAGAGGTACAGGTGTTTTCGCAAATGGCTTTGGTCTGCAGACGGCTGAATGTCGCACGCGGAAGTAGACATTGCAGACAATGACAGCCACTGTATTTTAACCACTCAGTGCACATTTTTGCTGTATTTTTTATCTTTAGAGCCTCTGTGTTAGCACATGACAACATGGTGGAAGCCATGGCGCTTACCCTTCAGTAGACAGGATGAGAAGAAACCAAGTCAATTTTGCATCCCGTTCTCCCTTTAATATATTTATATTTCAAGGCTGAAATGTTAATGCTTTGGAAAGTTATCCACATGGCAGCAGTTGGAGTAGTTGGAAGCACTACTCCAATAACACAAATATTTGAAGGATTTTTATGATATTAATTTGGGATTGTAAATGAATTACATTATTTCCACTTCTCCCTTTTTTTTCCTTTAAATCTTTCTATATAGCTCTCCTTTCTCACGTTTACATTTGCGGGCTCCCTATTCATTAATGGTTGCTACATATATATGTGTATACATACAAGTATTGCTAAGTACATCCTCTGCCCAGTCTGCTAATGTTACTCTATGTTTGTTTTCATGGCTCACCATATGGCCATGGATAACCAGTTTGTGTGTTTTTCCCTGGGGAAGACTGTTTTTTCCCATTCTCAGTATTCCTTACTTCCCTAGTTCTTTGTGCCTCATTGAGGCCTCTGTGATTGTGTTTCCTAGTAACGTCAGATGCTGCACCCATGAAGTCTCACTAACATGACTGCTTAAACAAGGACATCAGTAGACATTCTAACCTGGACTGGAAAAGCCCATACGGACGCATAATGTTTTGTACGTCCTGAGAATTTTGTTTCTGTTACTTGACATGATTTATAATCATGAACTTTTAAATTAGTTCTACCCTGAAAGATCAGTTTTGTTCAAATAAAACACAGTGCTCAAGTTGAAAGGAACTTTTCATAATTTTTTTTCATTATATAATAGGGACCAACACCAAGATGGATATTCAGACATGGTATTTGAAAACTTCAAAGCTGGCGCTGGCTTTGGCCATTATCCACTCAAAACCGGCTGACAGAAGCAGCCGAGAGCACACGGAGCACCTGGCCCGCTTGGTGAGCCAGCGGGAGTCCAAAGAGAAGTCAAAAGTTGAAGCCTTAGAAGCAGAAGTCCTACAGTTACGTCAACAACTTTTCCTGAGTAGGATTTCCTCGGGATTGTATAAGAATGGTATGTGAGTCACTTTTCAGTAATCTGTCAACCTGTTGAATCATAATTAGCTAGAAATTTGTTACAGACTTGAGCATTCGTTTTGAAAATATAGACCTAATCTTTTTGCTCCAACAGACTTTTTTTTTTACCTTTAGTTAATCATTTTAAGTTTCTGCCTAATGAAGAAACCACATTAGACTAGGAGATTAAGTTAACAGAAGTGAGTTACTCCAGAGTGAAAATGGTTCTGTATTAATCATCATTGTGACTGTGGTAATAAAGATTGAACCCAGGGCAGTGAGTATTGTCACTCAGCGACAGTAATGTTTATGGCCAACGACGAGTTTATTTTAAAATCTCATTCTTTAATTCTACCATTTTTATTTTTCTCTTACATGATAACTGTAAATTACAAAGTACCAGCTCTGGGGAGGAATTAAGGCCCAAAAACATGCAAGACGGGGCATTATTTTCTCTACTGGTCACCCACTATTCTAGTAGAAGAAACAGACCGAAAATTCACCCAGTTGTGATGTGTTCCAATAGAGGACAATAAAGGCTTTGGCAAATCCTGCCTAATTCTGTGGAAGGTTTAGAGGTCTGCTCCTCAAGTGTGTATACCAGTGAATGGAATTGTTTCAGAGTTCTAGCAAAAGACAGAGGTATGAGCTAAGAGAGAGGAGAGGAGTAACCAGAGCTCCAGTAAGCAAGTTGGCAATACAAAGAAGACAGGAGGAGAGTTGACTCCAGGAAGCTCAGAAATATCTACTGTGGAAAACTGTCACTTCTATTAAATTCACCATATAAATGTCCCCAGGAAGACCCATATGAAAGTCACAGGGGATTTCATCAGAGATTATACTAGGACACTACAGGCAAAACAGGCTTCCCTAGCGCAGACTGGAACACACCTCACATGATTCATTTCATCCAGGAAGCTCTTTTGAAGCAGAAGAATGATTTGGAAACAGTTCTGGTAACTGGATAAAGACATGTAAATCAGATCATGTTTTAAATTAGTTCATGTTACTTCCTTGTTTAAAACTTTTTTCTGGCTTTGTTTCACTCTAGATGAAAAGTTTCTACAGTGTCCCAGAGGTGCAGCCGGTTCTAATCTCTTCTCCTACAGTCTCCCTTCATGAGTTAGTTATGCCCTGGAGGGCTCCTGTTGGGAATGTGTCTCTGTTGTCTTTTCTCAGTCGGTTTTTATTCTAACTGTCCTCTCCTTTGTGAGATTTTATCCTGACCTTTCTGCTTATATTTCCTCTTCTGTGAGCCATTCTGTGGAAGATTTGCTTAGGTGCTGCCTTACCTCCTGATCCAGAGTCTGAATTTATTGAGGAGGGGAACAGGGAGATGATATGATGATGAGGAGGCGAGGAGAAAAGGAGAAGGGGAGGACAAGGAGGAGGAGAGGAGGAGAAGGAGGAGGAGGGGAGGAAAGGGAGAAGGAGGAGGAGGAGGAGGGGAGGAGGAGGGGGGGGGATGGGAGGAGAAGGAGGGGAGGAGGAGAGAGAGGGGGAGGGGAGGAGGAGCATGAGGAGGAGGAGGAGGCATCTTTGTTTGTTCCAGTCTAAATCCTAATACATTTCACGGTGCTAAGTACATTTCACGGAGACTGGGTGTGGAAAGTAGCAGTCACTGGAGACAGGAATACAGTTAGTGTTCTGTAAGCTTTCACCAAAGCCCATGATTTGAACTCATGTTAAAATGTAATCCATGGTGAAGCAATTGAAATATATGGCCAGTTGGGTCCCCCAGAAAGTGACTTGACTAGTATATTAATGACTAGTATATTGATTATTGTTAGAGTAGGTCTGTTATTAAGGTCCAGTTGGACTCTGTGTTCTGAAGTCTTCCCCTGTGATTCTTGACTCTACCAGAGTTCTGTGGACTATGCAGAGAGTCCCTAGTATCAAGAAAGTTGTTACCAGATGCAGCCACTTAGCTGTGATCTTTTAATGTATCCACTGGATAAACGTGTATTCTTTACCTAATAGAAGTCTGTGGTTTTAGGTGTAATAACGGAAAACAGACTAAGACAATTTGTGCGAAGAATAATTAATTGAGCTAGGTTCATAAGAATCGGAACTTAAAAGGCAGAGGTTTTTGGATGTTTTCCAAAAGAGACACTTCTGGTGTATGTTGGGAATGAGTTCAGAGACTGGCTAGAGGTGGATTTGAGAATTCTGAGGCTCCTGCCCTCCCTCATTAAATGGATTGTAATAGTTTCTATGTGAACACAGAAACTTATAAGAAAACACGTTGAATAGAGAGTAGGCTTGTCTGATAGAGGCAAAGCCCAGCATATGCAGGTAAAAATAGAAAGGGAAGGTAAGATATATGATCAGAAAACTCAGAGCAGATGAGGAGGCAGCAGCTGAAAACATATTTGGGATTTTTCTTAGCATTTACATAGTAGTTGGAGTTGGAACTGTGTACAACTTACAGGGAGACTGGAAGTGTGAAGGCAGGAGAGGATGTTTGTGCCTACCATTGCAACGGTGAGCAGAGGCAAGGGGAAGTTCTTACATCTGTGTGTGCTAATGTATTCAGTACATGTGTGCAGTGAGTAGTAAAGAGACAGTAGTTGGGAGGGAGTATGTGTATGACTTATAGATTTAATTTGTGGAGAACATGATGACTACCTATCTACATGTTACTAAATCTCATTGTGTAAACCAAAAATTACAATTTTAATTATAAAAATTATAACTATAGTTATAATTAAAACAGACTCATATCTCAGTTATATTTTCAATTTATGATTCTTAATATAATTTTAATACTTTCATACTATATAAATTTATTTAATTATATTTAATAATTATATAACTTAATTATGCTTAATAATTATATTATTTAATTCAATAATTTAAGCCATTTTAATTTACTTTTTGGTTATGATTATATGTTACATTATAGTTGTATATAATTTAATTATAAAAATTATAACATTACAATACTGCAGAATTTATACCATATTCTCTCTCCATAGACTTCTTTTTTGACAATCAGTTGCTTGGATATACACAGTGAATAAATAGTAAATGTGATCAATCACCCTTTTTCTCCTGTGATGTTCCAGAATTGTTATAATGGCGAAAATGTAAAAGAATTACAGCAATCTTGAGCTGTGCCTATCATACAATTCCATGATGTCAACAATACTGCTTGTCATTCAAGTTCTATTTGCAGTACCAAAATATTGCCCATGATGTTTGTGACTATTTACAGACATTAAGGAGCTGTGTGATGGTTCCTTTTATATCATGCTCTTACAGTCCCTTTGAGAGGAATTTTCAAGAACTATATAGTGAAGGCTTGTTTTCCCAGTGTAGGGAAATACCAAGGTGCTGAGGTGGGAGTGGGGAGAGGGAGCACCCTCATGGAAGGGAGGGGGATGGGGAAATGACACTGGGGGGAGGATAACATTTAAAATGTAAATACAGAGAATATACAAAAAATTAAAGCAAGAAATTAAGACATTATATAATGACACTAAGTGTTCCTCACACTGGAGTTTCAGGTTCACTATTCCAGTGTGGGTGTTTGGAAGTATTCTGTCTCTCTACTTGTCATCTTAAACTTAAAAATAGGAACATCTCGTTTGCATAGAAATTGAGTAACTGTTAAAGGGTAGGTGATAAATGAAGTAAAGGGGGAGTTAAAAATGAAAAATAACATAAGAATTTAGTGGTTGTTTAAAATAGGTAATTTGAAAGGATGTAATAACTTGTTCCGCAAAGCTATTCCAAATAATCAGAACTAGACCCTCCCCCAATGCTCCCAGGAACTAAACCAACAACCAGAGTACACAGGGCGTAACCATGGCTCCTGCTGAATCTGTAGCAGAGGATGGCCTTATCTGGCCTCACTGGGAAGGGAACCCCTCAGTCCTGCAGAGGCTTGACCCAAGATAGGGGAACACTAGAGCACTGAGGAAGGAGTAGATGAGCAGGTGGGGGAGCACTCTCATAGAGGCAGGGATCATGGGGGAAGGGAAGGGTGACTGGTGGAGGGGAACTGGGAAGGGAGAAAACATTTGAAATGGAAATAAATAAAATAACCAATAAAATTGATATATTTATATTACTAAGTATTTCTTTCTGGAGTTTTCAATGTTATACCATCTTTATAATTATTTATTAAGTGTTCAGAGACTCCCAATAGATGCTGAATTCCATACAACTGATAAAATTGAGACTGGAAAACATAATTTACATCACCTGTCTACTGAAGAAATGGAACAATCTAGAATTAAATGAAGCAGAGCTGAAATGGTTTATACAGCATCTTAGGATCCCAGATATTATGAATATTGATGCAAAAATCCTCAATAAAATTCTCACAAACCAAATCCAGAAACACACCAAACAATCATCCATCATGATCAAGTAGGCTTTATCCCAGGGATTCAGGAATGATTCAATATTCGGAAATCCATCAACATAATCCACTATATAAGCAAACTCAAAAGGAAAAAAAAACACATGATCATCTCATTAGATGCTGAGAAAGCATTTGGCAGAATTCAACACCTCTTTATGTTAAAAGTCTTGGAAAGATCAGGAATTTAAGGCCCATACCTAAACATAGTAAAAGCAATATACTGCAAACCAATAGCCAACATCAAACTAAATGGAGAGAAACTTGAAGCAATCCCACTAAAATCAGGGACTAGACAAGGCTGCCCACTCTCCCCCTACCTATTCAACATAGTACTGAAAATCCTGGCCGGAGCAATTAGACAGCAAAAGGAAGCCGATGGGGATAAAATTGGAAAGGAAGAAATCAAAATATCAATCACTATTTGCGGATGATTTTCAGTACTTACTTAATGAGGAGTATATTCTTTAGGAAACTGCGCTATAGAAGGGCTAAGTAGAATCTGGTTCTGGAACTATACCATGTGTTTATTTTACTGAAATGTTCAGTAGTAGTAACTGACTTGAGGAAAGAAAGAAAGGAGACAGCAAGAGAGGGGAGGAGATGAATCGAGAGAATCCTGAACTGCATACAGCATCTGTCTCAAGCCTTTTCAGAGATCTGTGCCAGGCACAATTCTTATTCAGGAGACAACCTCTTCCTTTGTAAATTTCTTCATTTGATTTAGAAAATGTGTTGATATCCAGTGTGTTGATCCTTAAAAAGCTTAGGGTGGTTTTGAGAGGTCTGACCAAGTTTTACGGGGTCCAGTTTTGGCTGATGAGAGGAGGAAAGCAATTGAGAGCATCTAACTAATTGGACAGAGAGATAGGTGGCCGTGAAAATAGGGATCAGAAAATCATTTCCTCAAACTCTTGTTTCTTGGATGCATTCTGCTGAGCCAAGAGATTATTTGGAACCATGGTAGTCATTAAGTAGTGTGCTAACGATGGAAAAGTATGAGGGTGGCTTGATCCCGTATCCTGGTGACATTGCTTTGGTAGATGGAGTAGATCCTGTTAATGACCTTTGGTAAGGTAGAGAGAATGGTTAAGAAAGCTAACAGGTCTTTTATTCTTCATTTCTGAGGGGTGGTTCGAGTTCATGGATGAGCAGAATTAATAATAAGCAAGGTGTCTCTTACCCCAAGAATCTACCCCATTGTGTGGGGAGGAAGATAATGCTCTTTTATTGGAAGAGCATCGATGAAGATGGCCTTGTGATGTTTGCCAGCACTTAATCTAGGGCTGAATAAGTGGAAAAGAATTCTAAAGAAATATTGGGAACTGGTTAGTGGCTATTGGAGTGTCAAAGAAGATGGGATGCCAGTGACAATTCTCTTATAGCTAAAAAATGAAATAAAACAAACATCAAGGGGCTTTATTGAACCTTATGAAGATTAGTATTTTAGTGACAGTTGGGGAGGGGTATTATGACCAGGTATTTGTACCTTCACAGTTGATGGATAAAGCCTGGAGTATATGCTGTTCAGGATACACATTTAATGCTTTCATACATGAAGGCCTACAGGATGAGCAAACAATTGGCTAACGCAAGACAAAAGGCAAAGGAAACCTAATTAACATGTTGATTTACATATCTATTTAGTAAAATTTCATTGAGCACAGGGGTGCAAGTGATGTTCAACATGCAAGGTGGCATACTTGTCTGTGGTTGGGTTTTGTTTCTGTTTTTGCTTTGTTGATGTTTGTTTGTTTGTTTGTTTGTTTGTTTTTGCCTCTGTGTCCAGGATTGACTTGTCAACCATCTGGCTGACATTTTTTAAAAATTTGTCTCCCCGGCCTCCTTTACTGATCTTTGTCCTGAGGATTAAATCCTAAGAGCCTCACGGCTTCCCAGTTGCTGCTGTTCATCCTGTGCAATGTGGGTTCAGCACAGTGGTTTTAGTGGCGCTGATGCCAGGAGGCCACAGAGCAGGAGCTGCAGGTCATCCCAGTCTGTGGGCAGTGCCAGAGCCGCGGCAGAGCTTGCTTTAGTGGCATCCTCCCACTTGTAGCTCACTCACTCACTCAGATGGCCTTAGCCAGCTCTGTGTTCTCATCCTGCGCCAGACCGTATAAAGAGCACTGTCTCACAGATACAACTGTGAACTAGTTTATAGATGCTGGAAGAACATGAAAAATGAAAACATAAGCATTACTTCTCTGTTATGTAGCACCCACTATTCAAATTATCAAATATGATAATTAAAATATCCCTAAAATTTTGGTTAATTTGAAGCAGTCAGATAGTATACGTGCATTAAAACTATGCACTCAATAGATATTTTTTAAAGTCTTTGTAATAATTGAATTTGAATGATTGAAAGTGGAAATTTACAATTATAGACTTGAAATGCTTCACACATTATACCAAATTGAATTAATCAGATCATTAGAAATCCTTGAATATAAACAATGAAAATTAAAGTTAAATTGAATAGACTATCAAACAGTCTTAGCAGTGATCAGTCCAAAATTAAGAAATATAGGTGCCTTAATTATCCTAACGCATCCTGATGAAATCTAGATTCTTTAATGATCATATCAGGACTTTTCTCTGTAGTAATGATGACCCAAAAGAAACACAGAAGGGCCATAGACATGCAGATGCCGGGAACAGGTCAGGCCTTTAGAGCCTGAGCTCATCCATGAAGATATATTTCAGACAGAAGCCATCCTGTATCTCATCTTCCGGGTGCAGGGCTCTGAATCTGATTGCTTCCTTAATCATCCTCTTCACAGAAGCCGGCTTCTAGGACATTTCATTAGGTGCTCAGATAACCTCTTGGGTTAGGTGGACTCTGATTTTTATGTATTGCTAGATACTCTTTCCATATCTGGCCATTTCTAACGGAGATAGTGTTACTTAATTATCCAAATTCCACTGTATAACTTTGTCTTGCTTAATTGGTCCTATTTATAGCGCCTTGATTTTCACAGCATTTACTCTTCCTACTCTAGTTTTTATGCAATCTCAAGTTTTCTAATTGCCTTGGGAAGAAGTCTAAAGTCCTTAAGCTGGACTGCAGCCTCGTCAGTGGTTGGGTTTACTTGTTCTCTATCCCAGCCTCATCATGTCGGCTTGGTTCCCTGACTTTCTGTACTATGGGTGGGGATTTCCTTCACTGTGTTACTGTCTTTTCTGAGCTTTGCTCCAAACTTCTACATGCACTCTTTATTTCTGGTGGCATATTCTCCATCCCCTTTTTGTCTGCCTGAATACTGCTCAGTTTTTCTGATAGTTCTAATAGTCTACTTCTGACTATGTCTCTAGACTGAATTATGTTTTCGTGTTATGGGTCTCAGAGTCTGCATTTTCCCATCAAATGTAAGGTAAATGATACGAGTGTAAACTGTCTGCTCCGTGGTACCTGAATCATGCTTTCAGGAATTATATTGATAATCATCATCAGATAAACTGATGCCTAGCACAGGACATGTCATATCAAGGGTGACTGGTGACTATTTGTTGGATAGATACATGTAGATATGTTAAGATTTATGAAAATTATATTGTATAATATTTTTATTATTGTATGTCATTGTATGTTTCTGGGGATTTTTCTAGCCCTTGCAGCAGTCAATGTAGGGCAGGAAAGCAAATCAAGCATCTTCCTGAGGATCCTGTGAGGTGGGATTGATCTCTGGGTCCTACCTCTCTGCAGCTTAATCTGAGAAGAATAAATGGACAGTGGCAACAGCAGCTTTCCTTCTTTGAAACAGAAGCTAAACTCATTATTTGACAATATTACTCATCATTATTGTTACTATTACTAATTTGGTTCTAGGAATTAACTCATGTATGTTAAGTAGACGCATTATTTTTTAGCTACATCTCTAAACCTACAGCCAATGGCAGTGTTCTTATACTTACAGTTATGGTTACCTTTGGGTAGGTTGTATAAGTGATTTTAAATATCCCACTGTTAATATGTTCTTGAAATTAAGGTTCTATTAGAAATTAAAAAGTGTAGTGATTCTTAATTTAATTTGGATCCTAGATTCTGAGATTTATATTAAAAAATGGATATTCGGTGGAATTCATGGAAACATCTTTGGAAAAATGTACAGTATAGGGTCATTCTCCTTATCAAAGCAAAAATAAAATTCAATAACCAAGCCAAATGGGGTAGGCCTATGAGTGCATTTCTGACTGTCTTCAGGCAGTGTGGGTGCTCCTGGCATGACCCGTAAAGGCCAAGACTTCTTAATATAATGAGCTTGGCTAAAAAGAACAGGGAGGAAAAAAATCAGTTGGGAAAAGTGTGGAGGTGACAAACAGTGACACCATTCTGGCACTTCAGGTGTAAGGCAGTAGAAGACAGAAATGAAAGGAAAGAGAATCCTGGGTAGCTTTCTACCTGGATTCAGAATGTAAATAAGAAGCAGGAGCGGGTGACCTGAGCTGAGGAAGGGCCCATGCCTCTCAGAGGCCCCCATGGATGCCCTAGAGGAAGGGCCCGCCTCTCAGAGGTCCCCATGGATGCCCTGGAGGAAGGGCCCGCCTCTCAGAGGTCCCCATGGATGCCCTGGAGGAATGGCCCGCCTCTCAGAGGTCCCCGTGGATGCCCTGGCTGGGTGTTACCCTTTATGGTTAACATTCCTTTTCTGTCCTCCAGGTCCTCCTTTACACTTCTGCCTTTTGGTTCCAGTGTTTAATTTTTTTCAACTGCGTGAAATTTATATTTTTGTATGCATTACTATGCTATTTTTTGGATGTCCTCCATAACTGTTTCATCCATAACTATTTCTTTGTTTCCTCTTTGTTAAATAAGGAACCCAGAGTAAGGAATTATCTACAATTAAATACACAATACCAAATGCTGTGGGCTCCTCTGAAATGCTCAACAATCTTAAAAAACAAAACAAAACAAAAACAACAACACCCCATCAAGGTATTTCTTTAAATCAGCACCCATTGGAAACTCGTTGGAAAAGTTAAATTCTCAGATCCTACCTGAAAACTGAACAGACACTCCAGAGACCCAGCATCTGTAACTTGACACTGGCTTTTAGGTGGTCATCATGAATACTGAAGTTTCAATGCTACTGGTCTAAGAAAATAAAATGGAAATATATGTTCATGAGGCATAATAGAAAAATTACCAAAAATGAACCAATAGAAACCTCACTAATGGCCTTGTAAAATCCACGTTTTCGATAAATGAGGAGGGAAACAAGCCTTGAATCATGCTGTAATGCTAACTGAAAAGATTGAGCCCACAAGTCCAGATGTCAGCATCCATGTAGAGTCAGACTCAAGCAGCAGAGCTAAGAGGAAGACCCACCCCTGAGGTCTACTAAGGCACACTATCATTTTTGGCTTACCGTGTACAGTTGCCGAAGGCAGCCTTTCTTTTCCCCTCAAGAGAGTGTCTTTTTATATCAACTTTAAGTAACTAAAAAGAACATTTTGTAGTGAAAGAGCAATGAGGAAGAATGTCTGTATATTGCCCACTGCAAATCTATATGAACTCTAAATTGGATGGAGCTATAATAATCATTTTAACAGTATACAAGTTAATTGAGATAAACATAAAAACATAGCTAAGGATGGCTGTCAACAAATTCTAAGAAATAACACAAGACCATTTACCATGTAAATAAAGGTACACATCGCAAATGTAAAAACTACTGAATGTGTATTTCCATGATATTCCAGGCCATCTAGAAACCTAAAGTAGTCGATCCTACAATAAAATATTTTGGGTGAATTTTTAAGACCATCCTATGCAATAGCATGTTTCAATGGAAGTGGCTCACGGTCAGCAGAGAATGCTGCGGAGGGACACCTTAGGGTGTCAGTGTGTCCTGAAGGTGGTGTGAACAGACCCATGTTTCATATCGTCAGCTGTTTCATGGAAAGGACATTTAGTTGTTCTCCAGCTCCAATTTTTCTCAGAGACAAAATGAATACTGCTTATATGTCTGTAATACATTCAGAGTATTTCTGTCATGGTTTGTGCTTTAACATACACAGGCAAAGATGATTTGGTGAAGTCCAAGTTCTATACTTTCCAAGTTATGTTGCTAAAGAAATACCTCTTTTTTTTTTTTAAGTTAAATTTATATGAACAATGAAGTTGATTTTGTGCTTTACTGTGATTTCAGAGTCAGTGAAATCTTAAATATAAGTTTACTCTCAGAAGATATTTCAGGATCTAGTTAAAATATGATATCCAACCAAACTAATAAATATCAAAAAATAAGGAGCTTTTCATGAGACTTGGTGAATTGTTCAATATAAATTAAATTGTAATAAAGCTTTTATTTTATGTTAGCAGATGAACTTTGGTGAAAGGTGACTGATGAAAATTTAATACATCTGCTCCTTCTACATATCTTATAATATTTAAGGTTTTTAAATTTGTAATTAACGCTGAGTATACAGACTTTAGGCATTTTGCTTCTGCCCATTGTTATTTTAATAACAAACGCCCTAGAATTTAGTATAATTTCCCATTTCTTTCCATAAAGTGGTATTTTTAACAGAATGCCCCCATTCCTTGACCTACTTCACACAAATTAGATTGCAGTTTGCATATTTGAATATACAATTTTGTTAATAATTTACTGTGCTTTCAGCAGCTCTGTGGCTGTTGCTATCTGTGTATTGTACGGATTGTTTAACCTCATCTCATTAGTTCTTAATCAGTGAACAGTGACACAGCGACACATCCTATCACGTCTGCAATTTGTGCGCAGTTGTCAGTCCATGATGGTGGTCATCTTTGTGTACTGTGTGGATCTTTGAAGGAACTGGAGAGGCAGATGCAAGCCGGAGCCAGAGAGGTGCATTGCAGTAAATATTATTCGGGTGTTTCTACCCCACATTAAATCATTTAGTTCCCAAATAAAAGACAAAAAAAAAAAAAAAAAAAAAAAAAAAAAAAAAAAAAAAAAAAAAAAAAAAAACCCTCTACCCTCTATATAATGGACCTTAAGCACCAGATCTGGGCAGATATCAGTTCTTTATGGTATTTTGTCTCCTTTCACTAACCCCAGTATATCACTTGCCCTGTTCTGCCTGGGCTACTCCTACTCCAGTTAGCTAGCCCTATCCACCTACCCCATGGCATCTTGTTTCTTTCTCTTCTCCCTCTCTAGTGTCTCTGAGTCCACAACCCAAAGCCGTGCCTACCTCCTACCTTACTTCTGCCCCTCTACAGGCTGTAGGCATTTTTAGTTACCAATAGTTTTAAATTAAGGAGCAAGCTTTGCACAACAAACCAAGCTGGCACATGGGAGAATTCACTTGTCTTGAGGCAATTAGGCCTTGGAATATAGAATTTAGTATATCTCCCTCTCCTTCCCTCCCTCCCTCCCTCCCTTCCTCCCCCCTTTCTCTCTCTCTCTCTCTCTCTCTCTCTCTCTCTCTCTCTCTCTCTCTCTCTCTGTATCTTTTATTTAATCTTTTTTTTTGCACTCCAGATTTTATCCCGCTCCCAGCCCACCCTCTTGACAGTTTCATGCCCCATACCTCTTCCCCCATCCCCAGTCTCCATGAGGCTGTTCTCACCCCACCAACCCCACATCCTGCATACCACTACTCCCTGGGGCCTCCAGTCTCTTGAGGGTTAGGTGCATCATCTATGACTAAACCCAGACATGGCAGACCCTCTGTACCTGCCAGTCTGTGTTGGTAATCAGAAGCTCTTCAAAGTTTATCTCCCGACACTCCAAAAATAAATTACCACAGAGAGTCATGTGTAACTAACTATTGGAATCATTGACTTTGCTTTTGCTTTGATATGTAACTGTACTTTATTGTCCTTCCCTCTTACTATAAGAAAGTTTGTGACTTGTTTTGGAATTTACAGGAGCCCACAGTTTTAAGGTTTTTAAGGAAACCTTGTATTATTAATATGTTGAACGTTTTAAAGATTTGGGCATTTGTACTGTTTTACTCTGTCTTACACTGTGATATAGCATGTGATCTTGGAAAGAAAGAAAGAAAATATTATAATTCCAGGTGTTGTTTATGTGTCAAATTTGACATAGAGTGGATTGTAGAAGTTAGTTTTTTTTTTTTTAACTCGATAAAATTCTAGGTATACCTAAGAAGAATGAAAGTTAATCAAGGAACTGCCTCCATCAAATTAACTTGTGGCCTGATTTGTGTTATATTGACATGATTGAAAATTTATGTAGGTGTCTTAGGTAGGGTTTTACTGCTATGAACAGACACCATGGCCAAAGCAACTCTTTTTTTTCCTTTTTATTGGATATTTTATTTATTTACATTTAAATGTTATCCCTTTTCCTAGTTTCCCCTCCAGAAACCCCCTATACCATCTCTCCTCCCTATGCCTCTTTAAGGGTGCCCCCTCTACCAACTCCCTCCTGCCTCCCCACCCTGACATTCCCCTACACTAGAGCATCAAGCCTTCTCAGGACCAAGGACCTCTCCTAACCTTGATGCCCAATAAGACCATCCTCTGCTACATATGTGGCCGGAGCCATAGGTTGCTCTATGTGTACTCTTTTGTTGGTGGTTTAGTCCCTGGGAGCTCTGGTTGGTTGATATTGTTGTTCTTTCTATGGGATTACAAACCCCTTCAGATCCTTCAGTCCTTTCTCTAATTACTCCATTGGGTTCTTAGTTAAATGGTTGGCTGAGAGCATAAGCCTCTGAATTGTCAGGCTCTGGCAGAGCCTTACAGAAAACAACCATATCAGGCTTCTGTCAGCACACACTTCTTACTCTTATAAGGACAACATTTATTTGGGGCTGGCTTACAGGTTCAGCAGTTCATCCCATTATCATTACCATCTAGGCTGGAGCGTAGAACCTTTCCAGTAGGCATGGTGCAGGAGGAGCCGGGAGTTTTACATCTTCCTCTGAAGGCTGCTTGCAAAAGACTGATTTCTAAGCAGCTAGGTTGAGGGTCGTAAGCCTATGCCCACAGTGACACACCTACTCCAGCAAGGCCATATCTCCTAACAATAGCAATCTCTGTGCCAAGCATATAAAAGCCATAGCAGTAGAAGAACCAAGGCTGCTTGGGGTGGGAACATGCCTAGACAAGGTGACTTGAGCTGCACAAGGAAAGGGAGCTAAGAATGGCAACATGACTCCTCTTCTTCAGTTGTTCCTGCCTAGAGTTCCCTCAGCAAGGGACAGCCTGCAACCTGTAAGCCAAACAAATCCTTTTCTCCTATAAGTTACTTTTGTTCTTAGTGTTTAATGCAGCCACACAAAACAAACTAAAATAGGCGTTGAGGCCAGTAACATGAACATATTCCATATGTTCTACTTTAAAACAAAGCTAATATAATTTGTTGGATAACTTACTGGTCCTATGAAGAGAAGGACAAGTCTGCTTAAGGGGGTTTTAGAACAGAAATACTTTATTTTGTTGCAACATGGAGATTCTCTGTGTAACCCAAACTGGCCTAGAACATGCTGTGTAAAAGAGGTCACTCTTGAACTCAAAATCATCCTGGCTCAGCTTATTCATTACTGGGCTTACAAGTATATAATGCTCAACTTGAAAGAGAGTTATTTTTCACTCAGCGGTGATGGTTGTATATGATTTAACTATTGTTACTGAAATTATTTCCCACTTTAAAAGAAATAGGGGAAGCCATTTAATGAGCCATTTTTCTTTCATTTCTTTTTGGTATTACATAAAAGAGAGAATGCTACTAGGTGTGTATGGCAATCCCAAACCTCTCAGAATATAGTGAGGGTTCAAGGCAGATTCCTCTCACCTGGGTTAAGAGAATTAATGGGACTCATAGTACTTTGGACTTTGGAAGTGACTTAGATAAATACACCTAGATTCTGAAAGACACTTATAGGTCTATATTACGGATTTTATCATGATTGTCAAAACGTGGAGGAAACACAATCAGTTGTGATGATTACACCACAAAAGTGAAGATTTAAGAGTATTTTATCATTATTTTTTAGTTCTTGGGACTACCAGACTATTTCATTGGAGATGTTAAGTGTTTGTAAGATGTATGCTTAGCAGTTACCTGGAAGTAGTCTGATTTGTCATTAGCTTTGAATAGGAGCTAGTAGGTTCTTCTTTAAAATGGGCATAGGAAAGTCTAATTGCCCACTATAACCTTATTAATGGAAGTGATGCCAGAATGCAGTGTTAGCCAAGAGTGCCTGAATTTTGTGGGGTTTCTCCTTTCTTTAGAAAACTACCTTAGTACTTGTTCTAGAAAAGGTATATTTTTCTAATGTCGTACACTGAATTTTTTAATGGTATTTCTAACAAGACCTACATTTCATGGCCCACTTTCCATATATATAAAATATTAAAAAAATCATGAAACTAGACCAACTTCCAGAGCCCCTATATATGCATAATAGGTGCTAAAAAAGGCTCTAGTAAGAATGGGTTTATATCCATGCAGGCAGCTCAGACTTGGTTATTTTCTGATTAGGAGTCTCATCTGTTTCATCTACTCAAGTACACACCAATTAAATGTGTGTGGCAGGTAGACAGCAATAAGAATCTACAGAGTCAAAGCTTACAGCTGTGGATCAACCTTCCATGTTGTCTTTCTCTGATATGAATATGATCTAAAGAGTGAAAGGTAAAGGAGTAAGGGTTTGAATTAACACTGCAAATGCCTTGTGTGATTTTAATTATGATAGTAAGTTGACAATTTATTCTCGGTGTTTATGGATTGAAAGTTTATGGAAAAACTCAACGTTATAATATTCTCAGTAGAGTTGAATTCAGAAATTAATGCTGAAAATATACTGAAATAGAGAAAATAAGCAACAGATACTTGAATATGTCATGTTCTTTCAATATGGTGCCTGATTTTGTAGATGAGAAAAGGAGAAAAAAATGTTTACTCAGTTGCCTATGTCTGGTTAGAGAGGCAAGGTATCTTGAAATGGTTACTTTGATTGATCAGTTCATTTCTCATTCAGTATCTGACTTGTTTCTGTAGCTCCTGTAGTGACAATACGGGAATAATAGAATTTCTATTCACATTACAGATAATAACTCATTGAAACAATAAGCAAGAGAAGTGAGAGTCTGTTTAAAAGATGTAGAAAACGACAAAGCAGGCTGTGGTGGTGAATTTCCTAGAATGGAAAAGAACAGGAAAGTTAGACTGGACGGGCAGTGAGCCAGTGTATAGAAGGAGGTTGCTGAGCCAACTCCTTAAAGAGCAGTGCACCCAGGGACCTTGAAACAGGAATGCTGAGCAAATAGACTCAGGTCAGGCTGAATGTGGGACAGTAAGAGAAAGGCTATCTGGGGTTATGTTAAAAGGCAGGGAAGAGGCAGATGGACAACATATGTGAGTAAAATTTTTGTGACAATGGGGAGATGCTTTGGTTAAATTCACTAGGAGTTTTAAACTTCCGTGTGATTCTGTGTGCATTGAATTGTTGGTGGGGGAGGCATCTGCTAGGCCGGAAGTAGTGTGTGACATCACCAAGTAAGTAATAATCGCTTAGGCTAAGGTGGTATGGACAATTAGAATAGTAAAGTTTCTTCCTGGGTAATCCATGGAGAGAGAGCTGCTGTTGAGCTTAGAAATATTCAACAACATGATAAATACAATGAGAGAAAGAGAGAAGGCTTTCTCTGAGTTGTGAAGTTGTTCATTGGAATGGTATAGAAAGGGCCAGATCACTGCTCTCTCAAAGATAGCAGAATAAATATAAATTAATATACAGCAATGATTCTCCCACTAGACTCATCTGAGAGCTTTAAAACAATTGACTTTGCGTCCTGTGCTTAGAGAGTCTAGTTTGTTTGGCACAGAATATGAGCTGAGAATACATGGTTCTAAATGAATTAAAATACCTCTCATGTGCTGGTAAGAATGAACATTAGAGAAGTAAGATGTTTCACAATAAATTCTTGTATCAAACAGGCTGAGAGTTTAGTAAGGAACAGGTAAACACTCTAAAGAAATGAATTTTGGAGCAGAGAACAGCAGTGCATTTTGAGACATATATTTCCTTTAATTTTGTGTCTGAGGAGTAAAAAAAAAAGTATATATGATATAAATAAGAGAAACTTTTGAAAGGTTTAGTTAAGATAGAACTTGAATATCTTTCACATGGAATCACTGAGTATCTGTCCAATGTTGCTCAATTGACATATACTCCTCATGATGTAAGTTAATGAAGCATTGCAATGGCTGAAAAATTCACTCTGCTAGCTTTTTTTCTTTGAAGTAGTTAATTCTAAACAGGTCCCTGTAATGAAGTATTTTAAGCAGGAAAGAATAATGTAAAGGTAATTATAAGAATCTGCTGGCAAACAGTTTAAGTTGACTTTGGCCAGTAGAGTAGAAAGGGTGCTGTAAAAAATATAATAAAAAACTAGGGTGTGTCCCTTTAAGAAAAGTCACCATACCAGGTCAAAATATGCTTTTTCAGTTAGTAGGAAAGAGCCTTGGGAGGGTTTTCTAGAATGAAAGCAGAAGATTAACATAAAATTTATTTGACATATAGTGTACATGTTACAAGCAGTATGTATCCTTTTAAATGTTTTCCTTTACATTATCTGGGTGACAGTTTATTGAGACAATTTATTCAACTGGAGAGGAGGCTGAAACTTCCCTTTGTATCTCTGCTCTTTATAAATAATCACATGAACATGGAAATAAAAGAGGGGAGAGTGTATAAAGGGCTTCGTTCCTTTAATATAACTTAGCTCCTACTCAGAATTACACACTCAGAGATATAGCAGTAGGCCAGGATGGTTAGATCTGTCATAGAACATGTATTCTTAATGGTGAAGACAAAAAAAAAAAAAAAAATACCAGTGGGAAACATTTATGAAATGATAATGTCAGGCTAGGGAACCGAAATGGGAAGATGGGAAAAAGATTGATCCGGAAGCTCCCTTAGCTTGGAGAGTTATAGAAGAAGTTCTGAAGAGAGGCCCTCTGAAGAGATTTTTGAATGGCAGGAAAATGGTGGAGGGAAAATTGTGACTGAGGCTTTAAAGCAAGTCACATAGAATACCTAATGCCAGGGAGATTCGAAAATCGTAGACTGAACAGAATTAGGATGGTAGCTGGATTAGCATGTGTCACTCTCTGACTTTCCAACTAGATTCTCAAGATGCACACATTCCGGATGGCATGGGTTTCCGGATATTGAAGTTAAAGGTAAGGGAAATGCTGGTTTCTTTGGGGCTTCAGAATTTTCAGGTGCAGAGATCAAGTCTTGAGATAACAGCCAGAATGTGATTTAGATTAAAAAAAAGTTACCCTCAGTTCATGTGTTTAAAGTCCTGAAACTTAGATGATGATGCAGCTGTTGAGAGGCTGAAGATCCTTTAATGGCCCTGCCCCGAGGTTGCAAGTGAGTCGCTTCAGGGCCAGTTTGAAGGTTTATACTCCTGGCTTTTGTCTCCTTAGATCTGAGGATTTTATGTTCTTCCTACCTAGGACAAGCTGGTTTGTCCACAGTTTTTTTCTGGTCTCTGAAGGGTTTAAGGCATCTCAGAGTGAGCCAAAGCAACTACTTACCTAGTTATTTCCTATTAATGTGTTGACTTATAAAGTCTGATTATTTATTAATTTCCATATGAATATTTTCACACTCTGGGTTGGCAGCATGCTGGGTAGTTGTGAATTTTTTTTTCACTATATGTCTTTGATTACTTTTTTGCAGTAATTCCTTCATTTTATACAATCATAAACCTAAATATCATAAGTTCAAACCAGAAATAGTTATATTTTAGTCAAACATTTGATAAAATGCTAATGATTATTTTGTGAGAAATAATGCGTTATATATAGTGCTACCAGAATTTAAAAACTGACAACAGCCAGCAAAGAAGACCAGTGAGTTGGGAACAGTTTTGATTAGATATATAGATTTGAGAGTCTGTTGCTAAAATAATCCATTGAGATTATGTGGTGGAGATATTAAAGAGGGTAGAATGAGGTGGAAAAGCCACAGGTACAACAGGTGTGTCACTGAAGAAAGTTTTTGTTGGGGACCTGGAAGATGTCTTAGAAAAGAGACAATAAGGAAATCCCAGAGCATGAACACTTGAGATCATAAGAAATTGTGGCGTTACATTGTCTAGGATAAAGTTGGCTCACAGATACACATGATGTTTTGCTTACATTCAGAAGAGACACTTCAGTCAAGAGAAATCATTCCACTTGGTATTATTTCTGGGCATATGATATTTCTTTCTTTCTTGTATATTCAGAGTTTCCATTGTGATGTATGTTGCTATACCTGGGTAAGAAACCTTTCCTTTATCAGCGTATCTCACATATGCTTTATCATATGCTAAAATATACTTCTGTTAGGAGACCCCAGACTGTTGATTATTCTATACCAAGAACTTAGCCATGAGATCATATAAATACAAATAACATTGACTGTGAAGGTTATATCTATATATATATATATATATAGATATATATATATATATATGTGTGTGTGTGTGTGTGTGTGTGTGTGCGTGTATGTATAAATATATGTGTATATGCAAATATATTTATAATTTTTATTTACATATAACAATATATACTATTGTGGTATATATTATATATCAATTACACATGTAAATAGATTGTATATAAATAAATAATTTCAATATATTAGATATAAATAAATACAAATTTATATACATATAAATATATTTTAAAAGAGGACATAAAACTGAGAAGGAGGAATCATGGCAAGGTTAAAGGGAGGAAGGGGAAATGTATGTAATTCACTTATAAATACTAAATGTTGTTAAAATTTTTCAATTTGACCACCAGGTGGCATAAACATTACTTTTACATTAGTCAGTGTATGAGCATATGCTGGATAATGATGATTAATGCTTGGAAGTAATAATTGGAAGTTCAAACTATACATGCTTATACTCAGTATATTTGAATGGATGCTACTTGATTCAGTCATAATATTCATATGTGTGTGTGTGTGATTCTTTAGACAAGTATTCAAATTACCCACACATAGGAGGCAGGCATCAAGCAGCAGAAATACCCACATAGATAAACTCTTCCATCGGAATCTGCTTTCAATATGAGTCACTAATATATTTAGACCAGGTAAAAGTGGGGAGTAATGACGTGTATATAAAGCTTTCCTCAGTCTGGAGAGAAATTGGAAACTTTCACCAAATATATGAAGTTGAAAAATCATTATGTATCTGGGGAGGTGTATATGAAAATTCATAGTTCTGTAGAATAATGTTTCCCTTTCTGTGAACTATATGGCTTATGGCTACAAGTACAGAATGGTGGTGTAGGCGGCAGAAAGTAAATGTAGAGGTTGGGCTGTGCTAACGATGGTAGCGTTTGTGTTCTGAGGACCCAGAGTTGTCTTTTCTGTAGCAGAGAACAGAGAAAAAGGAAGCATCTGGAGCATTTCTTCAAAACAGATGGCTTCAAAAGTGGTGCTTTAGTGAAAGTAGCCAGAGGTGGGCAGAACCGGAGGCTGACTGATCATGCAGGGGAAGATGTTGCATTAAATTGGTCAGAAGATGACAGTGGTGTGAACATGAGGAATGGTTGGAGGAGGACCTAGGTGCAGATGCCTCGATTATTAATTTTTAGTTTCAGTTCAGAGATCTAAGCACTCCACACTTTATGGTGAGGTTGTTTATGTCAGGTGACTGAGGGTAGCAGATTGGATTAGCCCAACAGGTAAAATGAAGGCGTGACCAGAAGGGATGGTGATTCTCTTCTAGTAGGAGTGTTCCCTCCATTCCTTCTAACATGGGGGAATGTGGGTCCTTTATTTCCTATAGACTCAATCTGAGCTGCTGGTTCTCTAGTCTACAGCCCACTGTGTATGGACTAGAACTTACATCTTGGGCTTTTCTTGGTCTTCATCTTGCCTAGTAAATATCTTGGGATGTCTTGCTTCCTTAATCGTTTCTGCTTTGCTCTTCACACACACACACACACACACACACACACACACACACACACACACACACACACAAGCACACACACACCAAATTGTGTGTGTGTGTTTCTTTGGATGAACATGATTGTTACATGTTTAGAATGTACAATCAGTGCGATAGGGCATTTCCCTTTTTGTGTAGGGCAGAGGGAAGAAATGAGAGTGGGTTTAATTACAATCTCATATGTACTGACCGAAGGATTAGTGAAATCAACTGCTACAAACATAGATTATGTCTGTGTCTGTGTATTGACACTTCATCAGTTTGATAATCATAAACTTTATGGGGTTTACAGAAAATATCGAATATGTGCCCTTGAGGTAGTTGGATCGGGATGTGACTTTAGGGGTGCTGGAAGGGGTATAGGAATGAGTGAGGTAACACATCAGAAATTGATTTGAATATGGCTGTTGGAAATAAGATGTACACATCTCTCAAACCAGCAGTGGACGTTTCTAGGGTAGGATAGGTTACGGGGAGGTACCTCTGTATTGTTGAATACACTTGAGATCTATTTTAAAATGGGAAATCGTTTGAAGTTAGAATTTAAAAACAGGAAATGTGAAGTCTGTGGTTCAGCAAAGTATCTATAGGATGCACTGTGTAGGAGACACACAGAATTTGTAAGAGACTATGTAGATAGTATTTGTTACAGCTTTTACTTAATAGCTCATTCTCTGTACTTGTGGATAAGATATATGTTTTACTGTAGGTTTCATAGATGTGCGACTATTTTATAGCAATGGTTTATCTTTATTGAGTGTATAATGTTCATCCAGGTACAATATCAATTTATTTATGTGTACTTTATCTCCCTAAAATCTATGGATAATTGTGTTTGGAAGATCATTTATATCACATTGGAAAATGGTTAACTTCATTACTTCAATTCAACAGTAAATTAAGAAATGTTCCTCCCATTTGCAAAGATTACTATTTATTCAGTCATTTTTTTTGTTATAGTGTTGTTGAGAAGCCTTTTAATTTTATACAACCTCATGCTCATTTTTGTTGTAATTTTCTGACCTATTAGAACCATTGATTATGGCTATATCTTGAAGGGTTTCCTTAAGATTTCCTCTAATAGATTCAAGGTTTCGAGTCTTTTTTTTTTTTTTTTATATTAAGTGATTTATTGTCTGAGTTCACGTGTAGTATATTGAATGAAAGATATGGACCTCATTTTATTTTTTTCATGTAAATACTCTGCTTTCAGCATCTTTGTTTGAAAGGCTACCTTTTTGTCAGTTTATATTTTGGCACCGTATCTAAAGTCCTCTGGCTATCACTGTGCAGGTCTCTGTTTAGCACCTCTGTTCTTTTTACACATGTGGTTGTGAATCACTACCATGCAGTGTTGTGAGTTCAGCTCTGCTGGACAGCTTGCAATAGGGTTTAGATGTCTGTAACATTCCTATTTCTGCATGGGTAGATGATTGTGTTTAGTGGTTTTCAAGCTTTCTATTGCTGTGACCCTTTATTTTACTTTCTCACCTTGCTGTGACCCCCAACCATAGTTATTTCATTGTTACTTCATAATTATAATTTTGCTATTATACTGAATGTAAACATTCATTCAACCCCCCAAAGGCTTTCTGACACACCAGTTGAGAAGCACTTGTGAAGCCCTTTGAGCTTCCCTGCTTTTATCTCATTCTGAGAAGAAAATGACTGGTCCGACCTCTTAATATAGATCTTCATGTTCTGGTAATCCGCAACCACGAAGTCATTTCTATTGCTACTTTATAAATGTAATTTTCCTACTGTTATGGGTCATACTGAAATAATTTGATATGCAGGTTGTGTTAGGCCACCCCTGTGAAAGAGTCTTTCCAGTTAAGTACCCCAGCTCTATAGCCTCTTATTTCTTACTTATGTATTTTCATAGGTCTTCACCACCTGGTGAAGCTTATTCTATACTTTACAATATCACAGCATTGAGGTAATGGTTAATGGCAGGAAGGACAGAGTTCCCTGGGAGAATGAGAGAGAATGAGGACAACAGGTAAAGTGCGAGAACTTCATTCTTTCATGGCCTTGGGAGTGGGCTGTCCAAAATAAAATGTATGCAGCAGATTTAGAGTGGGTCCTACGACCTCTGTGGATCCAGAATTAGGGTGACTTTCCAAGCTAAATAATTCAACCTTGAAACATTCCCCACAAGTGTGCCCAGCCTCTTGGGTTTTCATTAATTCCAGGTGCAGTGACAGCCATGAGAAGCCCTACCTCTTACTATGTAGCTTTTGGCAGTTTTCTCAATCAATTTGAGTTTACATTTCCTTTAGCAAACTGGGGAGGGAGGAATCATAGCGATATATCTCTTAGTTTGGCTTTGAAAGTACTGCAAAGATGACGAATCTCATTATCTCTTCATTCGGTTAGATAATATGACTTTGATAGTGTAATATGCCCCCATGTAAAGCTTCACCATGGTCCTCAAGCATCGCAAGGCAAGTCTTCTCTAATTGTTCATATTGTCATTTCCAACATGTGAGCCCTTGACACTTGGCTAAGGGTATTAAAGTGAAGCAGCTGGCATAATTGATGGTCAGTTTGAGTTCTGCTCTCTTCTAGCACACAGAAGGATAGAGATTACTAATGGCTGGTCAGGAATGAAGAGCTGCTCAGTGGTTAGGAGAGCTTGCTGCTCTTGCACAGTGTCTGGAATCCACACTATGTGGCCCGCAACCACCTGTCACTTCAGCCAGAGGGATCTCTTGTCCATTTGTGGCCTCTGCACAATGCAGTGAATTCCAAAGACACATCCACATACAGATAATTAAATATAAAACAAGTCTTAAGACAGGTTTCTGCGTGGAGGAGAAAAGCCTGGAGTGACTGTGACTTCCTAGGAGTGTGCTTGCAGATGAAGGAGAGCTACCATTCTGAAAACAGTTTGCTAAGTTTTTACACACACTCGCGTGTTATATGAAGTGTTTTCATTTAGAACACAATCACTGTCTAGTTCCCAAGGCCTTTAGCTGCAGAAAGATAACACTTCTATTGCTTTCTGGTTTCAGGACATGATGTGCTCCCCACGTTGTCAGATCAGGAACCCACAAGTTCTGAAAATACGTTGACTTTGATGGATGACTCTGGGTGTGTTTTATCTAACGAGCAAAGGAGCGAACCTGCGGAATTACCCCAGCACTTTGTGGACAGCAGCGATCCCCTACCCTTTCTCCCGCTGCCTCTAGAGAGAAGGCCATGCACGAGCCTGGAAAATCCTCTGTCTTCTCACATGCAGTTCTTCCAACATCTGCTGGGACTGAAGAAATGGACAGAATCAAGCAGTCTGAAAGTATACTTAACCCACTTTGAAAGAGACTCTTCCATGGTTTCTGAGTCAGTTTCACAGTTGCTAGATGGTCTGATCACTTTTTACCGGAACCCCAAACTCCCCTTCTCAAGCTTTTGGACAGAGGCTGTTGGTACATTAGCCAGACTGGCGAGTGATTTTAATTTATCAAGTCATATTTTTAAAAGATGTTCTAAGAAGTTGAGAGAATTTGAAAAAACTCTACTCCAGGCTATTTTAGGGAACAACAGTATAAACCGGGTAAGTAATATATCCTACATACTTATGACCTAACGTTGAAGTCATTTCTGTGAACGTTCCTATTGGCGGAGGTATTAGTGGTTCACTCTCATGTGTGGCTGAGTCTGTAACTGGGCCTGATGCACTTTTGTGTAATTTTCTTCCTCGGTGCATGTTTCTGGCTTTCGATTGCTACAGTGTTGTTTGATCTTGGAATGCCTCTGCCTCGAGCTTTTGCTGCTTCCAGTTTGAATTCTTTAACTTGAAATTTTTCAAAAAGAAAAATTTATTCTTCAATGGTTTACCTTTTCAGTTTTCTCTTGCCTTTGTTTATTTGGTGTTGGTCAAAAAGTTTCAATCCTTTCCAGATAACCCCTAATGCCCAAGGTCCACAAATTGTTACTTCTGTGATAAAGGTTTTCATGCCTTGTTCTAGAAAGGGATGTGAGGGAAACGTTGGTAACATTATAAATCCTAGGCAGGGAACCAGAAGCTGGAACTTTAGATATTCAAAGTCCACTAGAATACATTGATAGGCTCCAGTATCTTTGGCACTGTCTTACTGTTTGTGGCCTTATGGCTGGTGTCTAAACTGAAAAAACCAGGATTTCAGGCCTTTAAGAGTTGTTGGAATGCCTAGAATAAACAAGACGTCCTCATATGACTTCTAGATATTTGATCATCATTCACGTTTTAGCTTAAAACACTAATTGACCAATCTCTGCTGGCTATACATGGAGACCTGTTGTCTTATATCTGTGCATCCTTTTTCTTATCAAGAAGAATTAGTAGTAAGGAATAGTTGTCTAAGGAACATCTTATGTAGATTAGAGCCCTTGCAATCATTGGGAGTAGGATCCCTTCAACTATTGAATGTACCCATCATTTTAAGTTTTGTTTGTACTTTCTTGCTGGTTAAAGACATTGCAGATCACCAAAATTTATCATCTCTTCCTCCTCATATTTTGTACCTCATAATTTGATAAATTTCTCTTCAGGCGTCTCTTGGAGTTGAGGAAGATCTGCGTGCATCCCCATATTTAGTGAGCATCTCAAAATGGCAGGCACTGTTCTTCAACCTTTCAGAGATATTATCAGTAAAGTCTCGAGGAAGGATTTAGAAATTTCATATTGATTAGAACACATGAATGAGGTTCAAAGTTTTCACTGTCTATCACGTCTAAGGACTAGCCCCTTACGGAGTTCAATCCTTGGTGTCAAACAAAGAAATAGTAATTGTATATCACTAGATGCTTTCTGCTTAAATTCAGAAAACGATACATTGGAAAATGTAATTGCAGTATGCTAATGAGTTACTGTCTTTGTGATTTGTTTATCTGTTTGTGGTTTGTCTGTTTCTTTGACTGTCTGAGGATGTCATTCCAATTCTTCCTGGTGTTTCAAAATGGGGCTGGGATGTTTATTTATTTATTTTTTATTAGAAACAGTTTGTTCTATCTTCAGTGAGATAGATAAAGAAAAAGAGATGTCTTGGGTCAGGCTTGTTTCCCCCCACCTTCATTCCTTAGTTCATCTGGATGGGTCTGTCCGGTGTGTCAGTAGAATGTATTCTAGACTGTCCCATAGGGAATTCAAGCTAAGCATGGGATTTCCACACTTTCCCCACAGCTTTTTCCATCTCCCATGTCCTCCTTTCTCGAATCACACAAGCTGTGAGGGAAACCAGAAGCCCCATTTACCTATGTGACAGACCCTGTTCAGCACCACCCTCACCTGATCTAATGATTAGTCACAGTGCTAAAGACAGCCAGATGCAGAAAGGAGGCAGATAGGCAGAGGCTCATTAGCCCAGTGGTCTACTGGTGGAGCCCAAAAGTTAAGACTGAATTTCCTCATTCTGAGGCCCATCCCTTGAGAAATTTTAGTCATTTGCAAAAGTCTTCCGATGATTAATTCCAGTGCCGAGAGTGAAGAACCAGGGCAGAGTTATAGCCACAACCCAGCATGTAAAAATGAAAGTCCACAATTGTAAACAGCTCAGTATCTAATGTCCAGGTTTCACTCATGACCTTGACTCTACAGACTTGGGCAGCTGTCTTTCCCACTCTACCCTTCACAGCACACACAGCACATCTGCCATCACACAATTCTGGCATTCCCTTTGGCTTTTATGTCATCAAAATCAATACCATGTGGGAGACTCTTACACATTACTATGTTTGATTTTCAGAATGAGATGCACCATTGGTCCCTCTGGACCATGGTCTGTGTGCTGAACCCTAAATACTTTCCCAAAAGATTCATCTCAACAGTAATGGCCTCTTATTAGCCATAGCCGATTATTTAGTCCCAGCTGAGCAGACCCACACACGGATCATATGAAAGACCCTGAGATAATCTTTAAGGGACAACAACTTATATCTGAAGCTTCATAAAACCATGTCTCCTAGCACATTAATGGCCTTCTCTCCAAGGCTTGCCCCTGGTGCCCATCCAATTCCCTTCTGGTCTCCAGATTAACAAGCTGGAGGCCTTTCAGGAGTTAATTGTGATTTGGACAAGAGTCTATTACCACCAAACTAAAACAGGTTACGTGAAGGTTATGGATACTTTTAGATTTGATCAACACAGTTTCAAACATGTTCTGGGCCTGCATTCAGGCCAGTGATAGTTGCCAACTAGCCTGCCAATTGTTCAACAGACACTGGCTATTCATTTCACCTTCCCTATTAGATCTCACAATACAACCATCATGACAAGGGTTCAGTGTTGCAGCAAGTAGCACCTGTAATATAAAGCAGTCACAGAGAATGTAGATCTTCAAGAGGAGGGAAGTAAACCTGTCCTTGGTAGAGCAGGAGCATCTAATTGGGAGGGAAAGTAGACAATTGGCAAGGCACTCTTGGTTACCAACAGTATCATCTGCTCTTTTGGAGGTTGCCTGGCCACAGGGACTAGGTCTGTGGCAGACTAAGGGCATGGTGTCCGGGGTGCAAAAGCAGGATAGGGGACAGTAAAATTAGATGCTACATACTCCTATTCAAAGATAGGAAACCAGTACCAAGGCTAATTCTCCCAGGTACTGAGAGCATAGCAGTCTGACTGCAGGGTCTCTGTATTTAATGCTTTCTTTTTCTCTAGGCCCTAACAATGAGTGGTTTGTCTTTGCCTGGTGGGCCTCTCTGTTGTCATTGGGGGATTTCCTGTATATGCTTCCTTTATTGGAAATACTTGGAAGGGATTGCGAAGTACTTAGGAAACACAGAATTTATAACAGCAAGAACTAACTCTCAATCCATGCCAGGATCAACTTTGGCTGTGGAAATTTTTTTCCCCTGTTGGTTACTAGGTATTTCCCAATAGAGGCCACTCAGGCCAGGCTCTTGTGTAGAAAAAAAAAAAGTTGTTCCTTTCTTAAGGTTCATGGGCCAAAGATATCCCAATGACCAAGGACATATGATAGGGGAGACTTTGTACACAACTACCCGTCTGTAGAAAAAAAAAAAAAGAGGGTATATTGGAACATCTCCAAATCTTTGTCTTTCTGAGAGCTTCCTAGGGAGATGTTACAGACATTAACATGGACACCTACATCTACTCATTCCTTAGTAGCAGCAGTAAAAGGAAACGGAGCATGTTCAGAGTATTTGATCCATATGGCCCTTTAATACACTGGACCTACAGAATTTTTATTTACATAAGCTCTAAGATTTAGAAAGAAAAAGAGACTGGACATTGTCGAATTTGGCTCCCATTCCATTAAAGACTTTGTTAACTAACTTCAGAAAAATTATCTTAGTATCTTTTTTCCCCTAAAGTATCTCTCATGTTTCTGGTGACCAAAGATGATAGATATATTTTGAAATTGTTTCTATATTTAGAAAGGACTCAAGAAAAGTTAGTTTTGAGTCTTTGTTTTTTTAATAAAATTCATTTTTATATTCAACTTGATAAAAGTAGGAAGGGCTTTTTGGCAAAATTTTTCATCAATATTACTGCTTATCTTGTTTTGTATTAGTCTGTCTATACTTTGTTTTTTCTTCATTCAGAATTGTTTAAGTTTTGCTTTTCTAAGAGTCCCTTCATTTATTCTGTTGCTCAGTTGGTTAAGTTTTCATATATTATTTTAAAATTCATTTTATACAGAGACATCCAGTTTGTCTTCTGTGTCCTTAATTTTACTTAATTTTTCTTTGTGTATTTGTTTTGAGATTTGATCATGTTTTGATTATATACAATTTATGTTAGTTTTACATTTAAAGTGGTTCTGTTGAATTTTTTTTTTTTTTTATTTTCTGTTCTAATATTTACTGTTGCGTTCCCTCTGCTCATCTGGGGCTTTGTTCTCTCTTCTTAGTAGAGTTTCACACTTCATTTACAGTAAGGGACCGCACCTCTGAAGAGAAGGTCAATAAGGGAACTGTCTATTTGAGCAACAGTGTAGGCCAAATGGTTGTAGCTGGCGTTGACAGAGCTTTGCCCTCAGCAGAAGAAGAATGCTCTCTTCCTTTTCAGACACACTTACAGTCTCCTCCAGAATAAATCATAAATGACTCATAGAACAATCCTTGGGGATTGTGAAGGCTTAAAATCATGCAATATATCTTTTCTGACTGCATATTAAAACTAGAATTGAATAATTTTTTATCAGTTATTTTATTTATTTACATTTCAAATGTTATCCCTCTTCCCAGTTTCCCCTCCTCCTTCTCCCAGACTCTCTGACAGTGTTCTCCTACCTGCCCACCCACTTCTGCCTCAGCAGCCTAGCATTCCCCTATCCTGTGTCATTAACCCCCCACATGACCAAGGGGCTCCACTCCCAGAGATGCTAGAAAAGAGAATCCTCTGCTACATATGCAGCTAGAGCCACTGGTACCCCCAGTGTACTGTTTGGTTGGTTTAGTCCCTGGGAGCTCTGGGCAGGGGTAGGGGTCTGGTTGGTTAATACTGTTGTTCTTTCTATGAGGTTGCAAACCCCTTCAGCTCCTTCAGTCCTTTCCCTAACTCCACCATTGGGGTTCCTATGCTCAGTCTAATGGTTGTCTGTGTACATCTGCATCTGTATTGCTCCAGCTTTGGCAGAGCTTCTCAGGGGGCAGCTATACCGGGATCCTGTCAGTAAGCACTTCTTAGCATCAGCAGTAGTGCCTGGGTTTGGTGTCAGCAGATGGGATAGATCCATAGGCAGGGCAGTCTCTGGATGGCCTTTCCTTCAGCTTCTGCTCCACTCTTTGTCCCTGAAGTTTCTGTTGACAGGAGGAATTCTGGATTGATATTTTTTAGGTGGGTCTGTGGCCCCATCCCTCAACTGGGGACTGTGTCTAACCACTGGATATGGTCTCTACAGGTTATATCTCCCCTTTGTTGGGTATTTTGGCTAAAATCCTCCCTGTTTGGTCCTGGATACCTCTTGGGTCCCTGGCATCTGGGACTTTCTAGTGGCTATCTCTAGTTCCCCTTGCCCACTGCTACTTTCAAATACCTGACCCTCTGTACTTCTATCCCTTCTCCTCCCATATCTGAACTGCCCCCTTCCCCCTTCCTTCTTCTTTCTCCCTCCCAGATCTCTCTCTCCATCTACTTCCCAGAGATTATTCTCTTTTCCCCACTGAGTAGTATTTTAGCATCCACACTTTAATGTGATGTTTCTTCTTGAGTTTCATGTGGTATGTGAATCATAGGCATACCCAGTTTTTTTTGGCTAATATTCACTTGTTGCTGAGTTTAAATATCTTGTGTATTATTTTGTGACTGGGTGTAGTGGCTATTCCTGGTTGTCAACATGACTCTATCTGGAATGAACCACAACCCGGAATTGGAAGGCTCAACTGTGATCCTCGACTTGAGGCAGGGAGATATAAGTTTCTGACCTGGATCTTGTCATGGAGGTTGTGGCACAATGGCTGTGAATCCCCGGAGACCAAGGCAAACAGATCTCTGAGTTCAAGCAAATCTGGGACTAAGCAAGTTCTAGATCCAGGCATGGTGGTACACACCTTTAAACTGGGCCACACCTTCAGAACACATATTCAGGGACATTGGAAGAGGGAAGACTCTCTTCACCTGCTTGTCTTGTGGGACTGAGAAACCACTAGATCCTTGGACTTTCATTCACAGCAGCTGCTGACCATTCTTGGAGAGTTGGACTACAGACTGTAAGTCACCAACAAATTCCCTTATTACATAGAGTCTACCCGTAAGTTCTGTGACTCTAGAGAACCCTGACTAATACACTGAGTTACCACAGTCAAAGAGTATTTTCAAGTTCCATCCATTTGCTTGCAAGTTTCATAAAATCGTTGTTTTTAATAGCTGAGTAGTACTCCATTGTGTATCCATTCCTCTGTTGAAGGACATCTGGGTTCTTTCCAGCTTCTGGCTATTATAAATAGGGCTGCTATGAACGTAGTGGAGCATGTGTCCTTGTTATATGTTCGAACATCTTTAGGGAATATGCCCAGGAGTGGTCCTCAGGTAAAACTATTTCCAACTTTCTGAGAAACTGCCACACTCATTTTCAGAGTGCTTGTACGAACTTGCAATCCCACCATCAATGGAGGAGTGTCCCTCTTTTTTTCCACATTCTTACCAACTTGTGCTGTCATGTGAGGTTGTGATCTTAGCCATGAATGTAGAAACTAAACAACCATTTAGCAGTTACAAGGAACAAATAAAAAAAAAGCAAAAGAAATTAAAAAGTATCTCATAGTAGATGAAAATTTTCCAATATGCATGGCTTTCACGAAAAAGTTGTTATAAAAAGAACAGGTAAGGACCAATACCTACATTAGATGAGTTTGAAATCTCAGAACACAGCAATAACAGCAAAACCCCCAAACAATGTATCATACACAGATCTAAAGTTTAAATTAGTAAAATTAAGGTCTTAATTAGTTGTGATCTTGAATAAGTTACCTAACTTGCATGTCTATAAAATAGAACTAAGAAATGTGGCTGCATCATAGGACTGTTGGCCATTTTTATAAGAAATTAGCATGCTATTTGACATCCTATAAAGACTCAATATACATTTCATGTCTTTCTTCTTCTTCTCGAATAGTAAGCTCATCCTGTTTTCTGCCTGAGCTCACACTGGCATTCCAACGAGGACTGTCCCCTTAAAAAAGAAGAGAAAAAAAATTATTCATTTTCATATTCTGTGTAGTGCTGTTTTTGCCTGTGTGTGTAGGTGTGTACCGTGTGGACGCTGTGACTGAAGAGGAAAGAATGCGCTGATCCTTCTGGAGGGGAAATTACACAGTGTTAGCCTCCATGTGAACTGACTGTGTCCCCTGCAAAGAAGCACGTTCTCTTCACTGCTGGAAGGAGTCCCCAGACTCCCGACGAGGACTCCTTTTAACTTAAAGTGGGATAAAAATACAAGGCCACTCACGTCTCCTGTACTCCGTACATCTGAGGAACATGAGTTCCTCCCCTAGCAGCGTGTCTTCTGACATGGTGCATACATTCCCGGCATGCTTGCGTTTGTCAGATAATTGCTGGTTGTGCACTAAAACACTAAAACTAATCTCCCACAGCTGCAGTTCGAAGTGACTAAATAGGGTTTCATCAAATTCCTTCCCTTCTATTTTAGTTATGGAATTTTACTATGAATTAACTATTTGAGTGTCCGTTTTCACTGACATTCCACTGGTCACCTCCCGGAAATGTCACTCATGCCCTGGATCTGATCTAAAATTTTATAGTTTTTGATTTTCTCAGAGAGGGCTGTTTTTGTTGTTTGTTTGGTGTGTGTGTGTGTGTGTGTGTGTGTGTGTGTGTGTGTGTGTATGTGTGTGTGTGTGTGCATGTGTGCACACATTCTTTTTTTTTTTTTGTTTCTTTGCCAGAATCAACGTGATATTTGATATTTGGTCAGATTTATTTCAAGCAATTGGTTGATAAATCTGAAATATTGTTCATGAAATCAGATCTTCTTTTTCCTGTCAGTGTGTGTGTCTAAGTTATATCTTTCAATTAATTTCTCTCATAATCATGTTGACTGGTGAGGAAGTAACCTTTGAGTTTGACTGTAGGGCCATGGCATTGTTAAACACTTTTTACTGTCAGGGAAGGAAGGCATCACTGCAGCAATGTTTTCTTCTTATGCCTTTGCTCCTTTTCAAAGCTATTGCTATCCTTTATCATTTATCCTTTATGCCATAGGCATTTATCACGGTGTTTAGAGTGTACCAGAAGGAAAACTAAAACTAGACTGAGTTGGCTTTGTTTTACATTATTCCTCAGGAAAAAATAAGTGGAATTTAAGATGAAGATTTTGTCTTAGTCACTGTTCTGTAATTCTGAAGAGACACAGTGACCAGCGCAACTCTTATAAAAGAAAATATTGAGTTAAGGGCTGGCTTACATTTTCAGAGGGTCAGTCCACTGTCATCATGACAGGCAGATATTGTTCTGAAATAGTATCTGAGAGCTACATCCTGATCCACTTGCAACAGAGAGAAAGACACACACATACACACACACACACACACATACACACACACACACACACACACACACACACACACAGAGAGAGAGAGAGAGAGAGAGAGAGAGAGAGGCAGAGACAGAGAAAGACAGAGAAAGTCATACAGAGAGAGACACACAGAGAGAGAGATTGATTGGGCCTAGTGTGAGCATTTAAACCCCTCCTAGGAGGTGATAATCTTCAACAAGGTCATACCTACTCCTAACAAGGTCATACCTAATGTTTCCAAACATATTACCAATAATGACTAAGCTTTCCAAATATTGGCCTGTGTAGATCATTTTAATTCGAAGAAACACAGTTTTCCATGACCTATTTCTACCTCTGCATAGAGCCAGTTGTTAAATGCAGGATTATTTTTTGCAGTTTTCATTTAATATAATTATTTATTAAAACATTTGTGTCATAAGGTACAATCTATGTGCTCATTCTGTAAACTGCATCAGTTTATGAATCCTAGTTTTAGATTTCTTTCACAGTACTTTTTTTCCCTGTTCAGGTTGTTGAAGAAGAAACATACAGAGCAGCATTTTGTCCAATTTAATTTCAGAGCATCCTGTACACCTCAGAATCTCTAAGATAATTAATAGCCGTCTGAATTATTAATCTATCTTGCAGCTTCGAAAGCACTCACACTGAGAGCCTATTATCTGTTCTGACCACAGCCCAGAACCATGTAATAGCTATTAGTGGTATCTTTGGTTTATAGAGGTACAAACAGAGAGGTCAGGCAAGTTAAAAGTCTCATTCAAAGTACCCAATTAACTTGTAATGAGAAGCCTGGGTCTCAGGTCTAAGCATATGATGACAAATTCTTCTGCTGGCTGTATCAAGTTTCCATTTTAGTTTTAAAAATTAGTTGTGCATTTTTCCTAAATTCAGATGAAACAAAATGACTCATTTATGGCCTAAAACATGTTCCCTGGGAAACAAACACCTTAGTAATATTTCTCCCAATTCATAGTGAGAATATTTGCAATTTGCTTTGGTAAGTGTTGCAGATATTCATGTTTGTAGATAGCTGAAAAGAAAATGCCCTGCTCTGCTGTCTAATGTAGAATTACTTGGCTTTCTTTCTTGGCACTAAGTAACCGGAGCTTGGAAACTTTATAATTGTATGCCCAGGCTCACGGTGTGCTTTCAAACTGAACATAAGTTGTACGGTAATCATTTTATCTAATTAAAAAAATCTTCCTTCCGTCTTAACACTTTTTGTGGAATGTATTTTGAATTCTCTTGAAGCTTTATAGATGAAAATAAATGAAAACCTGTCTCTGCATAGCTCCTAGTTCTTCATGTCGAGGTCGCTAAGTTAGTCACTGCTGTAAAGAGATATTTTTCCTCATAAGGTGGTATTGATCACAAGTTCCTGGAAGACATTTTATTTTTGTCTACTCCACCTACTTAGCATTTATTTTCCACCACAGTTCTTTAGATTTATTAAAATGTGTACACATGTCTACACATAGGCATGCATCTTTTTTATAGTTCTTTGATCTAGTGAGTCCTAACATTATCCCCGCTGTCTAGAGTAGAAATATAGTGCATCCTTGGCTGAAGCCCAAGGGGGCGTCCTCTAGCTCTCTGGCGCTTGCATCGCATTCTTTGGTAATACTGAGAAGTAGGTTCTGCCTTCTTCATGTTGCCCTCTCCTGTGGCGATGCAAAGCTGGGATCTTACAGTCATCTTCCTATCTTTCATGTATTAAACAGCCATGTGAAGGAGAGCAGCCAAGGGAGTAAAATAAATTCTATCAAAACCTAGGTCAAGTCAACCCTGAGGGCTACCAAATTTATACATTTTCCCTCCTAGGTTTCAGTGCATTTTGTTAACATTTAAGGAGATTTGAGCTGCTTTTTCCTTGAAAATTCAAGTATAAAACATAGTTTTAACTGGATGATTTTTGAAAATTATTTTGAAGTTTAAGTGATAAGTGATGGGGGTCAGTAGCTGTTTTGGGTTTCTAAAGCCTTACTTTGAGCAACATGAATATTGTTAGTTGGAAGTCAGTAAGTGGTATAGTATATATAGTATATATGCTATATATAGTATATAGAATATATAGAGTATAAATAGTATACAGAGTATATATAGTATATGGAGTATATAGTGTATAGAGAATATATAGTATATAGAGTATATATAGTTTATAGAGTATATAGAGTATATGTAGTGTATAGAGTATATAGAGTGTAGAGTATATATAGTTTATAGAGTATATAGAGTATATAGAGTATAGAGTATATAGAGTATATATAGTATATAGAGTATATATAGTATATAGAGTATATATAGAAGTATATATAGTATATAGAGTATATAGAATAGAGAGTATATGTAGTGTATAGAGTATATAGAGGATAGAGTATATATAGTGTATAGAGTATATAGAGGATAGAGTATACATAGTGTATAGAGTATATAGAGTATAGAGTATATAGAGTATAGAGTATATAGAGTATAGAGTATATAGTATATATAGTATATAGAGTATATATAGTATATAGAGTATATATAGTATATAGAGTATATATAGAAGTATATATAGTATATAGAGTATATAGAATAGAGAGTATATGTAGTGTATAGAGTATATAGAGGATAGAGTATATATAGTGTATAGAGTATATAGAGGATAGAGTATACATAGTGTATAGAGTATATAGAGTATAGAGTATATAGAGTATAGAGTATATAGAGTATAGAGTATATAGTATATATAGTATATAGAGTATATATAGTATATAGAGTATATATAGTATATAGAGTATATATAGTATATAGAGTATATAGAGTATATAGAATAGAGAGTATATGTAGTGTATAGAGTATATAGAGTATAGAGTATATAGAGTATATAGAGTATACAGAGTATAGAGTATATATAGTATATAGAGTATATAGAGTAAAGAGTATATCTAGTATATAGAGTACATAGAGTATATAGAGTATAGAGTAAATAGAGTATATAGAGTGTATAGAGTATAGAGTATATAGAGTATATAGAGTATAGCGTATATATAGTATATAGAGTATATAGAGTATGTATAGTAAGTATATAGAGTATATTGAATATACTCTATATACTCTGTATACTCACACAACATGCAGGTACATTTTTCTGGGGAAAAAATGACTGTCCCAGGAGGAAAACCATCTGTGTGATTTGATCTACAAGTGATTTGGAAAAGGAGAGAGCTTGTGTCACATCAGCCCTTATTAAAACAAAACAAGACTAAACCCCTAGACTTTCTAATCGACCTTTGATCTTAAATGTTAGCATATAATTTAGTCTTCACTTTCAGATTTCTGAAGCATGATTTTAATGGAAAAAACTGATCTTGAAAACTGCTTGAGGGAACCAGAGAGAAAGCAGGCAAATTCTGGAAATTAAAATGTACAAATATGTATGCAATTTAGTATTTTCAGAAAGACTAAAAAACATGCTTTGCAATCACAAAAAAAGAAAGAAAAAAAAGAATAAGGTTCTTCATGTTTTTCCAGGAAATTAAAAAGACCTTTTAAAAGGTAAGAACATAGTGATAAAATATAGCAATTCAAAAGTTAGAAGGTCAGATAGGAAATACTCCCAGGAAACACAAGGAAAGGAAAGACAAATAGAAACATAAGAATCGGAGTCTGCGTGTAGAGCAGTGTGGATATAGAATATTCAGAGAGAGGGAGGTGAGAAAAATAGGAAAAGGGGGGAATGATGGTAGAAAGTATTTCAAGATCTTCCCAAAAATGACACTGTGCAATTCAAAACAGAAAACCTACTAAGCACGTTCAGGAAAATAGATTTTATATTAAGGCCATCATTGTCAAACTTCAAAACACTAAGACAAAGAAAAATCAAATTCTCGAATCCTCCCAGATAGAGGAAGAAAAAACCTAAAACAAAATCCCACCAGAGTTCTCAACAGAATGCCAGGAATGTAAATAAATCAGAATTTTCAGCCTCTACTTTGGAAGAATTATAACCATGGAAGCGTTCACAATTCTGATTTTCACTGCTTGTTCTCAGTCTCACTTTGCTTCTGTCTTGTGAGTATTAATTTAAATAGATTTTCAGACATACTGTTTCTCATTGTCTTAACAGATACCTCCTAGTCCACTAACAGTGAAATGGGGGTGTTCCTTACCCTTTTATCTGCTCTTAGACCCCTTTTTACCTGCTGAACTGCCTCAACCAGCCTACTCTGATTGAGCTGGTTATGTAGTGTTTGGTAGATGTTCCTCAGAGACTTGTTCATTTTTGAAAGTCAACAGAGGAGAAATGGAAGTGGGAGAGAGAGGAGGTAGGGTCAGGGTGGCGATGGGAAGGATGGAGGGAAACAAATTGTGTTCACATGTATGGCTCATGGACTGAGTTTAGTGATTTTGCTATGACCTTTTGTATACATTTTGTATACATTTTGTTTTGCTTTTTTTTGTTTGTTTGTCTTGTTTTGTCTTGTTTTGCATTATGGTTCTGGGAATAAATCTAAGGATTTCTGAGGCAAGCACTTCTGCCAAGTTATATCCCAGCCTTTGAAACACCAACCAATGAGCACACATGGAGAGACCCATGGCTCCAGGTACATATGTAGCAGAGGATGGCACTGTCTGGCATCAATCGGAGGAGAGGCCTTTGGTCCAGTGAAAGCTCATTTTCCCAGTGTAGGGGAACAGGAGGAACACCAAGGCACTGAGGTGGGAGAGGGTGTTTGGAAGATGAAGTACCTTCATGGAAGCAAGGAAAAGAGGGGGAGGGGGAAAGGGGATATCATTTGAAATGTAAATACAGAAAATACCCAATAAAAGGGGAGGGTGAAGAAGTCTTCACCTTAAGGGGAAAGTTAGCAATAAAAGGGGGGGGTGTGAAGAAGTCTGCACCTTAGGGGGAAAGTTAGCAATAAAAAGGGGGGGGGGTGAAGAAGTCTGCACCTTAGGGGGGAAGTTAGAAAAGTACTGGTATAGAAACCAACACAGGAAGGTTTTTCTAAAACACAGGAACATTCAAACCTGCTGCATGTTACTCAGGCTTCATAAGGACAGAACTTAATGTTCTAGGTTACAGTTCTTCCTTCCTTCCTTCTTCCTTCCTTCCTTCCTTTCAAAAGCATTCATTTATGTATATGAATACACTATAGCTGTTTTCAGACACACCAGAAGCACGCATCAGATCTTATTACAGATGGTTGTGAGCCACCATGTGGTTGCTGGGATTTGAACTTAGGACCTCTGGAAGAGCAGTCAATGCTTTTAACCACTGAGCCATCTCTCCTGCCCTGTTACAGCCGTTTCTTATGGATGGATGACCAGATAATTTGGTGCTACTGCCGTAAATTTGCTTTACCTGTTTCAAATAATATGTTGCTGATCATTATTGTACTCATTCCTAAGCAAGTTAAAGGCTGGCTGGGTGGCTCAGTGGGTTTCTCACTGTAGGTTCTGTTTTCTTGTTTTGTTTTTAAAATGTACAAAGACCAAGTGAATAGATGTTTAATGGATGAAAATGCTCTTGGGCAGAGTGATTTTAAAACAAAACAAGACAGAACAAAGAAGTGAGTTCAACACTGAGTCACTGCATGAAAGGAGAGAATTGACTTCTAGAAGTTATCCTCTGATTCCATATTTGAGCCATGACACAGGCATTCTTGCACTCACATTTTACCCATGCATACACACATGCAGACAGACACACAGACTTATATACATATACACACATATATCAAACATACAACCTCATATCACACACAAATTTAAAAATTAGTATGTTCATCTTCGAATTAATGCTGGGACCTGTATAGTTAATTAAATTGTAGCACAGTACATTTTTGAATATTTCATTATCTAATTTGGTTATGTTTTGGGTGGGCTTAAGGTAAAAAGAAAAAGAAAAGAAGAGAGAGGAGAGGAAGAAAGAAAATGAGGTTCCGAAGGCTGAGATATAACCAGCGGGACTGCTTGCCTCAGAAGTCCTTAGATTCATTCCCAGAACCATAACGAAAAACAAGGCAAACACACAAACAAAAATTAAGAAACAAAAGAACACAAAAGCACACAAAAGTGGATGACAAGATCATGGCAAAGCTACCAAACTCACTACATGAACCATGAGTGTGAACACAAACAGCTCTCGAATTGTTTTTTTAAATACTAAGTAACTTAGGAAGGTAAAGCGTTGTTTACAACACTAATGCCCATCTTCTAGTAATGTATGTATGATGGTATCGATGACAATGACAGCTCTGAGCATAGGGACACTGCTTCTCTTTCACTGTTTTCATTACAAAATCCCACATCGCTGCCAATAGAGTTTTTTCAAAGGCCTGCTATGCTTTCCCACAGCGTGTATGGATGCTGGCTCCTGCTTTAACGTGCATTAAACCTTGTGGTACTTAGAATATGGTTAAGGGATCTACCATGTGAGCATCACCCGGAACCTTGTTAAAATACATGCTCTGGAGCCCCTATCTCAGAACAATAGAATTTCAATCTGTATTTTAATAAGGTCCCCAGGTATTTCAAACAGACATTAAACTTTAGAAACACCTCATTAACAGGATTTGAGTCTAACTTCCATTTTGTTAGACCTACATTTACTGAGCTCTTGCTAACTACTTTGAAATAATCAGTGGGTGTAACTTTAGCAACAGTCTGGGAAGATGTTTTTTCATGCATTACAGATATGGAAACCTAGATGGAAAGAGGTGACACCATAGTCCCACGAGAGCAGGCAAGAAAACCCCGGATCTACCTTTAATTATTTGTGTTATAAGTACGTTTCCTTGAAATGAGACAGTTGGCATCTTCCCGAACCTTTACTTCTAGCTGCATCCCTTAGGACTTCTGAAAAATACCTTGACCTTGATTTCTTTAATTGTGAGTTTTACTCTTGAATTCTAAAAGGGAGTTACCATGAAATGGAAGGTCTTTTTTTTTTTTTTTTTGTTTTTTAATTCAAAAGGAGAGATTTTTTTTTTTTTTAAATTAGCCTTTTAGGTGTAGTCTAAGGTTTTTGTTTTGTTTGGTTTGGTTTTTATTTTGTTTTTTTTTTATGAAAAGAAACATCAAGTTGAACAAAATACCAGATATTAGATGCTTCCAGTATGAACTTGTCATGATTTTTTAGGATAATTAAATTGTAGCATTTAATCACTAATACACATCAACTAATATTTGAATATAATTATGCACAAACGCATGGGTTTTGGTGCTTAGTACTGAGCTTATATGAAGAGATGTTAAGAGCCAGAGGACCAGGGCATCGGCTATAAAAAAAATGTCCTCTATAAGTGGTAGGGAAGCCTCACTCATGAAATCTCGAAAATATGATTGCCTAACCAATATGTCAGTACACCACCATTAGATGGCATGCAGTGTGGATAAGGGAATTTACTATGGCCCAACACCTAGATGAAGAGCTACAGGTAATAAATGGCTGTTGAGAGATGGGGAACAAGTCTTCTCCAAGCCTGAGTCTCCTGATAGATTATCTACTCCCAACTGGTCAGCCCTATGTGAATACACCTATGAGCAACACTAAGATACAGTAGGCTATTTGCAACACACACACCCACACACAAACATGCATGCACACAGACACACAAGTATAATTAAAGAAAATGACATCAGAATTCGAGACGGCTTTGGGGGACACTGGGAAAGGGGAAAAGAAGGGGTGAACAAAAAGTAACACAGTATACATATGGAATTCTCGATTTTTAGGTAAAAGATGTTATCTGCTGAAAATATATCTGGGTAGCCTTCGCTGGTCTCAGCTCAGAACACGGGAGTCCCTGCCCTCCAAGTCCCTGACCCCTCACCACCTTCCCATGTCCCCAATTCCTGGTTCAGAAATGCTGGGCCAGGAGCACCACCAGTGAATGTCCCAGCCTTCTCAGCACTGCCACAGGGGACTGCCTGGGTGGGGAAGCTGTGGACCAAGAGAGGCAGCAGGAAAGCCTGGAGGAAAAGCTGAAGGACCACGTGGGCCGCCTGGCTGAAAAGCATGCTAAGAGCCGGCAGGCCACACTGCCGGCTCCACTGTGCTTCTGCCCTTGGCTTGGGCTGCTATGTGGCTGCCACCGATGTTCAGGACCTGGTCTCTTGCTTGGCCCGCTTGGAAGGTGTTTTCAGATGGTCCTGTGGCAGGAGCGGCTCTGCAGCATCCCTGGTCCCTGCCAGCCTACACAGGCTGCTCTGTGCTGCCCTGCAGGCCTGGGCATTGCTGCTCACATCCACCATATTCTTGACAGGCAGCTGCCCTCCTCCCCCAGCCTCAATTCTTGGCCAGTGGGTGGGAACCTGCGGATGGCCTCAGGTGAAGCCGTCACCCTGCTCCTTGAGCTTGCCCGGGACCTTGAGGACTTCGTCTACTCAGGATATGGAGGCTCTCTGTGGGTCTCTACGTACTCTGGCCACTGACTGCAGTAAGTACCGTGCCAAGATCGACCGTTGACTCCAGGGCTCCATATTCCGAGCTGTGCTGCACTTTGCTGAGGGCGGTAAATGTGAGAAGGAAACGATCTGATTTCCCTGGAAGTGCTCTACATAGACATCTGCATCTACTCAGCCTTCAAAGACGTGTTGGGCTCCAGCATGCTCTATCACCCCCAGAACAATGACCTCTTTGGCCTGGGCCCTGTACTGGCCTAGATGCTGCTGCCCTGAAGGTCTGCAAGATTTCACACTTTGAAAAGAACTGTACAATGCTGAGGCCCAAGGCCCGGAGTCCTGCAGGGGACAAGCGGGCAGATATCTTGTGAATCAGACTGGCCAACTACAAGGCTACTCATACCCAAGCCATAATTTTAATAGAAGACAGTGCAAGACCTGGTCCCTGCCAGTGATTGTCACTTTAGTTTTTGAATGATGAAACCAAAAATAGACAAATGTGGGAGGGTCAAGGGATCAGGACACTTACGACTCAAGTCCTTTGTATGTGCACTGAGCCCTGTGGCTGTGGTCTCTTCCTGTCTTGTCTCAGATGACGGGCAGTAAGAAAGGACTGTCCCTTTAGTTTTTTTAGACCTTGCCCACTGGGGTCGCTTCCTTTGGGGGTCTGGCACCTGGCCACTGTGGCATAGGGAAGGCAAAGCTGCCTAGAATGGTTGTGTGAGCGGCTTTATTAAAGATAAGAAAAAAATTAAACAACAACAACAAAAAAAGAAAATATATCTGACAGGCCTAAACTTATCTAACAAAGCTAATGAAAGAAAAACCAGCTTAGAAAACTTCAGTGTAGATTGCTTTATGGTGTATAAACTAGTCAACTCGGAATCAACGCTGCTCCTCACTTGATCAATGGTACACCGCACCGGAGCCACTGGATCTCAAGTCATAGGATGATTCTAGTGCCACCGGTGGTTTCCAAGATGAGGGGGTCATCTGAGCTGTCTTCACTATGCTAAGAGGGGGTGTGTTTAAACATCGGTACACGAATGTGTACCCCACACATGTCCTGCCTCGAAACTGGCACCTTTAAACATCGGTACACGAATCTGTGTGCAACACATGTCCTGCCTCAAAACTGGAAGAAGAAGCTGTCATTTCCTTTGGCATTGGGTGTGTGAACTATTTACCATCTCTACTGCAGTGTACACTGCTGATTTGCTTACCTTCTGTGTGAAACTGTTCAAGAGACACTTATCAACTGCTGACTATTCTTTTTAAACAAAGATTACAGTCACAGCCTGACTCAGCAACTGGGGCACACTTTTTAGAAGGGTTGTATACCTATACCGATTCGATGTAAAAATAGATTAACATGTTTTCTAGATGCATATCTACGCTAGGAACCTGAGGCATCATTTCCCATAAATTAATTGAATGCCAAGGGAATTAAGGCTGAGAAAATACTGTACATTCCTAGGTGCAAGTGTCAATTAAAGCTTGCAAAATTGCAGCTCAGTCACAGAGGTTATTACAAAGCATTTTAAAACAATCTGCAATCTCCTAAGTATCAGCAAGTAACCTGGTGCTGAGCACTGTGAAATGTAAATGCCAAACTTAATTAACTTGCTGTATATTGCCTTCTCAGAATGCCTTATTGGCTGGCAAATTTTCTGTATTTCCACCCCAAGGTAAATGGAAAAGACAATATAGTTGCCCACAGGAATACTGTTCAGTCGCTTTCCTAGGCACCTCCATTTTTTTCTCTTTTTCCAGTGAGTGATGCTGAAGTCATTTATAAAGCATAAAAGCATTTTTTAAGGCTTGAGGCTCAGGAGAATCTATGGATAGTGCTTCTGCCACCCTGTTTGTCTCTGTGACATCCGACACTCAACAATTGCTCCATCAGCAAATAGTTGGAGTAAAAGGAGTGTAGAATTCAGGAAATCTGAAGGAATTCATATTAGGAAATGAGAAACCTTTCACTCACTAGAAAGTTACATAGGCTTCCTTGGTCTGTATTTTATCAATGAAAATGGATTAGAAGAGAATAAAATGTCATGAAGTATTTTGTAAATTTGTAAACCTTTATGTAAGTACTATTATTTTATTATTAAAGGCAGCTGTCTTTATGGAGTGAGAGATGATATGTCAATGTCAAATTAATCATTAAAACTATTGTAAAGATGCGTTCAAAAGAAATCCCCAACTATACATGCCTGCTTAGGACAAATACTTTAGTAATCAGAGGTATAAATATGTTCCATACTTTATGATAAATTTTTAGAAATGAAGACTAGAACCGAAGGTGAGGACAAAACTAGACATTCACTTTTCCTTCTCTTCATTCTGTTTTGAATATGTAGTTATATAAAATGAACCAGTGTAAAGTATGTGGAATATTGCATACATGTGTGCCACCGTTTTGCTAATGTGTGTGTTTGTGTGTGTGTGTTTGTGTGTGTGTGTGTGTGTGTGTGTGTGTGTGTGTGTGTGTAACAGAGAGAAATTGTTAGTGTTGACTTTAGAGCCAACAAAGTATCCATTTCAGTTTACTCTTCCTCCTAAGAGAACCTTGGATCTCGGGTCTCAGATAAGCATCATCTAACAAACACAGCTTAGACAAATAGAGTTAGGAAAATGTGGGAAGAATGAAATTGATAGGAGGGTGAACCAAGTTGAGCCTTCACTCAGAGCAGAAACTTGGTGGTTACTTCCGCAGGCTCTGTGCCACCACTGTACCAACATAGCTTACAGGAAGCTCACCATTGCGCACTGAAGTGTCCGTAGCAAGCTTGTTGTTTGCCTAAGTCCTTTGGTGGAATACAGAGTAGCCACCAGTCCTTGAACTTTATTCCATAGATATGAAGGACCTAAGAAGACTCAACTCGTTGTGTTTGACAAAAATTAATGACTAATACCTCATGGGATCTTTTTTCTTGAAATCTCCACTAAAGAGAGAGTATCAGATTCTTTAAAATGGAAAGATTTAGCTGTGTGGCAGATTTCCCAAACAGAACCTTGTAATTCAGGGATATTCAGGATGCAAAAAAGAAATAAAAACCAAGTACATAAGCAAAGTAAACAGTCAGTTATATTTTATCCCCTAAAACTTGTTCTACAGAAATAAAAAAAGACATTTTTTATTCAGAATGAAGTCAGGAAAATTTATCATTTAAACTCTGTCTTCTAGAAATATCAAACTTGAAATTTTTACATAAATAGGACATTCCTAAAGGCCTCTTTATACCTTAAATTTATGTTAAACTCTTAAATCTATGAATCTATGTCTGACTTAAATGTGTGTTAAATTCCTTTCTTGATAATGTATAACTTCATCTAATATACAAAATTGTATGTATTTATACTTATATGGTACATGCATATCTGACAATATATATCACATATGTCATCCATATTATATTATATCACACACACACACACACACACACACACACACACACACACACACACACACACACACACACACACGCCCTAAAAAAGATAGGTCAGTGATTAAAGCACTTGTCGATGCTCTTGCAGATGACTGAATTTTGTTCTTAGCACCCACTGGAAACCACTTCTTCATAGATCTAGCACCCTCTTCTGGCCGCTTTGGGTACACTCACATACAAAAATCTCATACACAAATACATAGATACATAACATTTTTAAAAGAGCAAATTGTTTTATATTTTTTAATCTCTAGAAATTTTCTAATTCATCTACTTGCTATAAACTGCTTTTTAAAATTTGATTTTACCTGGGTATAAAAATTAATAATGTCAATTTGCATTTAAATGTTAATTAAACTTTTAAATAAAAAGACACCATAAAGATACAAATTGAGACTATACGAGCAAACTGAGAATAGTCTATCACCATGATTGTGATTTACGAACTATATATAATAGTAGTGCAAAGGTTTGAAGACAAATCATATTTTAAATCAAATCATACTGCCTCAAAACTTAATAAATCAAAGGAGAGCTTAGTAAGAGGAAAACATGTAGAAAGAAATCGCAATGTCTAAAATAATTGACAAAATATCAGTAGTGAATTCTTGTCTGTCAATAATTATTTAAAATTTAAATAGTGTCTTTATGATTTTATTTTCTCATACTCAGTGAATATGTTTAAAATTAGAAATGAGGCACCAGCAGCGTCGTGGGGCTGTGGCGGCAGGCCAAGCCTCCTCCTTCAAGGTGGTGCTGCTCAGAGAAGGCTGTGTGGGGAAACATCAAGGGTGCTGCCCTACTGTGAGAACAAGTTCAAGGACAAGCGCATCACTACCCTGCAGGCAGCTTTCTTAACAAACAGGTTAACTATTGGTGGGAAAAGAGCCAGCCTTGCCGTACGGGATTCAGCAGGGAAAGAGATTCCATGCGTTGATTGGGTCTAATTTACTTCCGAGATTCGAACGGAGCTATTTTACCTTATGATTGCAACAGATGAAGATTCTTTTCAGAAGGTGAAATACTGGGTCAGAGAACTATGGGAACTGTTGGGAAAGGAAATCTGTCTGTGTGTAGTTGGTAATTAAATAGACTTGGAAAAGGAGAGAGACATCTCCATCCAAGAAACAGAATTGTATGCAGAGTCTGAGGGAGCAAAGCATTATCAGGCTTCAGGCAAACAAAACAAAGGCACTGAGAAGCTCTTTCCTGACCTTTGTTAAAAAATGATAGAAACAGCCCTGGTGGATGAGAGGGCCAAAGGCGATGGGCGGGGCTGTGAGGCGAGGTGTGCATGTCAGGGACGATGAACCCCAAACTCAGAGGAGCAGCAGAGGGTGGAGGGTGCTGTTCTTCCAGATAACTGCTCACACCTGTGAAACTCAAGACAAAACAGGCCCTACCTGTCTACGGCTTCGATATAGTCTATAAACATCCTGTACGTTAAGCTGGAAAATATATTATAAATTACATATTAAATATCTGCCTTTTCTAAGCAGAAGGTGCAAAAAATACATACAGTTGTCTTATGGATGACTGTAAGGTGCATTTACTGTTGGTGACAGCACCAAAGCTTCTTGTCTCTGTTTTAACACTCCTCACCCCCTTCACTTGTCTTACCATGAAAGTGGCCTGTTGAAGTGTTCACACACTTTACCTGACTTACAGCTGTTGTTACTCTCTCTCTCTGCCCCCCTCCTCTCTCTCTCTCTCCCCCCTCCTCTCTCTCTCTCTCTCTCTCTCTCTCTCTATCTCTCTCTCTCTCTCTCTTACTTCTTTTCCAAAAGAGTGATCCAAAAACCGCATTTGCCTGTTTCCCATTTTCAGCCAAGATTCCTTCTGCCAATGTTGTCTTACAACGGTTACCTTAGAAGAATTTGAGTGGCGTTAGCCAAGCTTCACTTGCAACAACTCAGGGTTTCTGTAGTTCTTGCTGGGAGATGGCTTCTCAGGCCCGAGGAGACCACGGCTTATCAGTGAAGAACATGAGTGGTAATTCATGCTCCTGTGGCAGCATTCCTGGGTGTCCTGTGTGGAGACATGTTATAAGTTATTGCTTGTCAGAAATGAACATAGAAAGTTGTATTTTATAAGATTTTTCCCGAGTTTTATGGGAAGAAGGATTTTGTAATGCAGTTAGAGCAAACACTGGAAAGATTTTATTATAAAATCGTAATCTTGTTTGTTTTGTAATTAGTCCCACATTAGATTCTTTTTCCTTAAGCATTGGACCAAAATTTGTTCATTTAGAACAGAATGAGACGTTGCTGCAAGAATGAACAGATTGTGGAGGTTAACATAGATTGTTCTTGTTCTAATACATATATATTTTTCTCTCATTTCTGTCATGCTTGGCAAACTAGTAAATGTTGTGTGTAAGATGAGATGGAATGGTCCTTGGATTTCCTTCTTCTGGGAAGTAGAATAAGCAACGCAGTCTGTAAGCACTTCTGAACATGCGAGGAGGTGACGGTCACCGAGCAATGCTACCAGAGTCTTAGGAGCAGCTTAAACTTTCCCCAATAGGCTGAAATGGGAACGGTTTCCGGTTACTCTCTAAATAACAGGAACTGCACTTAGCTTTGGGTTCTCTGGGCGCTCCCTTTAGATTTACTTTTATACTCACTGGTTGACCTTGCCAAATCCAAAATGCTGATCTCTTTGCTGTGTGCCTAGCGACGGTCAGAGTGGAAAGTCAGGAGATTGAGCTGCACTTGTGTTCCGTTATGAGCTGGTTGCGCTGTGCCACCCGGGGTTCTTTGTGAAGTTAGTGTCCATTCATGGGCTTAATGGGCCTCAGAGAGCAGGAGTCGCTGGAAAATTTGTCCCTACCCTCTGGTCTTGTCAGGAAAATCCTTGCTGCAAATCCTACTGCTCTAGATACGAAGTATACCCTCTTCCCTGGAATAGAACACCTCTCCCCCCCCCCACCTTTATGGTCCACACTAATTCAGTAACAAAGATTGATACTGTGGCATACCTGTTGCATTATGAAACATGGATGATTTTAAGTCAAATGGCGTGAAAGGAAACTGGCCAATGGCAGGCTTGTGTAAGGGAGCCATTGCATACTGAGTGACAGGCTTTTTCTGGTACTGTCTTCCTTCTGGTACATCGCTCAGTTCCTATCGTGCTCCTAGGACACTTGTGGAGGAACTCTCACGAGTACACGCCTGTCCCACAGCTTAACCCTGGCTTCAGACAGTTGTCACTATCACTGTTATGTTACTGTGTGCAGTCCCTGTCTGTAATGAGTGTCCTGCTGCTCCATTTGCTCTGTGATTATGGAAGAAAAATGCTTTTAAAAATGGATTCTGCGACAGCTCAGCAGTAAACTGATCTGAAACTTTAATTTTCCTTTATGGTGTTAGAGAACAATAGTGTTTCTTCTCTCCCTCCCCTTCCTCTCTGTGCTCTCTCCTCTCCCTTCCATTATCACTATCCCCCTCCCTCCTTCTCTCTCTCTCTCTCTCTCTCTCTCTCTCTCTCTCTCTCTTTCTCTCTCTCTCTTTCTCTCTCTCTCTTTTTCTCTCTCTTTCTCTCTCTCTCTCTCTCTCTCTCTCTCTCTCTCTCTCTCTCTCTCTCTCTCTCTTTCTCTCTTACATATGGAACAAATTACTTTAGCAATATATAACTAAATTCTTTTTCCTTCCAGTTTTCTTTTCTTTTTGGTGTCTTAAGTGTATTGTTTACATTCTGTTTCTTTTCCCAACATTTGAAACATTTCTAGAGAACTATAGATTTTGTTTACTAGCTTTTAATTTGAATGCACATATGCATTTGAGACTTAGAACATCAAAGTGATGGAATTATCCTGCAATTGTATGAGTACTGGTACATACGTGTACTGTAACAAACAAAGAGGTAAAGATGTTGATGTCAAATTTATAAAGAATTATGGCAATGTATTCATCTAAAATAAACTAGAAAGTTGGACATTCATCTAGTTGTTTTATGCTATTCCCTTGAAAATTACAAAACCACAAAGATCTCCAAAGTATGTGCCTGAGAGCACCTTACCACATATATGAAGCTAACTTTACAGTCATGCATTCATCTCTTATATGCTATTCATTTGAAACCCGTAGAAAACAGTCTTTAATAGGTACTTGAGAAATCAAGTTCTCCATTGTGTCTAAATTTAACGTGGTGTTTTTGGAAAGACTACAATGAAAAATGAAAGATCTATATGTCAAATGTGTATTTGCTGCTGTTACATGTTTCCATACAACTGTCTTTGTTTTAGGAAGCCCATGCTTTTAGTAACATATTGAAGCCAAAATTTCAAATGCTTGAAGTTCTCACACATTCCTTCAGAAATGGTGCTGGGAAACTGTGTGTTCTTTGAGCATCACTCTCATGGACATAGTCCTCAAGACAGTTTCATAGGTAAGATGTGTGAGCAGAGGAGTTGGAGGCAGGTCAGCCATAATAGGCACCACTCCCTGAACTTGAAATACCCCTAAACTAGTAACAAAAGGATCCATCTTATAAATTGGGAACTCATCATATTTAGAGCATACATTTGATGTAGATTGCGTCTCTTTGTAGGGTACATGTACATTGTTTAAGAATGAGGTATATGCACGTATATGCATATGAAGGGTGGAATATGCGTGTATTGTGGAAATATGGCTTATGTTTATAGGTGTGCTTGTGTAAGCAGATGTGTTTTCTACCTTCTTACTCTTCACTTTAGTTCATTGAGATAGGGTCTGTCACAGACATTGAGGATAGCCTTGTAGTCAACAAGCTCAGTGACCATACTGTCTCCTCCCTCATATGGCTAAGGTTATTTATGTCCAAGGGCACAACTGCCTATTAGGTTGTGCCAGGATCTGAACTCATGTACAGCAAACTATCTGATCTTATATGTTCTTTACATACTTTGTATTAAGTTCTGATATGCTGATATGAACTTTTAAAAATGAAGAGAATAAATATACAGATAGTTATTTTACTGATATCTTTCAGAAAGCCTTCAGTACAGTAGACTGTCACCAGGAACATAGAAAGTTCCCAGGTTGGTTCAGGAGATAAAAACTTGTGCTGTATCTGAAATGTTTGTAAACCTATCATGCATTAGTGCAGCTCAGGAGCCAGCATTCACCCCAGACACATTTCGGGGCTGATATTTATGTAATTATTGCAAGTGAGACAATTTACAACCTGAGTAGGAAAAACATGAAAGAGCTAAAGAACTCAAGTGATGGCGAGAGATTATGGGCAATGCAGAGCTGAAGTGGTCTAATAAGCTTGCAAAAATTGAGTGGTTATGAATAACAGTGGGAGTATGTGGCCTTATCCGAGATAGCAGAACAATAAAAAATTATATAATGATATATATATATATATATATATATATATATATATATATATATATGACTATACATAGGATAATTGGTTTATTTCACATAGAACAAAGTATCAGAAAACCTCACAAGGAAGGCCAGAAAGTGGATGCCTCAGTCCTTTTTAGAAGGGAAAACAAAACGCTCATGGGAGGAAATAATGGGGCAAATAGAGGAGCAGGGATTGGAGAAAAGACCATCCAAAGACTGCCTCACCTGGGGATGCAGCCACTAAACCCACACACTATTGTTGATGCTAAATAGCAGGAATCTGATATGAATGCCTTCTCAGGCTCTGCTAGAGCCATACTGATACCAAAGAAGATGCTTGCAGCTAACCATCAAGACTCAACACAGGGACCCCATTGAAGGACCTAGAGAAAGAACTGAAGAAGCTAAAAGGGTCTGCAGCCCCGTGGGAAGAACAACATTATTAACTAACCAAACTCACCATAGCTCCTAGGAACTAAAACATCAACCAACGAGTTTGCATGGAGAGACCCATGGCTCCAGGTGCATATGCAGCAGAGGATGGCATTGTCTGACATCAGTGGGAGGAGAGGCCTTTGGTCCAATGAAGGCTCATTTTTCCAGTGTAGGGGAAAGCCAAGGCTATGAGGGGGGAGAGGTTGGTTGGGAGCGGGAGCACCTTCATGGAGGCAGTGGGAGGCAGTATAGGGAGGAGATTGGAGGGAAAGGGGATAACTTCTGAAATGTAAATACAGAAACTATCTAAGAAAAGAAAAAGGAAAGAAACCTCTCCTAGAACAAATACAGGTATTATGTGGGGTGCATTTATGAAGGTTCTAGAAGCCTGTATATCTTAATGGACCAAGCAGAAACAGGAAAATTTCTGGGAAAGACACCATCTCATTTTCTAAGAGCCTAGAAAGAGTAAATAATATTTATCCAGGCCTGATAGGTCAGAACATAGATCTTCGTGTTCACTGGCCTCTGGTTTGTAAAATGTGTGCCTGTGCCTACAACTGAGAGATACACAACCTGTTTCTAGAGGTCTCAGATATTTAAACATGGATTGAAGCATTCCACCTGCATCTCAGGTCATCTGGCTTGCAGATGGCAGAGTAGGGAGCTGGGATCTAAAGGAGCTTCTGACTAATTTACCTCAGATAACTACAGCTACAGTGCTGGCTGCAAAGCATTGCCCAGCATGGTGACGTGCTTAGTCATATTGATAATTTACCTATTCATTACCTTTAGGCCTGTGTGATTATATATACATATATATATATACATATATATATGTATATATATATATATATATGTATATGTATATGTATATATATATATGTATATGTATATATATATATATGAATGTATTAGGTTTGCAAACATTTTATATTATTAATTATTGTATTAAGTAACCTATAGACTATCCTGTCATGTGGTATATGTTAGTTAATCTTAAGAAAAACAGTAGCCAAAATTCATTAGAATGGAGTTTATCTAGGATGATCAGAAAAAAAATGATTTCAGAAAAGTTATCATATGATCAAGGGTCCAATAGAACTCAAACTAGTATTTAAAGGCAAAATGACTAATTAGGAAGGGGATTACATTAGGGTTTTCTCAATAATTAATCTCTGTGCAGACAAACACTGTTCATAACAGGGTTCTCATAAAAGTGACGTGGAGTGTGCAGGAATATGGGATCCTTGGAACAGAATGGGAGTTGGACAATGTGGTGGTTCTTTCATATCCAGGCTATGTCAGAGTGCTGCAAACTAAGACGTAACAGGTTTCACAGCGTCATACATTTATATAAAATTAGGCATAGCTGAAGCCAACATGGAATCTTGTATCCTTTCACTGTGGTGTTTAAGGAAATGTCAGTCGACCTTTGAGGTTTAGCTTTAATTTTTCTTTATTTCTAAAATAAAACCTGTCTTAGAGAGACAAATGATTATCTGTTAAAGACCCCCCCTCCCCCCCAGAATTAGTGTTTGGGAATTTTGACATTACAGAATTTTAGCGTCAAGGGATCCGAACCATTTCAGATTTTATTTTTGTTTTCTTTATTCTTCAATCGTACAGACCATCTGGACTGCAGCCTCCCCTCCCTTCTCTCCTCCCAGCCCAGCCCCACCCCCTCCCCCCAGAGCCACTGCTTCTTCATTTCCCTTCAGAAACGAGCTGGCCTCCAAGTACTGTCTGAGTTTATGCCTATTCTTATGGAATCTTGATAAAGCATTTCTGATTTCAACATTTGCAGTTACAGTGTTCCGGATTGTGATGTATGTGCTAAACCTTTTATGAGGTATTGTTTTGCTCAGACAGTTTTACATGTATTTAATTGTGATTATTTAGCATGTGAAATTTGACTATAAATTCATAATTCAGATCCTGGCGATTAATAGCTTGTTTATAAATTTTATTATTTATATTAAAAATTGCAATAAAATTGCAGCCGGCATTTTTACTATGAATGAAGATAATAACATTATGTTATTCAAAAGGTAAATCTTTCTGTTGGAAAAGTAAAGAGTGAGACTTGATACATTTGAGAAACACAACAGAACTCTGTCGTTCGACCCTTTAAATTTCTGGGGAAATTGTGCTTTGAATATGGATGAAATAGTAGTCTTTGGCTCTTTGAGTGATTACCATTCTTTACCATATGTTTCTTATTCAAGGTGACTCATTAAAGTTTCATGAACTTTCCAGTCTCCCAATTTAGATAATGCTCTGTTCATTTATTTTCAGTTATATGTTTGATATAAAACTATGTTTGAAGAATCTTCTCTGTGATATACATTCAAACATAATTTATTCAGGGGCCTTATTTTTGGCAGGCTATGAAAAGACATGAGTTGATTTTGAAATTATATTTTATTCCACTTGAATATTAATTCGAACTTCACATTTTTATGAAAAGTAAGGAAATATGACCAGTAAGACAGTTATTACTTATGAATAGTTGTTTATACTAGAAACACTAGCTACTTCGATTATGGCTTCTTATAACATAGAGTTTAAGAACCAGGATCACTCACGTGAGAAGTAGATTTCTGGAAAGATCAGGCCAGGTATCTTAGGGATCAGTTTCCAGCAATCCCCAGTATAAGCAAATTATAACCTAGTAAGTAAGTCTTCTTTTCCATTTATGCTAAGTACAGGATAAGAAAAATGTGTCTTTGATTCTATAGATTTAAACAAAGACTTCCTTTGACAGAACAAGTTGTTAGAGCATCAGTAAAGATTACCAGAGCAGGTAATTAAACAGTTTCCTAAGGCCCTGAAACAGAATCAGTTTTCCAGCTTTTCAGAGGGTCAGCTTTCTCCAATGAGGTCGCAGTGTCTCACCCTCATTGCTCTTCCATCCAGCCTGCCCCCAGGTTGCTATATGGGAGGAGATAGTAAATAAAGGACAAAATCAATAGCCCACAACCAAGCATGCACACAAAATGCACATGGGACATGCTGTGGTATTGTCTGATAGCTTCGTACTTGTTGCTCTGCATTTATTTTTGAAAAGGAAATGTGGTTCCCTTTCACTTGTGCCATACAGCTGTCTTCAGAGGATAGTGTCACTCTACAATGCTGAACTGTTGTTTTCTATATTATATCTGCTGCTCTACAAAACCAAGACATGGCCAAGGTAGATCATTCTACTGTGGGATCACAGAAGCAGTGCTTGTGGATGTATACAATATGTAAGCAGGTGTGATGAGAAGTACTTAAGTGTGTAGATATGTATTTACATGTGCAGTAGATGTGTTTTATTGTCGCTCTGTGACATAAGATAAAAAGGGTTTTGTAGACTCATATTTAGACATTCTCGTTCATCACTGTTCAACTGTGTTGATTGGACTTTCAGCATGTCTGTCCTGCAACCTTTGACAGAGGCAGGAGATCTACCTCATGAAAAGAAAATAGGTAAGAAAGTACAAATAGTACTGTAATTATTTCCAAGGTCATACCCCAATGACCTCAAGCCTCCTAGTAAACGATTCCTCCTAAAAGGCTCTACTGATTCCCAAGAGCATCATGGAGTGCAAAAGATCTTAACACATGTTCCTTTAAGGAACATTTAACATCAACTAGCATTCTACCCTTTGATCCAGGTGGGTCATTTTTATCTAGTAGTGCAGAATCTATTGAATTTATATTCCCAAAGTCCCAAGTCTTAACCTCTAAGAGTGTTCATAAGTTCAACTCAAGGATCACCTGTCAGTTTCAAGATGGAATCTTAAACCATGAGCTCCTGTACAAAAATCAGCAGTTACCTACTTATATGACACGGAGTCAGCATTTCTATTTCAAATGTGGGAATAAGAAAAGTACCAAGGATAACCAAACTAAAGTAAGCCCAGGGTCTAAGAGGACAAACACGAAATTTAGTAGCTACAGTTTTAGTATCTGGGGTAATTATAATAGGATAGAAACCCTCAGGAGCTTTGGCAGCTGTGGACCATTGGCCTTGCTGGATGTAACACACAAATCCATTGTCTCAGCTTGCTTGTTCTAGGGCATTATGCTGATGTGTGAGTTATGGATGGATGCTGGGTCATCTTATGACGGTAGAACGTTAGACAAGCTATATCAAGCAGCTGTGCAGCTAGCTGAAGGATCTGGCAACTGCATCTTCCCAATAGCAGTCCAGGAGCTGGGCTGACAGTGATTCAGCACGTGGATATCTGGGCGGTACATCAATGTCTTCCAGAGAAGACAAATTGCATCATCTTTGTTTATCTTCTTACTCAAGAGATTTATAGAATGCTGGAGTTGTGCCTGGCAGTAAACAAGACTCGGTGGATAAGTGAGTACAGCTGCTATCACCTATTGTAAAGGCAGAGAATGGATACACAGACTTATGTCACAGTGAGCATGTTGGGATTTACCCAGCTTATGCAAGGGTATCATCGGGGTCTTGACAGTTCTAGTGAGTAGAGTGTTATGTGCGAAGGCACACAAATAGCAGTGAATGAGTTAGTTTCAAACATCCAGAGCTTATGATTTTGTTCTCTGTGGAGAGTGGATAGTTAAGTCCGCATATTAAAGAAAAAAAAAAAAAAAAAAAAAAAAAAAACACCTTCAATAGCTCATACATAGACACATCTCCATTTCACATTTTAGCATTACGCTTTCTACACAGATAGTAGATTCTTGAGCCAGTGCATTGAGAGAGAACACTTACTGTGTTCTTGTAATAAATTGGGATGTTAGGACTTTACAGGCTGAACTTGAACATATCATTCACAGTTTTTCCGTAAAGTTAAAACCAACCTTCTAAGAGATTGACATCGGAGGCTTTTATCAGTTGTAAAATTACAATAGAACACGTGGATTATCGGATCAGGTAATAAAACATCCTTATACAAATTACTTGGGTTTCCTGCATTTTTAATTCCCCATATCTGGCAGCTTTGTTTGTACAATCTAATAATAATTTTCAAGGTATCGTCTCAGACTATGCTAAACAAATTAAAAAAAAAAAAAAAGAATTGGCGAGTCGCATGTGAAATGACAACAGCGGAAATGTAAGTTCTGCCAAATATATAACTTATGTCATGCAACTGAGTGTGAGTTAAAGTGAGCTAAGTCATTGCATGCTGAGCCAGTCTGGCTGGGAGATGTTGCCCAGTCTCAGATGTGGAATCTCATTACTGTCCAGTGTGTCTTCCCAGGTGAGAAGAGACATGAAAAGATAGTTTTAATGAGTATAGAGGTGTACTTGGCAGATGGTTCAGCATTTTTTTTGGTGCCAAACTGCAAAAATTTGCAGTTAACACTTGACTAAATCTCCAAATCTCCCTGCAGGCCACCTGCTAGTGACTGTGAAACACAGGCTCCGGTGTCAGGATGGCAAATGCTGTGGAACAAAGAGCTAGGGCTGCTTTGCCTACGTTGCCTATGAGTAGCCCAATCTCTAGGCTGGCTGTGATCCAGGGAAGACATGGGCAACGTTTGATCATGCAAGTAAAAATGACTATTAACCGTGCAGAAGATGACCAATGCATCTGTCGGCTACTGGACAAGGAGAGGAGTGAGCAGTCCAGCCCATAAAATCCACAGTTATTTCTTTAGTTATCAGAGTGAAAACTTCCAACTAAGCTATTCCTTCCCGACAGGAGGAATTGGTAGAACTCAGAAAGCGGGAGCCTTTTTTGCTATTTTTCCTTAGTTCTTTCCGTCAACGGGAAAAGGCATGTCCTGGATACCTTAATTTCTTGATAATCAAATATAAATATATAGAGAGTACAACATAAAGGAGGAGATACCCACAAATAAGTTGATTGTTTTTTACAAGTTTCTAGCAGGGATCTCTATCATTGATCAGGTCCTACTGGATGCATTCTTATTTTCTTTAATAAGTACCTATATGCTCTTTGTCCAAATTAATGGATTGGAATACATTTTCTTGATCTGTTTTGGTAAGAAGCGAGAGGAAAGCACTTGAAATCAGAACTGCTTGCATTGAAATTCATTGCATTATTGAGTTTTCAGCAGTATTTCATTAAGGCTTAGTTATACTGTAATTTCCTTTTAAAATTGATGAAGGCTGTGTAAATACACATCACACACATCATCCCATTGTTTACCGACGCATCTGCATTATTGGAAAACACATTTACTTAAGAGAACACATGCACTTCATAGTTTTAAATTTACTTAACATCCTAGTGTCAGGTTGTTGGATAGTTTGAATTTGAATTGCACATGTGCCATTTATTTGCAGTGAGATTTTTGAGAAGTGCTAGCTTATTGTCATGATCTACCAGCTCATTGTTTTTAATTTGTTTGACGATTAGAATGGTGAGTGTTGGTGGTGCTGGGCTTTTTTCCTGTCTTTTATAATTGGATGCCTTTGTTTATTCAGTTTTGTCCCTATCTTAACAGTTACTTCTTTTATCTGTACACTTGACAAAAATCGTATCAGTAAAGTACATTATGACCTTTCCAGAGTAGGACTCGTTCTCAGGAGCATTTGGCTAACCCAAACAGACTTCAGGGTGGTGTGTGAGTGTGTGTGTGTGTGTGTGTGTGTGTGTGTGTGTGTGTGTGTGTGTGTGTGTGTGGTGTGATCACCAGTTCTTCCCTTCTTCTATGGAGTTCCATGACCTTTGTGTAATGTTCAGCTATGGGTCTTATATGTGCTCCCAACAGCTGCTAGAGAAAGCCTCTCTCATGTCAAATAAGTGGGCACCAATTGATGAGTATAGCAGGATATCATTAAGAATCTTTTCATTGACTTTGTGTGTGTGTGTGTGAGTGTGTCATGTTTGATTCTAGTCTAGGTCTCTGAGCTACCCAGCTTCTGGATCCTGGCTGTCCAGGTAGTAGCACACTTAGGCCTTAAGTTAGACAGGTCATTATCTGGCCAGTACCACAGGCTCTGGGCCACCATTGCCCCAGTGCATCTTGCAGGCCTGGCAGGTTGTGGATCTTATGTTTTGTGACTGGATGGGTGTCCCAGTCCCACCACTGGGCCTAGTCTGGTAACAAAAGATTCAGTTCAGCCTCCATATCTTCCAGGAACGTTTGCAGTGCATTACACAGTGACAGGCTTGGCTTTGGAATGCATGCCACTGTCTGAATAGGTACATGCTCATTCCTAATGTTGACAGTCTCACAAACAGACTCCTCGTATTCTGGAGATTTTACTGCTGGCATCTGTGTGCAGCAGAGGACTAACTAATACAGGTGAATCAGAGCCTATATTGTAGGGCCATCTCTTAGGAAAATTCTACAGTCGTGGCTTATCAAAACTGGTTTTGGTCTTTATCTGTCCCACTGTTTCCTGGACAGACAGTGACACACTATTGAATCATAGTTGGACAGATGGCCTTTGAAAAAATATTGGCTAACATAGGTCACATACACTGCTTAGAAGTTACCTAAGGTGACATTTAGCTCAACACTGAGAGGTCAGACTAATACTGGCTTATTGCTTCTTTTAAGTTAGATATTACTTATCTTGCCTTGTGATGAACTTAGTTCTTTTGTTTCTGTACCATATTTCGTGTATTTTGACCTGGCTAAGAGGGAGAACACTGGTACCAAGGCCCAACAATCATGGTGACAGTCAAGGCCGACAAAGTACCATAGAGTCTGGGAGCGCTGTACTGTTGTCATGTGGCATGTGTGAAGCTGCCATAGGGAGTGACAGCTTTAGGCAACCCTGACATCTCTGGTTACTACCGTGGTCATCTATTTTATAGTGTTAGCTGAAGTTCATATGCTCTGACCATCTGGAGACTAAGCAGGAAAACTGGCTCTTGTGAGATGGATGATGTGATTTTTAGCTTTCATGTATTCTACCTCCAAAAATGATCTTATCTTGGCAGTCAAGATGAAAGTTAAACAGTTTCTTATGAAATGGAAATAATTGTATACCTAAAAGTTGAAATTTTTCAAAACAGGTACCCGGGCAGCCATAAAAATATCATTATGTATTTTATCGCAGAACGTTTAATTTTGAGAAAGTATCTGTCTGTACAAATCATTCAGTAGGAGCACACTGTGAAAGCTATCTCTGCCTTACCAAATAAGATGTGTTTCATTATAGAATTCAGGATGGGCTATTTTTATGCTAAATAATATCTACTCAGCTCAGCCTTTGAACTTTCATCTGTCCTCATTCTTCTCTTTATACATACAAGAGGTGCGGAGCTGCGATGTGCTGGCTGACTCAGGCCTCTCATCCCAGCAGTGTGCAGGCAGATGCAGGTGTATCTCTCAGTTCCAGGCTGGCCTGGTCTAGAAGGAGTTCCAGGACCGCCAGGCCTACACAGAAAAACTCTGTCTCTAAAATCCTAAATATATACATACATATTTGTAAATTATATTCAAATATAGATATATACACATAGTGTTTCATATTGTATAATTATGTATGTTATATATATATACATATGTATTTGACTTAATATATTAATATGTGTGTATATATACATATATATAACTAAACAATGACGTTATTGTTTGTAAAAACTGCATTTTTATCAAAATAAACATCTTGTAAGAAGGAGGACCTGATTTAATTTCAGATGGATGACAGCCCATTCTTTTAAATGTTAATTAAGCAAGTCAATATAAATTAGAAAGAATAGTAGAATTCAGTTTTATTTTGAATCACTTGAAATTTTAACTTAATTTTAAATAATTAAAATGTTTATCTAATAGTCCTTGGCTGCTTTAGAACAGAATGCCATTGTCTTGGCCCTTATATAATATCTGCATGTAAAATCATGGAAGGTAATTTTACCACTTGCCGTTAGGGAGATGATTTGTTTTTTGTTTTCTTAATGAGATAAAAATCCTGCCTTATTTTTTTTATCAATTGAGCATGTATATTTAAGTCATGCTGGATCTTCTTGAGTGTTATTAAAATCAGATTCTGAAACTCTGTATCAAACAGAAAGAATCAAACTTAGACCCAGCTGGCTGATATCTGACTCTGAGTAGAGTTCTCATTCTTCCTAATGCTGTAGGATGGTTCTTACTCCTTTCCCTGATGCTGAGTAATGAATCTCTTGAAGTTTGTCCCTTGAAGCAACAGTCTCAACCTGGTCTAACTGCTTATCATCAGGAGAACAAAAACATATGCAGAAGAAGAAGCAAAAGGAGCCCCTATACACAATCTGTAGAATGCAAATTAGGCTAGACTCTATGAAAGTCTATATTTGATGTTCTTTAAATTGCTAATGTTACAACTATCCCATAATTCACTTCTATAACCCTGAAGCATATGTCCAAAGAAATGAAAGTCAGCATAAAATAGAGAAATCTGCATGTTCACGTTTATCACAGCAGTACTGAAAACACCACCTTGCCGAATCAGTGAACATGTGCATACATATTTTAGATAGTCCTCAAAGAGAATGAAATCATCCTATTTTCAGAAAGGAAATGGAGATCAACATGTTAGGCAACATAAATAAACCTCAGGAAGAGAAATAACAAGTTTGCTCTTCTATGCAGAAGGCTAGACTTTCCAAATCGATGAAATGAAAAGCCAACTGTGGCTTTAGAGTGTCCCAATACCTGGAGCTCTCTGCTGGATTCTCTATATTACACTGAATCTATGGATTTCTCTGTCACACTCATTCTACCTACCTGTTCTTACTTCAGGCCAGATCACAAGGTATCCTCAGATTGGCTGCCTATGGCCATGGTTGGCTGACCACAGGTTTCTGTATCCTGATTCTCATTTCTGCGAAACATCAACTTAGGCCCACCCTCCTTCATTACTAAGTTGACTTGTGTCACTGAGTCAATTTAGCCTGAGCTTAGTCTCCTTGCAAACAAGTTTAAGTTCTAATGGGGTCAAATGTAATTACTATAATCTTTGAATTAAAATTATAACAAGAACTAGAGTAGTGCCTTGGGATTTATATTGAATAGTAGTTGCTCATCTGAAGTGGAGTACCTGAGGTCTGTTAAACAGAGAGCCTGAATGTGTGAACAGTTATGGTGCTGAAGACAAAGCTCATGCAAAGAAGGGCAAGATAAGATTAGTGAGGACAAGTTGGAATTGACCAACTCATGACTCAGGAGTTTTCACAGCTGCCGTGTCACTTATGAAGTGTTATTAAGGGATTCCTTGGAAACGGATTACAGAATTTATGTTGGCAATATATCTCTATCCTTATTTATTTCAAATATTTGGCTCCGTGTGCATATCAAAGTCACAGGAACTAGATTGGACTGAGTATGCACTGAGCCGTACTGAAATGGAAACAGTTAAACTTCTACTGGCAAATCACAATTTACCTATCTACCAATCATTATCATTTGAAAACATCTACTTAAAGAGAAAAATTAAAAGCAAAGGCTGGGTTGACTATGTGTTAGAACATCTAGGAAAGATAGTGTTTAGATTAGTTTAGATAGTTCTATTATTGAGAGACTGTCTTGATAATTATATATCCGTGGTATAGGGAAAATCAAGATTCATTTATTTGTAGGCATGAGGAAGTAAAAAGTAGTGGGAGCTACAAAGAAAAGGACAGGATTGCTGGCAGACATGTTCAGAACAAGAAGTGATGGATGAAGTCTTACTCTAGAACACAAACATCAAAGGCAAAACAAAGCAGCCTTCTTCAAGTACAGGAAAGAAAGGTCTGCCTGCTCCATAAAGTCACAAAGAAGAGAAGGAGTAACCTGTTTGTGTTAATAAAAATGCCTTGGTCATAAAATATTATCCCCATACTTCAAGTACTCAATGGAAGTGACATGAATGGTATTAGAGAGATGCCCTGAAGGGCTTTCTGCCTACGGTGCGTACAGTGAGGGCACATTCAGAAATTGCTTTTAGCCGCTGGTGGACAATAAATCTGCCTCAGCTCAATAGAAATCAACTCACACAGACACACACACAGACACACACACACACACACACACACACACACAATGTGAAGACCCAGATGATGTGAAACAAAACCAAGTAAATCCCTGGGAATAAGAGGAAGTCAGCACTGAGCATTCCTGTGCTGCTGTGCTGAGAATAATAGTAAAAAGCAACTCAACCAGTTCTTCCATCTGGTACCTTTACATATTCTCTGAAGTCTGACTTTGCTGCATCCTTAATGCTAAAAGCAGCCACTGACAACCAAACATCACTGCCTTTCCTGTTATCATTGTCATTTAATAAATGTTTATTCTCACACTTGTATAAGGACAAGAACTTGATACAGCTAGTGCTGTATGAGGATGAGGAATACATGAAAACTTCAAGACCTTGAGCGAATAGAACAATACATATTACTCAGCTACATTTTTCTCTATAATGCAGGGAAAGCACAGTAGAGAATGTAAATTAAATAGCATGATTCCCATAAAACATTTCTATCAAAGTAAGCATTAAAAGGTGTTATCTCCATAGAGAATTTGTTCTCTCAACGGTCTGAGACATGCTCCCATACATGTCATTTCCGTATGTTCTTATCTTATGAGATCCCTAGATAGGAATCATTTTAATCTTTATTTTTTTCTGCATGTATATCTTTGCCCTCATGTTTGCCACTGCTCTGTATGCATGCAGCACCTTAAGAGGACAGAAGAGGGTGATGGATCTCCTAAGATCAGAGTTACAGGTAGCTGTGAGCTCCCATGTTGCTGGACATGGAATCCAGATCCTGTGGAAGAGCCACCAGTGCTCTTAACCACAGAGCTATCTCTCCACCTCCCCCATCATTACACTGCTGAATAAATTAGTGTCTCTGTGAAAAAGAATCTTTTTTAAAGTATATATATATAATCTCCCCTTGTTTCCATGAAGGTGCTCCCTCTCCCAACCATCCTCTCCCACCTCAGTTCCTTGGCATTCCCCTGCACTGGGTAAATGCACCGTCACTGGACCAAAGGCCTCTTCTCCCATTGATGCCAGACAATGCCATCCTCTGCTACATATGCAACTGGAGCCATGGGCCTCTCCATGTGTGCTCAGTGGTTGGTGTTTTAGTCCCTGGGAGCTCTTAAAGGTTTGGTTGGTTGATGATGTTCTTCCCACGGGGTTGCAAACCCTTTCAGCTCCTTCAGTTCTTTCTCTAGCTCCTCCATTTGGGTCCCTGTGCTCAGTCCACTGGTTAGCTGCAAGCATCCTCATATGTATCAGTAAGAGTCTGGCAGAGCCTCTGAGAAGACATCCATCTCAGGCTATGTCAGTAAGCACTTCTTGGCATCAGCAATATTGCTTTGCTGCATTTGAGGCGTATTTCCAGGTGAGGCAATCATTGAATGATCTTTTCTTCAATCACTGCTCCTCCATTTGATTTTTTATTTCCTCCCGTGAGTATTTTGTTCTCCTTTGTAAGAAGGACTGAGCCATCCACATTCTGATCTTCCTTGTTTTTGAGCTTCATAAGGTCTGTGAATTGTTTCTTGGGAAATCACAGCTTTTGGTGAATCAGTGACTGCGTACCATGTGTGTTCTTTTGTGACTGGGTTGCCTCACTCAGGATGATAACTTCTAGTTCCATTCATTTTCCTAGGAATTTCATGAAGTCATTGTTTCTAATAGCTGAGTTGTTCAACATGCCAAAACTTTCATTTCAGTCTTGTGCCAAATTTTTAGCACTGCTGGGGGTGCTAAACCTCACATTTCTAGGTTTGATTCTGTAATGTAGTGTAATCAGTAATTATATACATCACAGCTAGTATTTTTTACAATAACCTGTTGATTCAGAGAAATCTCAGGTAACCTTAAATGTTAGAATTTGTACTTCTTGACAGTGTCTTGAATCCTTTTGATGTATGTAGTCCTCTCTTAGGACAGGGACAGAACAATTCCCTGAATGACAAAGCATCCTTAGCTCATACATATAAGAAAATGACAATCTGGCTGGTCTCTTCCTTTGTCAGACATGCCCAAAAGCCTTGCGATGTTCCCTTATTAGGAGTCCTTCACTGATAACTGACTCATATTTCATATATTGTTATGTCAGAATTAACCTGACTACCTCATGTCATATCTGGATTGCATTGCATTTCTCCTTTTTGAAGACTAGTGCTACTGGATATAAATTTTATAGGTTAATAAATACTTTGTTTCAGCATCACGGTGGTGGTAGACCATCTATGTTTTCCTTGCTCTGGTGAATAACTATGTTGTTGGGCTTATTAACATTTCTTTTAACACACATTACAGTTTTTATGCCTGTGAGCTTTATTGTTCAATAAATTGTCCTCAAAGCCTTTCATGCTTTTTTCCTCCCTACCATCGCCTACCATAAGCAGAGATCAAAGCTTGAGACTTTACCTTCTAGGCCAGGCTGCAATGGACTCTCCCGGCTTCACATGCCGCTCTCCTTCCTGACATCAGTCTCTTCTTTCCTTCTTCTTTTTCAAACCCTGAATAAAGTGCACCTTCTGACTCTGCTCAGACCCATAAGGTCTCTGCCTTCTTCACACATAGTTTCCCATATATACCTGATTTCCTTTTTTTCATGTTTTTAGTTCACTACATTTCCCTTTAATCTGATATTCATCTCATTGGCTTAGTTCAAAAATTTAATTGTTCGTTTCTCATTGACAATTATTTTTGTTGTTCTAGTACTCTGAGTGATTTTATTCATATTTTTTTTTGTCTTGTACTTGATGTCTCCCTAATGCCCATGTTTTCGGGAATCATATTTGTCATTTTTATTATTGTTTTTTAGTTGATAGCTTATTTTCAAGTTTATTTCTCTAGCTTGTATTTTAAGCCCATGTTCATCTAAATTTTAATCTGTAGGAATTCTGAAAATCGAAATTGATCTTGCTTTTTCCCCAAAAGTTGTTTTGCATTTTCATGTCCCAAATGCCAGAAGTAATTAGTTTACCTTCTAAATTTGTGGTTTTCTGGAATACTTAGTACTATAAATCTGAACCACAGACCAAACATAGACAGGAATGCTTGGCAGACTCTTGGAAGCAACTATTGCTACATTGTTAACAGTATTGGTAATATCATTTCCGAGTGTTCCCTTACAGGATTGTTCAAACTTTTGAGTTTGGGGCATAAATTGGATGTTTATTTAATGCCCATAAACCACACAGTCAAGTTACAAAGAGAAAAAGAAAAGAGGAAAGAATGAAGGAAAGGGAACAAGGAAGAAAAAGAGGGATGAAGGAAGAGAGGGGGGAGGAAGGGAGGGAGGGAGGGACAGAGAGAGTAAAGCCTAAAATAATCTGGATCCTAAAATAATCACATTGGCACTGGAGAGTGTTACATGGTTAAGAGCACTGGCTGTTCTTCTAACGGACCTTGGTTTGGTTACCAGCACCCACAGAGCAGCCAATAACCATGAGTCACTCCAGTTCCAGGGAACCTGATGCTATTTTTGTATCTCTGCGGTACAGAGACATACTTATAGTAATCATACACATACATAAAACTAAAATTAATCCCACAATGTATTACAGGAACCTTGTGATGGGTTGCATTTGTGCCTGTCTTGAAGCATGGGCCACAGGCTGCTTGTGAGCATGCTGGCATCACTAGTCCATATTTCAGCAGTAGTATGTCCAAGGGTGGATCTAAGAACTCTCTCTGTTAAGATACATCACAAAAGGGGCTGGGAAGATGGCTCATTAGGTAGAAGTCCACACTGCCCTTCCCTGCACCCATGGACTCACAGCAGGCCCGTCACAAAACCCTGTAACTCTAGAGTCAGTGAGTGTGACATTCCTTTCTACACACACACACACACACACACACACACACACACACACACACACAGAGAGAGAGAGAGAGAGAGAGAGAGAGAGAGAGAGAGAGAGAGAGAGATGGGGGTAGGAAGGCAGACAGAGGCAGAGAGAGTCTCTCACATACACAGAGATTTTCAAATAAAAGCTTCAAGGACAATATACATTACAGAAAGTTAAAGTTGCAATAATGGAGAAGTTATCCTCTTAGCTGGCATCCAAGTGCATCTTCAGACTGGGCAATTCAAGGCCTAAGCATTTGGAACATGTGCTTTGGGAGATCCTACATCTCTTAGTTTATGTAATACTCTGTGGATTCTATCCTGATGTAGATGTACTGTTCAGTAGAAAAGGGAAGTCTAAAAGTTAATGTGTTTACCTTGCATGATGTTAACCAGTTTAACGTCTAAACTACTAACTTAAAACCAGAAAGATGGTTCAGTGATAAGGAAAAGAACTCTTAATGCTCTTTGCTTACTGAAAATGACTGGTGTTGACTTCCCAAAGCCTATGTGTAAGCCATGTGGCTCACAGCTTTTCTGAAACTCTAGCTTCAGGAGATCTGACACTGTCTTCTGGCCTCTGCAGGCACCTAAACAAGTATTGCAAACAGACATGTACATATTCACATGAACAAATTGGATAAAAATAAATATTTAAAATATTTATAATTGATCTGATTACAGTAGTGTTAATTTAAATCCAATACTCAGTTATCAAATGCTCCTTACTCTTATTAATTAGGCATACATATCATTCATAAGTCTTCTAAATTTGTACAATATAACTATTATTAACATCCAGAGCTCTATCTTTTAATATTAAAATGAAAGTGAACTGCATTCTGATAGTTCTTGATAGCATCACGCCTTCCATATGTAGTGAGAGGAACTTCTGACCCACAGACTATGTTCTTTCAATATTAACCATAAATCAACTTTGAATCACTATATGCCTATTTAACATTTGTTATGAATCATTAATTTTCTTTTCCTTATTCTTTAGAAACATGAGGTTTTAATGAGTAGCCTCCACTTATAGAAATGTTAATGTACATAATTATTCCACATTGCTTTGTATAATTAATTCTGGCAGGAACTTTTACTCAGAAAATATGAAATTGAATTTTAGCTAACCAAAGTTAATATTTTACAATATATGCCATTTCATAATTTTATAATTAATATGCCAGATATAAAAGTAACTTTTATTCACCAGATATAATTGTCATCTCAGAGGCTTCCTGCTGAATAAGTTCACTCTATCTACTTCTTTCAGAACTTGGACTGGCTGGTTCAACTCAGTTGTTCTGGAGCAAACTCCAGGAGGACTGACTCAATCTGTCTTCTGACTAAGTTGCCCTGCTTAGCCTCAAACTAATTCTGGCAATCAGTTCTAATCTTCATTCTCTGGCTCATTCTGTCTCTACATGCATCCTGTCTCTGTCAAACTGTCCAGGTGAAACTCCTCCTTTCTCTCTTTCTGTCTCTGTCTCTCTTTCTCTGTCTCTGTCTTTCTGTTGTTGTCTGTCTCTCTGTCTCTCTCTGTCTCTGTCTCTCTTTCTCTGTCTCTGTCTTTCTGTTTCTTTCTGTCTGTCTCTCTTTCTGTCTCTCTGTCTCTCTGTGTGTGTCTCTCTCTGTCTCTGTCTTTCTGTCTCTGTCTCACTCTCTGTCTCTCTGTCTCTCTCTGTGTGTGTGGCTTTTGCTGTCTCCCTTCCTCTCTGTCTCTCTCTCTGTGTCTCTGTCTCTGTCTCTCTCTCTCTCTCTGTCTCTCTCTCTCTCTCTCTCTCTCTCTCTCTCTCTCTCTGTTGCTCCCTTAAGTTGTGTCTCTTTCCTGTCTTGTTCTCTTGAGAATGGAGATGATTCTGTCAAATCTTTTCCTAATTCATCATTTTCTCCCCCAATGTGTTATCACTTTCATACATGGAAACTTTGTTCTGCAAATTATCTTTCCTTCATTGTTTGGGATTAAAGGTGTGTGTTAAGGGTATGTTTTCATTCCAGATGGATTAAAAGTGGGTTCATTTCAGACAGATCACAAAGACCTAGAAGGTCTTTGGATGTGATTCCCTGCTGGAGCAGCCATCTTACTGGATCAAATTTTCTCTACAGGATAGCTCACAGATCCAAGTATGAGACATATTGTATATTTTTTCTGACTTTTTATGTGTTTCTCAACCTCTAAAGCCTTGTGTTTTGCTCAGTATATGTGTTTTAAGTTGCAAGCAGATATATTTTTTCCTTGGGTACTCAGGAAGACCTCTCAAAAGTTGCATTTCTAATAATAGGAATGCTTACCGAAACAAACTTGTTTTACACCAAGGAGGGAGTATTACAATATGAATCAAACCCAGGAACTTCCAGGGTGTTCTCATGCACCCAAATTCTGAGACTTGTCATTCACTTTCTGCAACACTATATTTTTATAGAGCCTTCAAAATACCTGCTTTTTGCTATCATGATAATATCAATATAGTACAGCATCGTGTTTTCCTGTGGAATAATTTGGAGACTGTAGTTCTTTTAAAATAGTGACCAGGGGACACCAGAGTGACATAGATCAAGACAGTATAACCAAGCTAATGCGAAGGGCTTTTTTTGACCTGCATAGTAGGATCTCCATGCACCTAGCAGCTGTAGGCTACTGTTGCTCTTCCAGGAAATGCTACCTCTGCATGGTAACACAATGGCACCCTAGATGCTTAGATTAGGTTGACCAGACTCTGATGCTCTGAGGTCACACTATCTTATATGTAGCTCATATTGAAAATTAACTGGGCCTGTGGTAGGAATGTTCACCCTGCATATTCCAAGATTGTAATGCAACAACGTATTCAGTAGATCCTCCAGATGCAGAACAAAATATTACAAAACAAAGCAGAACAAAACACAGGGGAACTGTGTTTTAAGGAAGAACTTTTGAATCCATAAGAGAGCAAAAGAAACTGCTGCTTATGTTATGATCAGATGATTAAGAACCTGGATAGTTAGGTAGATCCAGAATGACTGCTGAGTCAAATTCTTGCCAACAAAATGTATGCTCAGAACCTACATCTAGTGTGTCCTTCTGTAATGCACCTTTAACTCAGAGACTAGACAAGCACATCTTACCACTACAGCTCAGCTCAGCCTCCCTACACAGGCATTTGAAAAAAGGCTACTTCTAGTTCTTTACGGTTCAGAAATAAAGGAAGATTTGATAGAAAAAATGTTGATTTGGTGTTTCATAGTTAGGTAAGATATATTGTTGATAATACCAGCCTTTATGTCACTCTCTCCAGAAAGTTCCATTTTTCATCAAAAGAGAAGAAGCTTTGATCATAACTTCAGATAGAGGTCATTTAAAAGTAGCATTTACATCACTGTAAACAGCACTAACAGTTATCTAGCTTTTTGTCTTTATGAAATTTAGTTAGACTAGTAGCTCTTTGCTGAGCTATAGATGCAGTCTTTATTTCAAAATTGTTTTCTTGGTATCATTCTCTAGCAGAATTACATCGTTCCATAAAAGTTTATTCATATCACTTAACTTTTCAGTGGCTATATAATTTATATCATATTACCAGCAACACTTTTATATTACTGTTATGAGTTGTGTTACTTCTGGAGAACTTTATCAGGTATCTGGAAGTAGACTAAGCATTTTTTGTGTCTTAACTTAATGCACCTAAAATCCCGACCACGTAGTTAACATCATAGTTGTCATCTTGCATGTGTAACAGCTGTGACACAAAACTTAATTACAAAAGACATAGACCTTAAAGTGTTGAAGAAAGTACTCAGTGTGCACACATCAGTTGAAATGAAATTATCAGCTGCAATGTCTTCGAGTTCAGGTAAGTACATATTTTTCCTTTTCTACAAAAATGAAAATGCTACAGAAATATTAAGCTTTAAAGTAGCAATATATTTTTATGAGCAATCTAAATCTTAACCCATTATGTTGTTAATAAACAATTATAAGGAATTATGTAAGTGCCCCAATGATTGTTTCCTTCCAGAATTAAGTTAACTTAGGCTACTCTAAAGTATAAGGTATAACTCCAGAATTGTGTGCAGAGTTTCATTAGCTCTATAACCTGATCATTTTTATAGTCATTGTGAACATCCTAAAAAGTATGTACTAATAAAGTCAGCCTGAGATATATGTGAAGATACATGATCAGCCTAAAAGACACAGCACAGCTTTTCACCTTGAATAAATAGCACTGAAATTGACATCTCCTTGTGTTATTTATGGACAGCAGGGAGTATATCTGGTCATTTCTGTTTTAAGGCCTTTCTCTCAGCAAGTTTAAAGGTCATAGCTTATGAAATCCTGCTCAGGAGTTTGACATATCATAGTTTTAGTTTCACTGTGTGACTTTATTCCTAATAACAGAGATGTGATGTGTTGTTTCCTATCAGCATTTAAAGTTTTCCTAATGGTGGTGGCTTGGCCAGATGGGTGAAAGGATCTGAGCTTACCAGTGAGACAGATGTCATGAGTTTGATCCCTGGGATCCACATGTGCAAAGAGAGAAGCTACTCTTTCAAGTCTTCCACGAAGCTGAGCTTGTATATTCCGGCACCTTTACACTGACTTGCACATAGGCACATGAGCGTGTACACAGATAATAAATAAGTAGATGATGGGTAGATAGGTTCATTGATAGATATATAGATATATAACAGAAAGATAGATAGACAGACAGATAATTGGAATAATTTTTAAAAGTATCAAAGAGGACTTTGATAATTCAGACTGTAATTGAAATAATTTTAAAAAGTAGCAAAGAGGACTTTGATAATTCATATTTTCCCCATAACTATAAAGCCTGACTCTTGGCAAATAGGGAAGTGTTCCACCCTGTCTTCTCCACTGTGGAAATGAGACACAGAAGACTCCTAGTTCCATGGCCTTCAAAAACCACTTACAACCTTTTAAGTCTTATATACTTCTGACTTTTTAAAATTTTTATTGAATATTTACGTATTTGTATTTACATTTCAAATAATGTTATACCCTTCCCCTTCACTCCCCTCCTTTCTCTCCCTCAACTTGTTTCCATGAAGGTGCTCCCTCTCCCAATTACCCTCTCCACCTCAGTGCCTTGACTGATGATGATGATGTTCTTCCAATGAGGTTGCAAACCTTTCAGCTCTTTCAGTCCTTTCTCTAGCACTTTTGCTGGGGTCCCCTTGTTCAGTCTAATGTTTACCTACATACATCCTCATCTATATCTGTATGACACTGAGAGAGCCTCTAAGGAGACATCCATGTCTGGTTCCTGCCAGTAAACACATTTTGGCATCAGCAACAGTGCTTAGGCTTGGTGGCTGTATATAAGGTGGTTCTCCGGGTGAGGCAGTTTCTGTAGATCTTTTCTTCAATCCCTGCTCCTCTATTTGGCCTTGTATTTCCTACCCTTTGTATTTTGTTCTCCCTTCTAAGAAGGACTGAGGCATACACATTCTGGTCTTTCTTCTTTCTGAACTTTTTAAGTTCTTTAGATGGTTTCTTGGGTATTTTGAGCTCTTTTTTTTTGGGGGGGGGTAATATCTGCTTATCAGTGAGTACATACCATGAGTTTTCTTTTGTGACTGGGTTACCTCACTCAGGATGATAGCTTCAAGTTCCACCCATTTGCCTAGGAATTTCATGAACTCGTTTTTAATAGCTGAGTAGTACTCCATTGTGTATATGTACCACGATTTCTGAATCGATTCCTCTTTTGAGGGACATCTGGGTTCTTTCCAGCTTCTGGCTATTATAAATAAGGCTGCTATGAACATGGTGGAGCATGTGTCCTTGTTAGATATTGTAATTACTTTTGGGTATATGCCCAAGACTGGTATAGCTATGTCCAATTTTCTGAGGAATTGCCAGATTGGTTTCCAGAGTGGTTGCACCAGTTGACAATCCTACCAATAGTGGAGGGGTGTTCCTCTTTCTCCACATCCTCACCAGCATCTGCTGTCATCTGCGCTTTTGATCTTAGCCATTCTGACTGGTGTGAGGTGGAATCTTAGGGTTGTTTTGATTTGCATTTTTCTGATGACTAAGGGTGTTGAGCATTTCTTTAGGTGCTTCTCAGCCATTCAATATTTCTCCATTGAGAAGTCTCTGTGTAGCTCTGTACCCCATTTTAATAGCATTCTTTGATTCTCTAAGGTATAGCTTCTTGAGTTCTTGTATATATTGGATACTAGCCCTCTATCAGATATAGGATTGGTAAAGATGCTTTCCCAATTTGTTGGTTGCTGTTTTGTACTTTTGACAGTTTCCTTGGCCTTACAGAAGCTTTACAATTTCCTGAGGTTCCATTTGTTGATTTGTCTTAGAGCATAAGCAATTGGCGTGCTGTCTGTCTGCTATCAAGTGAAGACTTAAAAGCTGTTTTATTATTTTTTTCTTATTCATGTTGCATGTAGTCTCTATTCTGTTCTAACCTCATACTCTATGCCAGCCTAACTTCCATTCGCATTCTCTGCCATACATTTAAAACTTTTGACAGCTACAGAAAACCCAGCACCTATTGTAAAGTAATTTTTTCACAGTTTCTTTCTCACTGTTAGTCCCAAAACATGCTGATGTCTTGTACTTCCCTTGGCACTAAAAGTCTGAGATGCTGTGCACTAAATATACAGAAGTCATGGAAGTAGATTCTCACTCTGTTTCCTTTTGTAGTTCCAGGTGCAGCGTTATGTCTCTCAGAACCTAGTAACCCTTGGACGTTGCAGCTCGTTAAGGGAGTCTATCATATTGCTGCTACTCTCAGAGGTGAACAGCTTTGTGGATGACCTGGGAGCCATTGATCAGGTATCTGTAACTGGAAACTGTAACTCACAAAATGGTGCTTAATACAGTCCTAAGCTGCTGGCTTTGTCCTTTACTGTGGTACTTCCCTTATTGAGTTGGTACTGTTTGACTAGTTCACCTACGTTGCATTATCTCTAATAGATGTGAATATTCCAGCTACTGAAATTACAGAAAAAGTGTATCAGCCAGGAAAGGCTTTGAATGTTTGTTTGTTTCGTCTTTCTTTTTTTACAAAGTAAATCTACCTTGTCCTGACCGTCATACCTGTTCTAGATTTTCTGTTGTTTTTAGCAAAGGGATGTTTAGATGGATCCCCAGTAATGATATAAAAGTCAAATATTTGGGTCTGGTGGGGAGATGGATACAAGGGGATCTTAAGTAGAGAATGCCTCTTCAGCACATTTGCCTAAGAGAATTTTTCCAGTTGAATTTTAAAATTTAAATATCCAGTTACCAACTCATACCGATTTCATTGAAACAGAGGTTTCTGAGGTGAGTTTGTGGACATGAGTGTGTAGGAGTGTTCCTGGTCATCCCACTGTGAGCTCAGACTTCACCCTACCGCTCCCTGCCTGTTCATCTGTACAGAGGTGTCCGTGCCATCTCGGACAGCATCCCTAGATTCTTGATGTTGGTAACTGATTGTTACATGTGCATGCCTTATAATTCCTTTCTTATTCTTACCCTCTCTATTGTGGAATTAAAAAGACCTAAGAGATATGTTGACATATTTAGGTACAAGTAATATAAATTTAATAATTCAAACAGATCGTAAAGTTTTAAAGTGTTTTTTTAGTACTTACCTCTACCTTCCCTACATTTAATAGAATGATCTTCAAACTTCTAGTCTTGTTCTGTAGATAACATGGTATATCACTCAAATATACTCGTCTAAAAATTCTAGTCTTGTTCTGTTGACAACATGCTCTGTCACCCAGTTAGAAACTGTTTAAGTCATTCTGAAACACACAGCTTAATATTCTGAAAGATAAGTTTATAAAGTCACTGTCACAGATCTAAAGGAGGAATTAGTCAAGCTGAGTCCTGTAAAAAGAATGCAAGGTTGAAAGAAATACATGGGATATGTGTAAGAGTTCCAAGGTCAGCAAACTGTCCATAATTGTTTACAAGCCCAAAGTACTTCTTCTCAAAGGAACAAGTGATGTAGAATCCGCAGAGCCTAGCAGAATGTGAAGTAGCTGAGCTTTTGTACACTCTGTCAATGAGAGCTTCTGGGAGTCTGGGGAAACAATATGGGTTTGGCACTTAACACAAAACAATGTAGGAAGTGAGCTTAATTGCTAATTGAACTGAATTATTTGTTCAGAGCATAAGTACAACTTGAGAGGTCAGAATTTTGTCCACATGTGTAGTTTAATTTATTTGTGACACAGCGTCATGAAATTTGTATCCTTCTTTTCCAGTTCATAGATACAGAAACAGCCTCAAATGTCAAATAGACACTTGGCCATGGCTGTAGGATGACATCTGCAGACGTCATCATTTAAACTCAGGTGTTCAGTCCTGCTGCTTTAAAATAATAAGGGGTTTAGAGAGATGAGGTAGCTGTTAAGAGCACTTACAGTTCTTGCAGTGGATCTAGGTTCAAGCACTTATCACAGCTGCCTGTAATTCCATTTGCATTTCTAGAGGATTCCATGGGCTCTGCTGTCTTACTGAGGTACAAGCTTGCACTTGGCACACATGAACTCGGGCTGTTTAAAACACATGAGGTGGGAGTAAAGAAGGGTGGAAGGGAAAAAGAGTGAATTTGAATAATAGGAAAAGAAAAATAACACTAAGACAGCAAACAATTAATTATTTGCAGGCATCTGTATCAAAGGCTTCACTTCAGCTCTCCTCATCACTCCGTTTTCACAACTCTTCCACACATTAGTGTTGATCCAAGACAGAGAAGCCATAAGTCAGCATTTTCTAGCAGCAAATGGTAGAACACGGTACAGCCAATGTAAACAAATGGCTTAATGAGTAGCTCTGGAGTTTGGGAGCAGGCTGAAGAATGAGACTCTGGGGTGTGTATTCATGAACTAAGCCTTTATCATACAACGGAATTGGGTAGTCAATGGTATGTACTATTTTTACCATTGTGCCCATGAAGCTGTGTGCTGAACTGATTGGTGTTTGTTCTTCTTTGGGTTCTGAGTGTTCAGTCTCGGCACAGTGTGAGCATTCCACGTGAGCAAGGGGGTAAGATCTAACTCCCTGTATCACTTACTTTCAACTAAACAGTTTTTTTTTAATACAACCAACAACTCATTCAGGACCTTTAAGTAAGAAAAAAATAAAAGAATTATATGGATTCTTAACTTATTTTCAACTGTGAAAATAGGAGAAAACAAAGGGGGATAAAGTTAGCTCATGGCAGCCATCATATCTGGGGCCAGAGTCGGTGTCATCGTCTTAGATGGTGAGCTGTAATAGTACACAGTTGAAGAGCTTACATGTGTGAAGCCAGAGGAAGGCAAAGGCACACAGTTAAAGACTGAGTTTCAAAGCTGCTTACTCCCATTTCTCAATACATTATGTATACCAGCAGACTCCAAAGAAACACTAATGTGAATGGGGTTTAATTTAACCAGTTAACAGATATGAAAATATAAAAAAAAAATGCTTGTGTGTGAAATGAAGTTGAGTGTGTTTAATGAGAGTGAGTGTGCTTTTAAAGTACCATAAATGTTGGCAGATGGGAACATGCAACAATCTCAAGGCCTTACTTAGCTGATTTATAATTGGATATCTGTCTGGAGAACAACACTGAAAAACAAAGTCCTTAACACATCATTAAAGTTTTTTCCTCTGGATATGTTAAACAATCAAACACGGGTGTATAACCTATAACCTGTAGGAGAAAAGGTAATAGAAACAAACAAACAAGTAAACAAACTGGGGCTGCAAAGCTGGCTAGGTGGCTAAAAGCATCATACGTTCTCCTAGGGGACCCTGGTTCCGTTCATAGTACCCACAAGGCAGCTGACATCAGGCAGCAAATTCCATCTGATTCAACATCCTGTCTGGCCTCTGAGATACAAAGACAACCATACAGACTGCCCATGCCCATAAGATGGAAACAATGGCGGAAGACAAGAACAGTTAGCTATTCTAAATGTGCTTATAGTTTAAAGGGCATGTGTGAAGAATCTGCTAAATTTCATAAAGCAAATGAGAAGAGTAATAAGATGATGAATTTCACAAATACATTGAGAACTGTATAATTTAATTATGAAGCTGTGGAAACATAAGTAAATATAAAGATTAAAGAAGTCTCCACCGGTAAGCTCAGAAACACATGCATTTCTTAGTTTCAGTTTCCGAAGCAAAATGAAGGCGACATTACCTTCTGTTGACTAGATCAGTTGCATGTACATTTAGAATCAATTTCCCAAGTAAAAGGTCAGCATCAAATGATAATACTCTAAGAAAAACTCTAGAAGAGCAGTTCTCAGACTGGGAATTGTGACCAGTTGAGAACTTGGAGGTTGCATATTAGATATCTTCATTAGGATGCATAGCAGTAGCAAAATTACAGTTATGCAGTGACAGCAAAGTTGGAGGTTACCTACAATATGAGGGACTGTATTAAAGGGTCACAGCATAAGGAAGATTGAGAACCACTGATCTAGATGATAAGAAACTTTTCTGAATTAAATTTAGAAGGCTACTGTTATCTACCGAAGCCATAAGAGAAACACTAGCTACAAATACCAGAGCTTCATATTGATACCTCCCATGAACACAGGAAGGGAAGCTGTACTAAATATTAGAAAACGGAATCAAGCCATGTATGGCACAATACCAAATAATTAAGTAGGATTTGACCAATGAATAAAGCATTGTTTTCACATATAAAAACAACACTATCACCATATTTTAAAGGTATAGCACGTGTAATATTTTAGAATATGTAGAAAAGGCAGCTGATAAAATTTATCCTCATCTTGGATTAAAAAAAAAAAGTACTAAAGTGGAAAACAGCTTTTGTGTATAATTCATCTGTGAAAAGTTCAACATTAAAAACTGAGAGAGTAGATGCTTACTTCCTGGTGCTTGGTAAATGGAATATTCTTTGTTAATTTTTGTTATATAATATTATAATCCCTCATCTCTCCACACCTTCCTATATTATATACCCCTACCTTCCTTCCCCCTTTTATTACTATTTTTTATTTCATTCATTTGTATATATATATATATATATATCTATCTATCTATATATATATATATATATATATATATATATGAATTAAGTTTCTTAGGAAGTTAAGCATTCTCTTAAACCACCAATTGGCCTCACAATTAAATATCTATATTTACATTAAAAATTATTTGTGGATGTTAATTTTATCTCTGTGTTACTTTGGATGATAAATGTCTCTATAAGCTGAAGTATTTGAGCAATTTTAGTGCCCAGTTGGTGGTGTTGTTTGGGGAGGTCTAGGCTGTGTTTCTCCTTGCTGGAGAAAGCATGTCACTGGGGGTGGAACTGAGAATTTAAAACCTCCACCACTTGCACTTTGAGCTCTGCTTTTTGCTTCTCTTTGATTGGGAGTTCTCAGCTACACAATCTTGCCTGTTGCTTGTTATCTTGCCTTCCTTCCATGATGGGCTCTTATACCTTTGTGTACAGATTTTGAAGGAATTATATTGAGTTAAAATGGAAATTGAAATATCCAAGAAGGAGAAGTACTCAGCTGCAATATTATATGAACAAAATCATAAACACTCTTCCAAGACACACATACTTTAAAATGATCTTTACTAAATATAGAATCTGAAGTAATACATGAGAAAAATTATAGTGTTTAAATTTGCTTATTTTATGAGTGAACACGTATAACTTTTGCATTATAAATATTTTATGTTGAAGAGAAAAATCTTGCATATCAGGTGTATATTGACTGAAGTTGAAACGCCAAGTTTAACTGCATTTTTACACCAATATTTTTTCCTTAGATGCAATTCCTACTGCTGTATACTCAACATGTTTGTGGAAACAGTAGCCAGACTATTAAAATGAAAAGTACATTTTGAACATTGATCAGGATGGGTGAGATCTGAATTCAGAGTAGCATATTCATATTCAAATAGTTCAGAAACCCAGTGTTTCTGGAGTAGATGAAATTTCTACACAATGACAGCTTTAAAATTTAAGAATAAAAGCATAGCACGAAAGAAACCCAAAATCCATGTTGTTTATACCTTTTAGATATCTGTTTTTTTGCTAATTAAAAAGAACTAAACAATCAATTAATAAAAGTAGACATGCAATATTTTGTTTTTTTTTCAAATGACTTTATTTTACAAAACAATAATAAATGTGCAGATTTTAAAGATTTTTTGCTTAAAATTATACATTTTGTCAGTACTGTTTTTTGAGATATTAAAATAATTTTTACATACAACTCTGTGAATATATTTTTTAGTCAGTACTTGATTTTTTCAAGGGCTTGACAGTATGCATTGAAAACCTAATAGTTACAATGAGCATAAAGTACATGAAAAACAAAACGCTACATGGAAATAGTCAAAGTCTTCTTGTTTTGTAAATATATTTTTTTTGTTTTCTTTATTTCTTGGACTTCATACAGTCTGTGAGTTGTTTCTGGGGGAGTACAAGCCTCTGGGGTTAGCATCCCAATATCAGTGACTGCATATTATGTCTGTTCTTTTGTGACTGGGTTATCTCACTCAGGATGATATTCTCTAGATGCAGCCATTTTCTTAAGAATTTGGTTAAGTCATTGTTTTTGGTGGCTGAGTAGTATTCCATTGTGTGAATGTACCACAATTTTTGTATCCATTCATCTTCTGAAGGATATCTGGGGTCTTTCCAGCTTCTGGCTATTATAAATAGAGCCACTATGAACATTGTGGTGCATATATCTTTGTTGTGTATTAAAGTGTCTCTGGGGTATATGCACAGAAGTGAAATAGCTGGTTCTTCAGGTAGTACTATATCCAATTTTCTGAGGTATCGCCAGACTGATTTCCAGAGTGGTTGTATGAGTTTACAACCCCACCAACAGTGGAGAAGTGTTCCTCTTTCTCCGCAGCCTCGCCAGCATCTGCTGTCATCTGATTTTTGGATCATGGCCAATCTGACTGGTGTGAGGTGGAATCTCAGGGTTGTTTTGATTTGCATTTCCCTGATGGCTAAGGATGTCGAACACTTCCTCAGATGTTTCTCGGCCATTCAGTGTTCCTCAACTGAGAACGTTTTGTTTAGCTCTGTAACCCATTTTTAATAGGGTTATTTGATTCTCTAGTGTCTAGCTTTTTGAGTTCCTTGTATACCTTGGATATTAGGCCTCTATCTGATGTGGTGTTGGTAAAGATTTTTTCCCATTCTGTTGGTTGCCGTTTTGTTTTCTTGACAGTGTCCTTAGCCTTACAGAAACTTTGCAATCTCATTAAGTCCCATTTGTTAATCTTTGACCTTAGAGCTTGAGCCATTGGTGTTTTGTTCAGGAAATTTTCTCCTGTGCCTATGTGTTCTAAGGTTTTCCCTACTTTCTCATCTAATAGTTTCAGTGTATCTGGTTTAGTGTGGAGATCTTTGATCCACTTACTATTGAGCTTTCTACAAGGAGATAAGAAAGGGTCTAACTTTCATTCTTTTGCATGCTGAGTGCCAGTTGGACCAGCACCGTTTGTTGAATAGGCTGTCCTTTTTCCATTGAATGTTTACTGCTCCTTTGTCAAAAATCAGGTGACCATATACATGAGGGCTCATTTCTGGATCTTCTATTCTATTCCATTGATCCACTTGCCTATTTCTGTACCAGTACCATGCAGTTTTCAGCACAATTGCATTGTAATATAGCTTGAGGTCAGGAATAGTGATTCCCGCTGATGTTTTTTTGTTGTTGAGGACAGATTTAGCTATTCTAGGTCTTTTGTTATTCCATATGAAATTGCACATTGATCTTTCCAATTCCATGAAGAACTGGGTGTAATTTTGATGGGGATTGCATTAAATCTGTAGATTGCTTTTGGTAGGATGGCCATTTTTATGATGTTGAACTTTCCAATCCATGAGCATGGGAGATCTTTCCATTTTCTGAGATCTTCCTGAATTTCTTTCTTTAGAGGTTTGAAGTTCTTGTCATACAGGTCCTTCACTTGCTTAGTTAGAGTCACACCAATGTATTTTATAGTTTTTGTGACGATTGTGAAGGGTACCTTTTTCCTAATTTCTTTCTCCACATGTTTGTCCTTTGAGTATAGGAAGGCTACTGATTTGTTCGAGTTAATTTTGTATCCAGCCACTTTGATGAACTTGTTTATCAGCTGTAGGAGTTCTCTGGTGGAATTTTAGGGGTCACTCAAGTACACTAACATGTCATCGGCAAAGAGTGATGTTTTTATCTCTTCCTTTCTGATTTGTATCCCCTTGATCTCCTTTTGCTGTCTAATTGCTCCAGCCAGGACTTCCAGTACTATGTTGAATAGGTAGGGGGAGAGTGGGCAATCTTGTCGAGTCCCTGTTTATAGTGGGATTGCTTCAAGTTTCTCACCATTAAGTTTGATGTTGGCTGTTGCTTTGCTGCATATTGCTTTTATTATGTATAGGTACGGACCTTGGATTCCTGTTCTTTCCAGGACTTTTAACATGAAGGGGCGTAGGATTTTGTCAAATGCTTTCTCAGCATCTAGTGAGATGACCATGTGATTTTGATCTTTGAGTTTGTTTATATGGTGGATTACATTGATGGATTTCCTTATATTAAACCATCCCTGCATCCCAGGGATGAAGCCTACTTGGTCATAATGAATGATCATTTTAATGTGTTCTTGGATTCGTTTTGCAAGGATTTTGTTGAGTATTTTTGCATCAATGTTCATAAGTGAGATTGGTCTGAAGTTTTCTTTCCTTGTAGGGTCTTTGTGTGGTTTAGGTACGAGGGTTATTGTAGACTCAAAAAATGAGTTAGGTAGTATTCCATCTGATTCTATCTTTTGGAATAGTTTGTTGAGTATTGGTGTTATATCCCAAATAAATGTCTGATAGAATTCTGCACTGAACCCATCTAGACCTGGGCTTTTTTTGGTTGGGAGATTTTGATGACTTCTTCTATTTCTTTAGGTATTATAGGGTTATTTAGATGGTTTACTTGGTCCTGGTTTAACTTTGGGATTATGTATCTGTCTAGGAATTCATCCATTTCCTCCAGATTTTCCAATTTTGTAGGTATAAGTTTTTGTAGTAGGATCTGATGATTTCTTGAATTTCCTCAGTTTCAGTTGTTATGTCCCCACTTTCCTTTCTGATTTTGTTAATTTGTATACTCTCTCTTTGCCCTCTAGTTAGTCTGTCTAGGGGTTTATCAATCTTGTTGATTTTCTCAAAGAACCAACTCTTGGTTTTGTTGATTTTTTTCAATGGTTCTTTTTGATTTTATTTGGTCTATTTCTGCCCTAACTTTGATAATTTTTTGCCGTCTACTCTTTTTGGGTATATCTGCTTCCTTCTGTTCTAGGGCTTTTAGGTGTGCTGTCAGGTTGCTGATGTAAGCTCTCTCCAGTTTCTTTTTGGAAGCACTTAGGGTTATGAGTTTTCCTCTCAGTACTGCTTTCATTGCATCTCATAGGTTTGGGTATGTTGTGTTTTCGAATTCGTTGAATTCTAGAAAATCCTTAATTCCTTTTTTTATTTCTTCTTTGACCCTGCTATTGTTTAACAGAGTGTTGTTTAGTTTCCATGTGTATGTGGGCTTTTTTTTTTTTTTGTTGTTGTTAAAGACCAGCCGTAGACCATGGTGATCTGAGAGGATGCATGGGAGTATTTCAATCTTCTTATATTGATTGAGGCTTGCTCTGTGTCCAATTATGTGGTCAGTTTTCAAGAAGGGGCCATGGGGTGGTGAGAAGAAGGTGTATTCTTTTACTTTAAGCTAATATGTTCTGAATATATCTATTAATTCTAGTTGGTTCAAAGTCTCTGCTAGTTTTGCAGTGTCCTTGTTCAGTTTCTGTTTCCATGATCTGTCCATTGGTGAGAGTGGGGTATTAAAGTCTCCCACTATTATTGTGTGGGGTGAAATGTATTTTTTGAGCTTTAGTAGGATTTTTTTTATGAATGTGGGTGCTTTTTTATTTGGAGCATATATGTTAAGGATTGAGAGTTTCTCCTGACAGATTTCCCCGGTAATGAGTAAAAAGTGTCCTTCCTCATCTTCTTTGATAACTTTTGGTTGGAAATTTACTTTATTCGATATTAGAATAGCCACTCCAGCTTGTTTCTTGGGGCTGTTTGCTTGGAAGTTTTTTTTTCCACCCTTTTGCTCTGAGATAGTGTCTGTCTTTGTCTCTGAGATGAGTTTCCTGTATGCAGCAAAAGGCTGGATTTTGTTTATGTATCCAGTCTGAAAGTCTATGTCTCTTTATTGGGGAGTTGAGTCCATTTATGTTAATAGATATCAAGGAATAGTTGTTTCTGTTTCCTGCCATTATTGCTTTTGTGGGTTGAATTGTGTCTGTGTCTTTTTCTTCTTTTAGTTTTTTTGTTTAGGAGTTTTCTTGTTTTTACTAGGCTGTATTTTCCCTCATTGTATTGGGTTTTCCACCTATAATTCGTTGTAGTGTTGGGTTTGTGGTCAGATATTGTGTAAATTTTGATTTGTCTTGAAATATCTTCATCTCTCCATGTATGGTGATTGATAGTTTTGCTGGGTATAGCAGGTTGGGCTGGCACTTGTGTTCTCTTAGGGTGTGCATGATGTCTGTCCAGGCTCTTCTAGCTTTCATAGTCTCTGTTGAGAAATCGGGTGTGAGTCTGATTGGTCTGCCTTTATATGTTACCTGACCTTTTCCCCTTACTGCTTTTAGTATTCTTTCTTTGCTTTGGGCACTTTATGTTTTTACTATTATGTGTCAGGAGGTATTTCTTTTCTGGTCCAACCTATTTGGAGTTCTGAAGGCTTCTTTTATGCTCGTGGTCATCTCATTCTTGAGGGTAGGGAAGTTTTCTTCTACGATTTTGTTGAAGATATTTACTGTGCCTCTTAGTTGATACTCTTCTCCCTCTGCGTCCTGAAGTCGCCTCCGTGTGGGAACAGAAGTTCCTAAGATCTGTCACCGGTCACAGTTGCTCAGCCTCTACAAGCCGCTGTTCCGGGTGGCAGGTGGGCCAGGCTCCGCTCCGACATGCAATATTTTGAATGCAGCATGTTTATACATACATATACCTGGTTTAAAACCAGATAAATTTCTACATCAGGTTATGTTACTCTGAAAAAATAAGTAATTTTAATATGAGACACTGAAAAAAATAATCATAACCATAAATGTTAGAAACAGCTGGTCTATTTCATATGAGAGACAAGCTACTATACTTTTCCAAAAATATTTGTCTTTTAATGATATTGCAGATCTAAGACCCTGGGCTCAAGCAGCAGTCTGTCAGTGCCTCACTTAGAATAGAGCTTTTATAAAGCTCACAGATGTTAATGTTCTCAACTGTGATAGTACTGAGAAGTTGAGCCTTGGAAAGTGATTGGCTCTTTAGGGCTCTATCCTGATAAACATGTTAATCTGGTTATGGCTTTATACTTTTGCTGGGGGTCTTTTATTATTGTGACACCAGCTAGAGGCTTAAAGAAAGAGGGAATTTCAATTTGCTAGTTCATAGGGGCATTTTCTCATTGATGTGGAAGGATCCAGCCCAATATCAACTCTGCTACAATGAGCCACAAAGCAGAAGAGCAAACTCACTCCCCCTTGGTATCTAAAGTTCCAGGAGTCTTTGTAAGCTAAATAAACCATTTCTTCCCCAAGCTGCTTTTGGTTGATTTTTCACAGTTATAGAAAGCATGATAAGACAAGTTCAGTGGGCTTGGGGCAGGAACTGTGTTAAAAAAAAATCACTTTACTTTTTGTTTTCCTAAACCATGAGATTAGCAAGCTCACTCCACCTAGTATTTCCTTCCATGACTTTCCTCCTCGCCCCAGAAGTCATTAACAGAATAGTCTGAAGTCATGTAGTAAAATAACTCTAACTCCTTCTCGTTGATTTTCTCAAATCTTTCCCACAGTGATAGAAATCTAATCAAACTGCTTTTCTTAATGTTTTGTAAAATCTAGAATACAAAATTATTAGGTCTATGTGGATATAATGTGAACATCAACTAAAATGTAAACAGTTTGGGTTATCTGGGAGCTATGGTGGTAAGGTGCCTAACTGCCAAGAACATATTAAAAACTACAACTGCTGCAAACACTACAATAATAAGTATAAAACTTACTCAGAAGCTAAACAGTAGACCTTCCATAAGAGCCAGACATGCCCTCTCCTGGCCATATATCCAAATAACTTTTTATGATACACCAGAAATACATATTCAGGTTTGTTGCTGCACTTTTCACATTGACAAAAAATTTTAAAAAAAGAACCAGCCAAGATGACCAATGACAGATGCATAGGTTATGGAAATGTGTCATAGGGGTAGAAATGGTGTCTGGCTGGTTAATGAATTTTCTGATGGTCTTTTGGTTCCCAGCATTCACATTACAAGTGATTGTGGGTTCAGTGACAAAGAACCTGTCACTCTCTTCTGACCTATACCACCAGGCAAATACCTGCTGCATATACACAATACCAATCAAAAACTTGTTATACTCATAAAATTAAATGTCTGTGTGCTGTAAATATAAAATTCGCTACAAAAATATGATCAAATTTTATTTAGCAATAAAAATTGGAATTTACAATAAAAGTGGCAGGAAATTGCAGTTACGTTCAGTGACGTAATATAGAAGATCAGACACTATATGTTACTTCTTATAGATTGTTACTTATTTACATGTATGTTAATAAGTGTGTGAGTGTAGATTAAGTTCATGAAGTTAGAAAGGGGATCACAAGAGGACCTAAAAGGTTTTAAAAGTTAGTGGTATAACAATAGAGCAGTTGTGATATGAAAGTGTTAGAGAAAGAGGACATACTGAGCTTAGAAAGGGACAGGGTTATGGGAGACTGGGAAATCGAGTGGGAGTGTTCAGGAAAGGTACACCACATCAGAAGGTAGCATCAGGAAACAGATGGCTTGCATGCTAATTGAAAATGGCACATGTAAATAAAAAACAGCACTGTGTTCTATATCTTTAGTAGTCTCTAGTTAGTTGTAGTGGTACACACATGCATGCATACATACATACATGCATGCACACACACATGAAATATATGAATATATTCTGTACATATAATATTTCTAATCTTCCCCAGCACCATTTATTGGGCCATTTTTCTGGTACATGTTTTGGTACCGTTGTCAACAGTTGGAACACCGTAGCTATATGAGCTCACACTTTAGTCCTTTGGTGTGTTTCATTCTTCTGGTGTCTGTGGCCTTTGTCGCTCTTTCTCTGTGGAAAATGTGAAGGGCTGACATTACCATGCTTGGAGGTTTTTAAACATATGTGGTATTATGTGCTTAGGATGTTTTTCTATTTTCATTAAGAATGCTGTTGAGTTTTGGTTAAGACAACATTGACTCTGTAGCTATTTTTAGTAACACTATTATCACGATATTAGTTCTGCCAATCCAGCCACACAGGTTCTCTTTTTATTTTCTGGTACCTTGTTTATTTCTTTGCTTCTTCTTCGTAGAGATTTTATTATGAAGACCCTTTACTGCCTTACTTAGGTTTATTCCTGAGTTGCTTAACTGTTATTGAAACTGGCAGAAAATGGAATGATTTTTTTCAATTCCTATGTCATGTGTTGTATTGCTGTTATATATAAACCAACTTATGTCTGTATGTAGTTTCCTGAAAATATTTATCAGTATTAAAAGTCTCTGGTAGTCTGTATAGTCCTGTAAAACTACAATAGATTCAGCTGCAAATGGGAATTATATAGCCCCTTGGCTTTTCCTATCATATCTCTTTATATCTTTCCTTTGTCTAACAGCTTTCATTAATTTAAGCAATATATTGAATGGTAGTCAAAAGAGTGGAATACTTGTTTTATTATAGATTATAGAATAAATACTTCACTTTCATTCATTTAAATTAATATTAGCTATAGACTTGTTACATAGTCTTTGCTATTTTGAAATATCTCATAACTTTTTAAATCACTCCCAGACTTCATCATGAGAGTATGTTGACCTTGGCAAATGTCTTTTTCTGCATCTATCAAGATGAGCATGTAATCTCAATTTTTATCATTAGACTGTATTAAAATTATTGATTTGTTTATGTTTAAACAACTATGTATTCCACATGAGGAAGCTATATTGATCTTGGTGTCTTATTGTCTTATTTAAATTTTAATTCACTTTACTTCAGTTAAAATAATTACATAATTTCCCTTATCCCTATCTACCTTATAAGCCATCTCATGTCTTAAGTCCTCTCAAATTCATGGACTGTTTTTATTATATTATTAATGCATTTGTGTATTTGTTTTGCAAGTATTTTGCTTAAAGTTTTACATCTATTTTTATTTATTTGTAAATTGCACTGTAGTTTTTTTCTAGTTTTACATTTCTTAAAACTATAGTCTCTATCTTTGTCTCTTGTCTCTTTTTGTCTCTGTCTGTCTCTGTCTCTCTCTCCCTCTAACAACCCCCTTCATGTGTGTATGTGCGTGTGTGTGTGTGTGTATACCTAATTGATAGCCACTTTTTTCTTGATTATTATGGTTACTAATATATACATATATATTATAAATATATGCTTCTGAGTCTGACTTTGTTGTGTATGTATACACGACTTCAGTGTTTACAACCTTGTTCTAAGAATTTTGTTGGCTCTAGTGAGTTATTAATTTTGCATTTTAGAACTTTTTCCATTTGAAAATATATATTTTAAAACTTCATCTTTAGAATTAAAAGCCCTTCATGAATTTAAATGAATTCAACTATTGTTTTTTTCAAGTTCTGTAAAGAATGGTCTTGAAATTTCAATGGGAATTCAATTTATATTCCCTTGATCTCCTTTTGTTGGCTAATTGCTCTAGCTAGAACATCAAGTCCTATATTGAATATATGTGGGGAGATTGGTCAGCCTTGTCTTGTCTTGATTTTAGTGGAATTACATTAAATATCTCTCAGTTTAGTTTGATGTTGGCTATTGGCTTACGTTACATTGCTTTAATTATGCTTAGGTATGCACCATGTAATTCCAACTTCTCTAAGACTCATGACAGAGTGTTAGGTTTTGTCAAAGGTCTTTTCAGCATCTCATGAGATGGTCATGTGAATTTGTTTGTTTGCTTGGTTTATTCAGTTTCTATGGTGGATTACGTTGATGGATTTATTGTGTTGAACCATTCCTGAATCTCTGGCATGAAGTCTTATGGCTTATAGCAATCATGTTTTAAATGTGTGTTATTCCCTCGTGACTTTGATTTGTCCCTTTTCAAGTTATCTCTTCCTTATTTACTCCATTTCTTTACTACTTCTCCTTAAGGGTTTTTTTTTTTTTATCATTTTATACAGTTCAATTTTTCATTTTATGAACTATTTCCTTACTTCACTACATGCTAATTTTCCTTAAATAAGCACACGACTTTTGCAATTCAATTCAGGCTCTCCTTCTCTTTTTACATTTTAATCAATTTTTTTCTGCAGGGTATGCGTTCTTTTATATCGCCCATCAAGAATACTGGACTCTCTTCTGTGTTTGTCCTTATAGCTTACCTCTAATAAGTCATTTTCTGCCTTGTATTTCCACTTAATACTTAAGATACTATGCCTTCGCTTGGCTACATTTTGTTTCTCAAAAGGTCTGTTTATATTTGGTTATTCATTTATGTTTATATAATTTGGTTTTCTTTGGTTATACTCTAATAAGTCATTATCATTGCCGCTGACTATGGTTTCTCGGTGGATGGCCATGTAGGTTGTTCCTATCCTTAATGGCTGTGCACCTAGGCATCAGTTACGTCCCTTTCCTATTATGTTCAGTCCTTTTTTACTTACAGGCACGTGGAATAATGTGCCATAGACTATATAGTGCTCGGATGGAATCTTGAGACACTCAAACTAATATTTTGAGGTTGGCAGTTTCCTGAGTTTTGCTACATCTGTGATATATACTATATCCATGAGCCCATATATCCACCCTAACTGTTTGTAGAATTCAGGAGAATTGTAATTTTTAAACCATGGATTCTGTTTCTCCATCAAGTTTAACCAGCCCCTGGCTTGTAGCTTCTTTTTCTTCATGCTTCTGCAGTGAGAAATTGGAGGACTGACTGTTGCAGTAACCATTTAAAAAAAAAAAAATCCTTATCATTCATGAGGATGTGCTACCTTTGTTAGGAACTGAAAGGCGCAAGGGAACATAGGTTTATTATTTATTTTGGTGAGTTAATGAAAAATGGAAATGTACTTAAATAAAATAATGAGGAACGCTTGCTTTGAGCATTTTGAAGTGGAGCATGAATCATTATGTATAGGACGCTTGGTGGAGGAAGCAGGTGCACAGTCAGTGTCTGAATAAGCCTATGCTTTAGATGATAACTAATTCAAGAGATGCTTTGGGGAACTACAGAAAATAATGCTAATTATTTTCTCTGTATTTGGCAACCCTGGCAATAAAATGCAAATTGAATATGATTAATTCTTCCTTCTTCCATAAGTATGAGGATGTGTTGCTACAGATTTAATGGTTCTTGTGCTGAGGTTTATCAGTAACTAAAAAGAAATCACCCGAGTCATTCCAGTGTAATGAAAAAATGTTAATGGATCTCAAACTACCTTTTTTCTGTTTTTGTGTTTGGTTATGGGTAGTGAACAGTGTTTGTTCTGAATAATTCTCTGATGAGATTAAAGCACAGTCCTTTCTGTGGAGCTTTCTCTAACTGCTACAAGCAGGAGCAACTGTCTCTCTATCATTCCCACCTTACAGAACACACATTAACACATTTTTATTGGACACAAGTACAGTTATACCTCAGTATTGCTTACATTTGCTTTTTAGACTGTACTGTGATTAACAACAGTTCCATTCATTGTTTCTTACTGCACATATCAAACAATAATGAGCTTACGAAGAAGGATTTTTCACCTTATCCAGAAAGTAGCGGTTTATATGAGGAATCTCCACTTAGAAATTTCCACCACTCGTTTTCTAAGCCGTGATTCATAATTAAAAACAAAGAGGGAAAGGAATGGTGGCGTTGCAATCTCCTCTGCACTTCTTGCAGGGAGCCTTTGATGTCTGAAAAGACTGATTCCGGTACAAGATGAATCTGAGGGTCTTTTCTTTCTATGGGACATAAGATAGATCTATGGCATGTATTGGATCCTTTAAAATGTCTTTACTGAAGGAAGTTGAAAACAACCAAAATAGAAGCTATCAGATGTGATGGAGGATTGGTCCTGGGATATGGTATGCCAAGTCAACGAATGAAAGATAGAAAGAGGAAAAGGGAAAGTGGCACTGAGTGTGAAGATCACATCTTCAGAATAAGTTTAGAACACTTCCAGTTGTCAGCACACCGTAGAGGTGATGTTTGTTGAGAAGTACTCACAAACATACCAATAAGACTTTTCTCTGGGCCCGGTTGGCTAAAATGAACTTGACACCTGCTAACAGCTTGGTGGTTGTACCAGAGCACACCCAGATCTTCCGCTAAGCTTCCCTGCTCCCTCTCAACTTGACCTCCATAGAAACACTTATCTTGAGGAAACTTGAGTTGCCAGAGTAAGTGAAGAGGTTGGTTTCAGGAAGCCTGAGAGATAAGAAATCATTTCTCTAATCATCATAGACCTGTAGCTAACTAGAATGTGACTTCTCTCAATTTAACCACATTACCCTAAATATGAACTGTAACTTCACTTAAAACTGTACTATTCACCTTATTAATCTCAGGATCCTTGTTGAGCTACTGTGACGTGAAAATGTATGGAGGTGGTCTGAGATAGTTCCTGTGGTGTAATACTCAGCAATTAAATTCTAAAGAGGAAAAAAAAAACACAGCATCCAGTCTAAAGTATGTCATTAACAATTACTTTTGTCCTTCCTCCTCAAGAAGCGATACTGTTGATCCCAGAAGCAATAGGTCATCAAACAACAATTTCAATACTAAGTGTTGGACATATCCCTTCAGGCTCATGGTTGTTCTGAGAGACCACCAAAATAATGCAGGTTAAAGCCATTGCTCTTGATTATTCATCAGAACTTCCTGGTAAAAACACATCCCTGAAGGTACTGCGCACTTGGCTCTCACAAGGGACCCTGCATGGCACCTTTGGATAATATGAAGGCTTCCCAGAAGGGAGGACACATAGTCATCAGTATCAACATGACTTCTCTATGTCCTCTGGCTGTAGTGTGTGGCATCCTCAACTCTATAGTCTTACCACCAATTCCTGATGAGCAGCCAAAGGCAGTAGCAATTGCTCAGATAGTTTTGGGGCTCTCTGTCCAACAGCTCTAGCTTTTTAGTTAGAAATCTATGATTTCTGGAAAGAGCATTGTCTTTTTGTTCAACCCCTCCACTTACCTTCCCGTTCCTCTTGGCATTTACATTTCCCTCCCACTTATTTATCTCCACTCCCACACGGGATGGTGTTCACTATCTTCCCACCATTAAGATCTTTGTTTCCCACTCTTCACACTAGAAAGGGCCACAGGTGGGAAGGGAGAAAAACAACTTTTCTGGTGGACGGTATTCTCTAGATGCATTAAGCCTCCGAGTGAAGGTGGTCCACACACAAAGCACTCCGGGTTAGCTAAGTGAATGAAGAGCAGCTAGTCCTGTGCGAGCAGGCCTCATGTTTGCATCCCTTCACTCTGGGAGGATGAAACTCCGTATTTCACTAATCTCTGTGGAGATTCCAGTTTTACATTACAGCCTGAGCCTTCTGGTTTTCTGTAGAGACGTTAGTTTCTCCTTGGTATATTTTCTTCAAAGAGCATTTATGGACAAAGGATGAGAGAAAAATGAGCACTTCAAAGAGATGTAGGAAAAACGCCTGCTTCTGTGCACAGGCGTGGTGATTACAGAATCTGCTGTGCACACACGGCAGGTAGAGGAGATATTCGGCGCTTGGAATGCGGAGGAGAGCATTGCAGGCTGTTCTCTGTAGTACTACAGGAAAGCTCCGTCTCAGTCCTCAAATGTTGATCCTGGAGTATGACATGTTTGGGGGGACGGGTCTCTTATACGACATGATGTTAACATTTGAGGTTCGTGTTTTCATGAACACTCGCGGCCTGTGGCACATTAATCCTGACATTGGTTCTGAACACAGTGAAGGGTGAAGTGCAAAATCAACGGAAGAGTGTGGGAAAAGTAATAACAGTTTCGCTCCCACGTTCACCGTGACATGCAGATGTGTCTGCACACAGTCTGTTTCCCGTAGTAAGTGCAGGAATTAGTTTGTTTAAAAGCATGCAGCAAAAGCTGATGGCAGACATTTGAGAGGTTAAAACATGAACGTCTCTGCATATGGGAACTACATCCAAACCACAGATTGTTCAGTCAGTCCTACGGTGGCCCACACACTCCAAATCAGATTTAAGGGCTCTAAGAGATCATTTTTAAGGGATCTGTGCATGAACCTTCTATTCATTAAGTGCCGGGTTAGCAATTCATACATGGAATAAAGTTTTGTTTGGATTTTGGTCAGATTATTTGCTGTAACTTGAAACTTATAGGTTTGGTTTCTGTAGAAATATGGTATTCTTTTGGAGAATCACAACTTTACAAACTTAATGTTTCTGTGTTCAGTAAGAAGGTTCGCAACCTTTTCAGAAACACTGTTAGAATCACGAAGCATTGCATATGAGACTCTTTCTCAAAAAAAAAAAAAAAACATCATCAGAAACAAGCAGGAAAAGAAAAGTTTTAACACTCTAAGGGCAACTTGGCTGGAAGTATTTATGCTGAAAATGAAACATTTAAGATACAGCTGTACTTTGGAAAAGCTAGCAAAGTGATTTTGCTCTTTCACAATAAGCTAACATGATTGTTTTAGCTTAAAGTCAAAACAAAACGTGTTAATTGGTGTTTACCTCTGAAGCAACATGTGTGTTTTAATTGCCCTCCTCATACAATGTTTTACATTAGATATTTAAATTTCTCAAGTAGGAATATGTTCCATTTCCTGTGGTCAGAGTATCCAAAGTTTAGTGGTGTTTAGATTTATAATAAGTATCACCTAAGTATGTTTTGAAGATATTTATAAATTATTCCCTTTTAAATATACATATAGAAGAAAAAAATCATATAGTGAATTATCTTACTCATAAGAGGTGTCATGTATTATATGCATGCATATTTCCTTCCATTACTTTTCAATTAAGATGGAATATAAATAAATGCAAAGGGTTTTACAAATAGGTGACAGACAACTAGCTAACTTTAGAATAACTATGTTCGAACTAGAGATAACAAGAGGGGTGACTTTTCAATGTTACACAACCCTATTGCTATAAGTGTATGTGTGTGTACCAAACACCCCTTCAGAAACCTGATCCCCCACTACTTACAATACCAATAAGCAGCAGGGGCTTTGACGGGTGACTCAATCATGTATGTGAATCCCTGATATTAAGGTTAATTTCCTTATAAAGAAATCCCAACTAAATAATTTGTTCCTTCTGCCATGGGAAGACACCGTACAACACACCCTCAAAAGAGAATGGGCCTTTATAGCAAAGACTCTCATGGTGGTTTGACAGTGGACTATCTACCCACTGGAACTGTAAGAGATAATGACTGCTGTCTATCTGCTCAGTTTGTGATTTTATCTTACAAAGCCTGAACAAAAATTGTGAAAAGCAGCAGTTGTTGTCCTTGGGAATTAAGTCACAATCAGTCTTTATATCTAAGTAGCCACATTCTGGTACTTTATATCACATTGGCTCTATTCAAATTTCTATCTTTAATAAATATTTTATTGGATATTTTCTTTACTTACGTTTCAAATGTTATCCCCTTTACCAATTTTCCCTTCAGAATCCCCCTATCCCTATACCCTCTCCTCTATGAGAGTGCTCCCTCACCCACCTACCCACCTACTCCCTCCTACCTCCCCATCCTGGCATTCTCCTACACTGGGGCACTGAGCATTCACAGAACCAAGGGCCTCTCCTCCCACTGATGCCCTAGAAGGCCATCTTTTGCTGCATATGCAGCTAGAGCCATGGGTCCATCCATGTGTACTCTTTGGATCATGGTTTAGTCCCTGGGAGCTCTGGTTGGTTGATATTGTTGTTTGTATGGGGTTGCAAATCCCTTCAAGTCTTTTAATCCTTTCTCTAACTCCTCCACTGGGGACCCTGTTCTCAGTTCAATGTTGGCTGTGAGCATCTGCCTCTGTATTTGTCAGGCTCTGGCAGAGCCTCTCAGGAGACAGCTGTACCAAGTTCCTGTCAGCATGCATTTCCTTTTACATTCCTAATGGGTCTTTCACCTGCTCATTTAGAAAATATTGGGCCACTGGCATATAGACTTCTAGCAGTCAGTTCATTCTGTTACATAATATTTAAAATTTTACATTTGTCAGTATTCCTATTGATCTCACCAGAAAAGCCTCTATCTATCAGGAAACTATCAAATGCTCTGTAATGCACACAAGAGTTTCTAACTTCTAAATTTGTCTGAAATAATGAATTTATCATCAATCACAAATACATTTTTTCCTTCTAAAGGACATTCTGATTTCTGTGATGGCTGTCTGTTTTTCTGTTGAAAAGGATAACCTTTCAGTGAGTATCACAAGTGTTTATGTGGTGTTTTTGTCTAGTTGCAAAGAATGTGCAAAACTTATATACACAAGGAATGATTTTTAACCATACTGCTATTTTTAATGGTCTATCAAGAACATTTTTGAGCCAACATTTCTGTATTCTCTTATTTATTTTAGAATATTTTATAAATTTTTTGAGTATTTTCTATATGCATTTTATATATTGGATCATATTCTCACTTAATTATCCACATAGTTTTTCATCTCTCACCTCTTCTCAACTTATTGCTTCCTTTTTATTTTTCATAATTACCATGACTTTTTTTATTTTTCACAATTACCATAATTGTAATGAAAAATCATGATTTTTCATAATACGTATGTGCATGTGTAGGGCTACCCACCAGCATGTAAGCCACTTACTAGGGACCCTAACCTTAAGAATACACAAATATTCAAAAATGGCAATTGTATACAATAAAATAAATAAACAGTAAGTCCAATCACAGAGGTAAATGTTAGCAAAACACCAATTTTTGAACCTGAAGCAAGTTATTGCACTTTATTCTTTAGAGTATCATTAAGACTCTCCACAGAAATGACCCTTCACAGGACCAAGAGCTTCTTCTCCTATTGATGCCAGACAATGCCATCCTCTGCTACATATGTTGATGTTCCATAACCGAGGATAAAAAGGCCAAGGATTCAAAGTAAAGTAACGGCCGTTGTGTTTCTATAGCTTAATCACGGCTCCATGGTATTAGGGAAACAAGAAAACATTTAACATTTCTAACTTCTAGTTCCTCTGTAATAAGTCAAAGATGACGAATATCTAGTTTCTGTAACCTAAAGTACTATGGAAACTCCTGTGTGAAAATAAGCAATGGGGTACTTTGGGGCTGTGATAGATGAAGGTCTTGAGATCTCTCATTCTCTGTGAAAATGTCTCTCTCGGAGGAGTTAAAGCTAAATCATGCTCTGAAGCCTCACAAGTCTGCCTTATACTTCTGTACCGAGTCACAACTTAAGTTCCACTGGAACAGAAAGTAGGGTAGTAAGAAACATAAAAAGGACACTCTGATAGAGTACTGACTTGGACACAGGTTGCTGGTGTCTCCTTGAGATATTCTTCTGGCAAGGCTGAGTGTCCTAGTTTGCTTCTCTGTTGTGATAAACCACAGATCAAAACCAACATAAGGAGAAAGGGGTCTATTTAGCTTACAGTTGATGTTCTATCACCAAGGATTCAAAGTAATCAAGCAGAGACCATGAGTTATAATCACATTAAGAAGAGAATACAGTTGTGTTTGTTTACTGAGCTCACTTGAATAAAATGGTAAATTAATTGCCGTTTTTCCCCCTACAGAAGAAGTAACTTTTGTTTATTTTGATTCTTGGTTAGGATGCAGTCCCTCATGGTTGGAAAGGTGTGCTCACAGGAGCCTAGGGAAGCTAATCACACCACATCCACAATCAGGAAACAGAGAGAGATGAATATGGTGATCAGCTCACTTTCTCGTTTATATTCAGTCCGGGATCATCACTCCTCAATTAAAACCCAATTACATGATTCCACTGACATGCCTAGAGCTTTCCCTCCTAAGTAATTTTAAAGTCTATCAACTTGACAATCACGATGAACCACCACAGATTGTGATTTAGATAGCTTAATTAGAACTTCAGTCAAGGTAACAATAATAAGTTTCCACACAAAATTTGCAGTGGGCTTTTATGAAACCTTTCACTATCTTCTTTTATCCTCATGTGTTTTTCTGGTAATATCTTTGACTAGAACTGAAACTATGGACTGCTCATCCACTTCTGGGCCATAATCATGCCCTGTCCTCAAGGCTCACGGATATGGGGGGAAGGGGAATTTTAGAAGCCAGGTGTGGTAGATAACATCAAGAAAGCAATGTTTTATGAACACAGGATATTTATCCATAAAACTTAACAGTAATGTGACAGCATTCACAAGATTCATACCACGTAACCTCAGTCCACACAAGAGGCAAGAGATGGTCACAAAAACACGTCACTAGCTGAGAATCTATTGGCATTAGATAGCAGCTGGGGTAAGAATCAGTCAGTTTCTTGATTTGTTTTTGCTGTTATTTTTAACAGTGTAACTCCTGGTAGATTAACCAAATGTCAACTTGAATAGAAAACTAAAACATCATACAACAGAGTTAATCAGACCCAAAGTGTATACCTTTCAGAGACTTTCTCTACAGTTAGAACAGCCATTTGAAATAGAAATTGTGGAGCTTCCAATTGAATATTATACTTTTAAGTATCAAATATATTTATAGTTTTATCTACTACCCCAAAACAAAATCCCACAACAGAATTATATCTAATAAAACACTTAAATTTTTTATTTGAAAAGGATTTTTGGCTTTTGTTTGTTTGTTTGTTTTTATAAATAAAGTTTGTTTTTTTAAAAAAGGATAAAATCGGACTGGAGAGATAGCTCAACAGTTAAGAGCATTGACTGCTCTTACAGAGGTCCTGAGTTCAATCCCCAGCAACCACATGGTGGCTCACAACCATCTGTAATGGGATCTGATGCCCTCTTCTGGTGTGTCTGAAGACAGCTACAATATACTCATATACATAAAAATAAATGTTTTGAAAAGGGATAAATTCCAAGAGTAGAAATCTAAATAGCTTTCTCTCATAATTTGAGCCCTCCCTGCACCTCGGTGTTACAGGGTACAACCTAAGTTTCCCAGCTTACAGCAGATCATGCTCATATTGGCCACCCCAGCCTCATTGTCCACAGTACACCCTTACGTATATGTCTTTATTTTCTCTCTGTGGTTGTGACTGATCTTCCCAATGTGCTGCCTTGCCTCCCAACCAGCCTTCTCTTTCCCACTCAAGCTCTTTCAGATTTAGGCCTAAACCCTAAACCCCATTGGCTATTTCTGCACTGTTTTCAGGAAGCCCTGTCTGTATATGTCATCATGCTCAGGGGAAGCTGCCTGAATCCATCAGGAACTAAATGCTTCATGAAATTATCACCAACAATGATTAATGTCTTCATCATTAATGAAGATGGACTATAATATAGTCTGGATTGAGGAATGCCCTTTAATCTTCAAGTATAAATCAATGGTCCAATATGTTGACTGCCTCAGGACTACAAAGTGTAGAATGCTAGAGTTTGACTAAGAGCTACTACGTAGCCCTAGCCCAGCCATTCATAACTACATAAAATTTGGAAAACTAGGTTTTGGAGCTATTTCTTCATGGAGTAGGTATGTTGGCTTGTTTAATGTCTACTTGGGACAAGTTAGAATCATCTGAGAAAGTGAAGCCACAATTGTTTAAATGCTTCTGTAAGGTGGCCCGTAAGCAAAACTCTAGGGCATTTTCTTTTTTTTTTTTTTATTTTTTTGTTTAAATATGATCATTTTTATATTTTAAGATTCAAAGTTTATAGTCACTTTTAATGTACTTTGATGTACTTTACCAAAAATTGAAGTTCTTCTGCAGGAATTACACCTGGCTTGACTGTCTCTCAGGCAGTGATCTCCTTGGGTAGGACAGAGTTTTAGTTAGGATTTTCATTGCTGTGAAGAGACACTGTGACCAAGGCAATTCTTTTAAAGGATGGCATTTAATTGGGGCTGGATCACAGACTCAGAAGTTCAGTCTATTATCATAAAGGTGGGAAACATGGAAGCATCCAGGCAGACATGGGGCTGGAGGAGCTGAGAGTCCCAAATCTTTGGAAGGCAGCCAGGAGAAAAGACTGGCTTCAAGGCAGCTAGAAGAAGGATCTCAAAGTCCACCTCCACAGTGACACACTTCTTTCAACAAGGCCACACCCCCTAATAGTGCCAGTCTCTGAGTTAAACATATTCAAACCTCTGCAGGCAGCTACTGAAACACTTGCCCTCTGTGCCTGGACCCATTAAATTCAATAGGATAAACTCTTGACTTGCTTTTCAGAAATCTTGACCAGCTGCAGTTGACAAATAGACTTGTCATTTGAGTCTGATATTAGACAGCTGTTATACACAAATGTCAGTGAATGTTTCATAGGCTAGTGTGTGTGTGTGTGTGTGTGTGCATATTTATATAATACAATTTTTTTCATACAATATATTTTGATCACAATTTCATTTTCTCTGATTTTCCTCAAATTCTCACTTCCAACCCACCCCCTTTTTCTTTCTATGTAGAAAACAAAGAGAAAGCACACATGCACACTCAAATAAACCACCCATAAAACACATAATTGGAAACCATAATATACAAGCAAAAGACCAAATTACAACAGTGAGACAAAAACCACTTAAAACAAAGCCAGATGAGACAAAACATCTACAAAAATACCCCTGAGTTTCTTTCATGTTGACCATCTCTTTATATATTCATGACTGTGTTGACCATCTACTGCTGGGAACAAGGTCTACCCTTAAGTGTAGCCTATGTACCCAGTGGACTGCATTGGAGAAAACTCTTTTTTCCTCTGTAAGTGAATGTTAATTGGAGGGTGACAGCTTCTTGGTTAGGAGTGAGAGTTCTGCTCACTTCCCCTCCTCAGAACTTAGACCCTATACTAGCTCTGCGCCTGCTGTCACTGTCTGTGCTTCTATTTGCATCAGTCTTGTTGTGTCTGGGAGACATTGCTTCCTTGGTATGTCATCCCTATCCTCTTGTTCTTATCACCTTTGATTTTCCACATAGTTTCTTGAGACATGAGGGGAAAGAGTTCTTTTTTTTTCCCCCTTCAGACATCTCGTTAAGGATTGAGTTCCAAGGTCTTTCCCTCTCTACACATTGTTCGATTGTGGGTTTCTGCATTAGTTCTTATCTACTGCAAGAGGAAGCTTTTTTGGTGATGGCTGAGTGAAGCATTGATTTATGGGTATCATGGAATGTAGGGGTGGTGCTGATGCTAAGGTGCTGTTCTCCCATTGGTTCTTTTTTTTTTTTAATGACTTTATTTTACAAAACAAAGATAAATGTACAGATTTTAAACATTTTTTGCTTAAAATTATCCTTTTTTGTCAGTACTGTTTTTTAAGACATTAAAATAATTTTTACATAAAAACATGTGAATATATTTTTTAGTCAGTACTTGATTTTATTCAAGGGCTTGACAGTATGCATTGAAAACCTAATAGTTACCATAAGCGTAAAGTACATGCAAAAAAAAACGCAACATGGAAATACTCAAAGTCTTCTTGTTTTGTAAATATATATATATATATATATATATATATATATATATATATATATATATATATATATATATATATATTGTTTTCTTTATTTCTTGGACTTCATACAGTCTGTGAGTTGTTTCTGGAGGAGTGCAAGCCTCTGGGGTTAGCATCCCACTATCAGTGACTGCATATTATGTCTGTTCTTTTGTGACTGGGATATCTCACTCAGGATGATATTCTCTAGATGCAGCCATTTTCTTAAGAATTTGGTTAAGTCATTGTTTCTGGTGGCTGAGTAGTATTCCATTGTGTATATGTACCACAATTTTTGTATCCATTCATTTTCTGAAGGACATCTGGGTTCATTCCAGTTTCTGGCTATTATAAATAGAGCCGCTATGAACATTGTGGTGCATACATCTTTGTTGTGTATTAAAGTGTCTCTGGGGTATATGCCCAGAAGTGGAATAGCTGGGTCTTCAGGTAGTACTATATCCAATTTTCTGAGGTATCGCCAGACAGATTTCCAGAGTGGTTGTATTAGCTTGCAACCCCACCAACAGTGGAGAAGTGTTCCTCTTTCTCCTCAGCCTCTCCAGCATCTGCTGTCATCTGAGATTTGGATCTTGGCCAATCTGACTGGTGTGAGGTGGAATCTCAGGGTTGTTTTGATTTACATTTCCCTGATGGCTAAGGATGTAGAGCACTTCCTCAAATGTTTCTCGGCAATTCGGTGTTCCTTAACTGAAAATGTTTTGTTTAGCTCTGCACACCATTTTTTAATAGGGTTTTTTGATTCTCTGGTGTCTAGCTTTTTGAGTTCCTTGTACACCGTGGATATTAGGCCTCTATCTGATGTGGTGTTGGTAAAGATCTTTTTCCATTCTGTTGGTTGCCGTTTTGTTTTCTTGCCGATGGCCTTAGCCTTACAGAAACTTTACAATCTCATTAAGTCCCATTTGTTAATCTTTGACGTTAGAGATTGAGCCATTGGTGTTTTGTTCAGGAAATTTTCTCCTGTGCTTTTGTGTTCTAAGGTTTTCCCTACTTTCCCATCTAATAGTTTCAGTGTATCTGGTTTAATGTGGAGATCTTTGACCCACTTACACTTGAGCTTTGTACAAGGAGATAAGAACGGGTCTATTTTCATTCTTTTGCATGCTGAGTGCCAGTTGGACCAGCACCATTTGTTGAATAGGCTGTCCTTTTTCCATTGAATGTTTACTGCTCCTTTGTCAAAAATCAGGTGACCATATACATGAGGGCTCATTTCTGGATCTTCTATTCTATTCCATTGATCCACATGCCTATTTCTGTACCAGTACCATGCAGTTTTCAGCACAATTGCCTTGTAATATAGCTTGAGGTCAGGGATAGTGATTCCCACAGATGTTTTCTTGTTGTTGAGGATGGATTTTGCTATTTTAAGTCTTTTGTTATTCTATATGAAATTGCACATTGATCTTTCCAATTCCATGAAGTACTGGGTTGGAATTTTGATGGGGATTGCATTGAATCTGTAGATTGCTTTTGGTAGGATGGCCATTTTTAAGATGTTGATTTTTCCAATCCATGAGCATGGAAGATTTTTCCATTTTCTGAGATCCTCCTCTATTTCTTTCTTTAAAGGTTTGAAGTTCTTGTCATACAGGTCCTTCACTTGCTTAGTTAGAGTCACACCAAGGTATTTCATAGTTTTTGTAACGATTGTGAAGGGTACCTTTTCCCTAATTTCTTTCTCCACATGTTTGTCCTTTGAGTATAGGAAGGCTACTGATTTGTTTGAGTTAATTTTGTATCCAGCCACTTTGCTGAACTTGTTCATCAGCTGTAGGAGTTCTCTGGTGGAATTTTTGGGGTCACTCAAGTACACTATCATGTCATTGGCAAAGAGTGATGTTTTTATCTCTTTCTTTCCGATTTGTATCCCCTTGATCTCCTTTTGCTGTCTAATTGCTCCAGCCAGGACTTCCAGTACTATGTTGAATAGGTAGGGGGAGAGTGGGCAGCCTTGTCGAGTCCCTGATTTGAGTGGGATTGCTTCAAGTTTCTCGCCATTAAGTTTGATTTTGGCTGTTGGTTTGCTGTATATTGCTTTTATTATGTTTAAGTATGGGCCTTGGATTCCTGTTCTTTCCAGGACTTTTAACATGAAGGGGTGTTGGATTTTGTCGAATGCTTTCTCAGAGTCTAGTGAGATGACCATGTGATTTTGGTCTTTGAGTTTGTTTATATGGTGGATTACATTGATGGATTTCCTTATGTTAAGCCATCCCTGCATCCCAGGGATGAAGCCTACTTGGTCATGATGAATGATCGTTTTGATGTGTTCTTGGATTCGGTTTGCAAGGATTTTGTTGAGTATTTTTGCATCAATGTTCATAAGTGATATTGGTCTGAAGTTCTCTTTCCTTGTAGGGTCTTTGTGTGGTTTAGGTATGAGAGTTATTGTAGCCTCAAAAAAAGAGTTGGGTAATATTCTATCTGATTCTATCTTTTGGAATACTTTGGCGAGTATTGGTGTTATATCTTCAGTAAATGTCTGATAAAATTCTGCACTGAACCCGTCTGGACCTGGGCTTTTTTTGGTTGGGAGGCTTTTGATGACTTCTTCTATTTCTTTAGGTGTTATAGGGTTATTTAGATGGTTTACTTGGTCCTGGTTTAACTTTGGGACCTTGTTTCTGTCTAGGAATTCATCAATTTCCTCCAGATTTTCCAATTTTGTGGAGTATAAGTTTTTGTAGTAGGATCTGATGATTTCTTGAATTTCCTCAGTTTCCATTGTTATGTTGCCACTTTCCTTTCTGATTTTGTTAATTTGGATACTCTCTCTTTGCCCTCTAGTTAGTCTGGCTAGGGGTTTATCAATCTTGTTGATTTTCTCAAAGAACCAACTCTTGGTTTTGTTGATTTTTTCAATGGTTCTTTTTGTTTCTATTTGGTCTATTTCTTCCCTAATTTTGATTATTTCTTGCCGTCTACTCTTTTTGGGTATATCTGCTTCCTTTTGTTCTAGGGCTTTTAGCTGTGCTATCAGGTTGCTGATGTGAGCTCTCTCCAGTTTCTTTTTGGAAGCACTTAGGGCTATGAATTTTCCTCTCAATACTGCTTTCATTGCATCCCATAGGTTTGGGTATGTTGTGTTTTCGTTTTCATTGAATTCTAGAAAATTCTTAATTTCTTTCTTTATTTCTTCTTTGACCCTGCTATTTTTAACAGAGCGTTGTTTAGTTTCCATGTGTATGTGGGCTTTTTGTTGTCTTTGTTGTTGTTAAAGACCAGCCATAGACCATGGTGATCTGAGAGGATGCATGGGAGTATTTCAATCTTCTTATATCGAAGGAGGCTCGTTCTGTGTCCAATTATGTGGTCAATTTTCGAGAAGGTGCCATGGGATGGTGAGAAGAAGGTGTATTCTTTTACTTTGGGATAGTATGTTCTGTATATATCTATTAATTCTAGTTGGTTCAAAGTCTCTGCTAGTTTTGCAGTGTTGTTGTTCAGTTTCTGTTTCCCTGATCTGTCCATTGGTGAGAGTGGGGTATTAAAGTCTCCCACTATTATTGTGTGGGGTGAAATGTATTTTTTGAGCTTTAGTAGGGTTTCTTTTATGAATGTGGGTGCTTTTTTATTTGGAGCATATATGTTAAGGATTGAGAGGTCCCCCTGACAGATTTCCCTGGTAATGAGTAAAAAGTGTTCTTCTTTATCTTTTTTGATTACTATTGGTTGGAAACTTACTTTATTCGATATTAGCATAGCCAAGCCAGCTTGCTTCTTGGGGCTGTTTCCTTGGAAGTTTTTTTTTTCCACCCTTTTACTCTGAGATAGTGTCTGTCTTTGTCTCTGAGATGAGTTTCCTGTATGCAGCAAAAGGCTGGATTTTGTTTATGTATCCAGTCTGATACTCTATGTCTCTTTATTGGGGAGTTGAGACCAATTATGTTAATAGATATCAAGGAATAGTTGTTTCTGTTTCCAGCCATTATTGCTTTTTTGGGTTGAGTTGTGTCTGTGTTTTTTTCTTCTTTTAGTTTTCTTGTTTAGGAGTTTTCTTGTTTTTACTAGGCTGTATTTTCCCTCATTGTATTGGGTTTTCCACCTATAATTCATTGTAGTGTTGGGTTTGTGGTCAGATATTGTGTAAATTTTGATTTGTCTTGAAATATCTTCGTCTCTCCATCAATGGTGATTGATAGTTTTGCTGGGTATAGCAGCTTGGGCTGGCACTTGTGCTCTCTTAAGGAGTGCATGATGTCTGTCCAGGCTCTTCTAGCTTTCATAGTCTCTGTTGAGAAATCGGGTGTGAGTCTGATTGGTCTGCCTTTATATGTTACCTGACCTTTTTCCCTTACTGATTTTAGTATTCTTTCTTTACTTTGGGCACTTGATGTTTTTACTATTATGTGTCGGGAGGTATTTCTTTTCTGGTCCAACCTATTTGGAGTTCTGAAGGCTTCTTTTATGCTCGTGGTCATCTCATTCTTGTGGGTAGAGAAGTTTTCTTCTATGATTTTGTTGAAGATATTTACTGTGCCTCTTAGTTGATAATCTTCTCCCTCTTCTATTCCTATTATCCTTAGGTTCAGTCTTCTCATTGTGTCTTAGATTTCCTGAAAATTTTGGGTTAGGAGCTTTTTGTTTTTTGCATCTTCTCTGGTTGTTTTGTGTATGTTTGCAATGTTTTCTTCTGCCCCCGAGATTCTCTCTTCGATCTCTTGTAATCTATTGGAAATGCTTGCTTCTGTGACTCCTGATTTCTTTTTTTTTGTGTGTGTTCTGACTCTAGGGTTATCTTTTTTAGTGTTTTCTTTATTGTGTCAATCTCTGTTTTAATTTCCCTCTTCCATTCCTTTATTTCTTTGGTTCTGTTTTCCTCTAGTTTTTTGAGTTCTTTGAGTGTTTTTATTGTTTCTTCTTTAAAAGCTTTTGAATCTTTTTGCTTTTCTTCCCTTTCTTGTTTAAGTATCTCTATCAGCACCTTGAGGTATGATTTCAGGTCTGTATCTTCTTTTTCTGGAGTGTTTGAAATTCCGATGTTTGCTGTTATGGGAGAGCTGGGCTCTGGTGTTGCTAGATTGTCTTGGTTCCCTTGGGATATACTCTTTCTCTTTCCTCTTGCCATTTTGTTGTCAGTGATATGTTCTTATCTTTTCCTTGTATCTGGTCTGTGTCCCTGGTTCTCCACTGGTTGAGGTGTCAGATGGGTCGAGCCCTGTTTTATGCCTCAGAGTTGTCGGGTGTGAGCACAAGTTCCAGCGTTCTGTTTCTGTTTGCTGGATCAGGCACAGCAGGGCAGGGCAAGGTAGGGGGTGCACTTTCCATGTGTACTCCACAGAGATCTCTCTGCTCCCCTGCAGACCAGGTCTCCCACCCACCAGTTGCTCAGCCTCTACGAGCCTTCGTTCCGAGTGGCAGATGGGCCAGGCTCTGCTCTGTTTTCTGAAGTGGCCTCCGGGCGGAAACAGAAGTTCTAATTTTCTGTTCCCAATTGCAGTTTCTCAGCCTCTATGATCCGCGGATCCGGGTGGCAGGTAGGCCAGGCTCCGCTCTGCGTCCGGAAGTCGCCTCTGGGTGGAAACAGAAGTTCTAATTTTTGTTCCCAATCGCAGTTGCTCAGCCTCTATGAGCCGCCGATCCGGGTGGCAGGTAGGCCAGGCTCCGCTCTGCGTCCGGAAGGCGCCTCCGGGTGGAAACAGAAATTCTAATTTTCTGTTCCCAATCGCAGTTGCTTAGCCTCTATTAGGGCATTTTCTTAATTCATGATTGATTGCGAAGGGACCAGCCTGTGGTGGGTGGAGTCATCCTTGGGCTGGTCATTCTAGGTTCTATTAAAAACCAGGCTAACCAAACAGTAGGAGCAAGCCAGTAAATAGCACTCTTGTATTCCTCCTCACCACCTTCTGCCTCCAGATTTCTTTAAGCCGATTAAAGTAAGAGTTTAAGCCAAATAAACCCTTTCCTCTCCAATTTGCTTTTGGTCAGATTGTTTATCACAACAATAGAAACTAACTAGTACAGGAGGATGCAACTGATTGACCTACATTTTGTGAGTGCTAAAATGAAGCATGTGAAATAAATGTCCTTAGCATGAAGGAGAAAATATGATGAGTCAGTGTGTGAATATATTCATTACTTTAATTATCAGCATATTGGAAATATCCAATTTTAAGGTTTTGGCTGTAACATCCAGTTGGTGGATCTCTATGGCTGTTATTTCAAGTGATGACAGATACTCAGTGCCTCATAAGAAGTGATGAGGGCATCTTCGAACACAGCTTATTTGCAATATATCTGATGGTCAATAGGAGCCGTTATAATCTGTGGTTATATGAAGATTCCATATTTTAAATACTTTACTTGTTTATATTGATGATGAATTTTCTCTTCCCAGTCAACTTTTATAGCCAACTTGGGATCAATTAAATTTTTCAATAAGAATTTTCAGCGGATGACTGTAATTCTTTAGTCTGCCATAAGGAAAATTTGCGTTTGTGCAGTTGCAAGTCTTTTCTTCAAATGTATCTCCAAGTGCCTCGACTTTACTGTGAGCATGGCTGCTATGTTTTTCCTTTTAAATCCAATTTCATTATGGCATGCTTATATGTGACCTTTATGATTTATACTTTCTGGTATGGTTTGAATTTTTTTTTGTGATCTAACATATGGCTACTAATTTTTTGTTTATTTTTTAATATGAGAGGGCTTTTTAAAGGAATATATTCTGATAATAATTCCTGTGTGCACTAGCTGTTTCCTTACTATATGTGCTCATAAAATTCTGGCTTAGAAACATGAAGTAAAGCATGATTATGGATAGATAGATAATACCTATCGCTTTTCTGGCATAGTCTCTCTTCTTTGTTTCCTTGTTGTTTGTGGCTATGTTGTTGGTATACTTATTATTTTCTGGAGTTTTATAAGTTTTCTCAATATAAAATAACTTTTCTACCTGATTCAACCATTCTCATCTTGAAGGGTATTCTTATAAGTTTCAATGCTTACATTACCAGGTGACAACTCTGGGGTCCGGCCATATGACATGCACTTTATTATTCTATATTTGTCCGATGTAAGAATCATGTAGCCCAATAGAAATCCACTAAACATCCTTGAGAACAATAATAATCCTTCATGATGGTTTCATTCTTTGGTGCCGACCTGAGTTACAACCTTATCTGAGAACAGTAAAGTAATTTCAGATAATTATAATACACACAAAGAAGGCAATTGAGACCTGCGTTGAACTCAGGTTTAATAAAGTCAATAATGTGTTTCATTCCATTTTTCTTATTTTATTATTATTATTATACTTGACAATTGTTTTGCTTTCCCTTCTTTATCACTTTTATTGAGGCAGTTTACCTTATTTTAGAACAGTTCACTCTATTTAAACTCATATTGAAATATGTAATTTAGTCAATATCTAGAGCTAATTTGTGTTTACCCCAAACAAAAGCAGGACTAAGACATTGACATCTGAGCCACAGGTATTCTCTCATCTGATTCCATTGTCATCTGTGCTCTCATGGAGTTTTACTTCAATATTTTAGTGCTTTTGTTGGAAGCCTAGCTGATCCAAGGCTTTTCCCAAGAGCCTACTGGATGGAGAAGAAATGTAGTTCTCGTCTAAGACAAGGAGCATACATAAGCCAGTAACAGACCAGGGCCTGGGCCTTGGGCCAGCTGTGACTTCTCACCCTGAGAACTCCTTCTTTCCCTAAAGGACTGTGGTTAACAGTCCATGACTATTATGTGCTCAGTCTAAGATACACTATCCAGTGTTCTTTTAGGGCAACACTGCTTTATTAATTACCTACTGACTTTGCCCCATGTATGTATGCTAGGTTTCTGTTAGCTTTCTTACATTTTGCACTGCAAACTGTATGTTAGATGCTACATTTCTTAATATTCGCTAGGCTAAGATATGACTTATGCAAAACCTCCTGACCCCATTGTCTTTACTTTTATTTTTTCATCCACTGGTCTTCTCTCTGAGGGACCTATCACTGAAGAACAGCCTGCCAGTCCGTGTCCCTTTATGTATGTACTAAACTATGTGATTCTGAATGTCTTATTCACCATGACATTGGCTTCACTGTATGTAGATGAGCATATCCCTAAGTTTGTTGGATAAATTCTCTTTTCATATTTACACATTTTCTCCTAGAATTCATTTTGTATTTGCTCAAGTATATATTCCCCAAACAGAGTTAGCATAAAGATTAAAATTTCAGATTAAGTTTCCATAGATTCGAATAATTCTACTTTTTACCTAACCTAGAATGTTGTACGTCATCGAATCACGTAATTCTCTATAATTAATACTATTCATAATCATTTGTTTTGTAAAACATAATTCAACTTAATGCTATTAATTAATAATGCTATTATTATAAGAATTAAAGTTTACTCTTAAACCATTTGGAGATTGAGCATCATTAAAGATCTGTAGAGTGCTTTTACCACACTGAATATTTGCTATTGCTTTAATCATATTTTCTAACCACAGAACTCATAATTTGGAGATTTCCCTGGTTATTTCATAGAAATGACCATTTTAGTATCTCAGGTGATACATTTTTACTTGTTCTTTTTTCTTAAACCATCAATATGAGTTGTGATGAAAAACTCCCACCATGAATTACATGAAGTTTTTGGTCATTAGGGCAATGTTAGTCACATACATGTCTGTTGCAAAGTTTTTCTCTCTTTTTTTTCAATGTTATTGGATATTCTCTGTATTTACATTTCAAATGTTATACGCCCCCTACTTCTCTCCCTTCTCCCACTCAACTAGTTTCCATGAAGGTGCTCCCTCTCCCAATCACCCTCTCCACCCCAGTGCCTTGGCTGGTTGATGATGTTGTTCTTCCTGTGGGGTTGCAAACCTTTCAGCCCCTTCAGTCCTTTCTCTGTCTCTAGGAATGAATACATAAATTGTGGTGCATATACACAATGGAGTACTACTCAGCTACTGAAAAGTTTAATCGTCTGAGGTACATATAGATTCTTTTTAACAGCAAGGACATTCAGTCTTGATAAATAAAAGTATGATGCTAAATGCAGTTGTTTTCCCAAATAATTCTAGAGTATAAAGTTGTTGGATATATTTGTTTATTCTTGAAATTCATAATTCCTCATGAGAAGCCATGTTTTCAACCTTATGTAAAATATTTTTTGTACATAGTGACAATCAAAATATAGCTACTGAGATGCAATCTGCTTCAGAGGTACTACTGAGTAGATTATATAAGAAACACAAGCCCTTTACTGATTTGTTAGAGACACACATGCCACATTTTCATGTCAAGAAACAAATAATGTCCAAAGGTATCAAAGGATTGTGTCATTCAAATATATTTAAATTCTATTATCTAAAATTATAAAGTTACTCCACTTACTGAATAGAAACCAGTTCATTTAAAACTGGCAACAGACTGCTTTGGATAAAGAAACATTATACCATTTAGCTTTCACTGCTGTACTGTATTAGTCTGTTTCTTGTTTGCTTGCCTGCTTTGTTTTCTTGGCTTTGCTTTCTTCAAACAAGGTCTCATTTATTTCATGTTGTCCTTGACTTTGCTATGTGGTAGAGTGCCAGGGGCCAGCCCCGGTGTGGGGTTTCTTCTTTCTTGTGTGTTCTTGAGGCAGCACAGGGGGAAGAGCATCAGTGGAAGGTAAAACTTGTCTTATGGGATTCAGGCGTAAGACTTGGTCTTATGGGATTCAGGGGTAAGACTTGGTCTCATGAGATTCAGGGGTAAGACTTGGTCTTATGAGATTCAGGGGGTAAGAATTGGTCTTACAAGATATTTAGGGCAGCTGTATAAGAAAAGTTTACTATCAAAGATACTATGCTGCTGTAGCTGACCTTCCTTCTGTGATCATCTGAGGAAGAAACTGCAGTCTCTGGCCCTTAGCACCTCTTCCTAAAACAGCAAAGGATTAAGTAAATAGCCTTTGTACTATCTCAGCAGGAACTGCTGGGCTCTGACTTTCAGCCTGCTAGTCAGAAGTGGCAGGGAGAAAAGGGGACACTTAGAAAAAGTGATTATAATGTTTATTACTAAGTAGTAAAAAGTGTCCTATGCAAGCTATCTAAAAGTAAAGCAGAAAAAACGTAACTGGAGAAAGGGGGAAAAAAGGTTCTTAAGGGAAAAAGCTCTTCTAAGGGAAACAGAGACAGACTAGTGGGAATGGAAATGGAAGGGGATAAGAAGAGAATAGGATAATGCCTCTCTCTTTGTCCTCTGTAATTATCCATCTTTCAGAACACATGATCACATGTTACAAAGTTCATCACAAGTTCACACAAAAAATCAAATCATAATTGAAATAGAAGTTTCCAACAGAGAGTGTTTATGTGCATTTCCATTAGGAGTGATTATCTGGCAAAACATTCATCCCCTGTCTCAGCTCCACAGGTTCACTGAACGTTTAAAACCATAACTAAGTTATTAGTGAAGTTTTGTATAGATAAGCCCAGTCAATATTTTATTCTAGAACCTATAATATATGTCCTAGAATCTATAATAAATCATTAGTTCCTCTTTTATGATCTTTGGTTAATTGTTTTACAGCCTTTTTGAATGTGATCTGAGTAGGAGAACGTCTGGTTATTACCTAAGAGCAATTAACTGGTGACACTTGGGAGACTGACAGGGTTCTCATTGCAGTTTTGACTATCAGAAATGACCTAATGGCAGTCTCACTATAAAACGCTTAATAATCAGTTAAAATTTTAGGAACTCTTATAGCATCATCATTAACACTTAAGAAGCCACATATCTGTCTATATAACATCACTACAGGATAGTACGTCTTCATAGATGTGCAGAGACTTGCTCCAAAGGGGTGTTCTATTACTTAATGATTGTTATATGTGTTTAATAATACCACAAAAAACATATTAATAGCAGGGATCTTTCCTAAAATGAATTCCTTACAGCCTTGCTGAAAAAGGGTGAACCAGTCGCAGATTATGTAACAATCCGAGGCTGGCCATCTCAGGATGATAACCTGCTAGTTATTAGCTTGTTCATTATGGCTCCTGACTGTAGAGGATGATGTGGGGTTTCTGATCTTTCTTCTTTACCTCCCGAGTGCTGGAATTACAGCATGTACCACCATGCCTCGTCTATGCAGTCCTGAGAATGAAGGCTTAGTGGTACTGTATGGAATGCACCACATCCATCTGTGAGCCAAATACATTAAAAAAAATAAGTTTTAAACATTCTGTTAACCTCTGATGCAAATTGAGAGCAAACAGGTAATCTATGAGATGTACCCAATTTCCATGTATCCATTAACTGTCAGTTATATAAAAGCAAGGAGAATCTTTTAGAAACATTGAATTTTAGTAAAATGTTTAAAAACAAATTGTGCCCCAAATGATGATACATTGACTTATTATTTGTCAAATAGTATTTAACTCCTTTTATATTGTGTAACCATTTCAAGATTTTTAAGTTAATGAATTATATACATATTAACTAGAATTCAGGTATTTCTTGATCATATGATGAATATTTATTTACTGACATGTTTCATGTTCAAAATAACTTAAGCATATGTAGGCTTCCTTATGTAAGGTGAGGCTTCAGTTTGGGTCTCAGAAAAAAAATAACATTCTTGAAAGTAGTAACAGTCATAAGATGACTATTTTCTAACCCTTCTAGATTTTCATACCTTTTCTACCCTTCTTTATATTTTCTTGCAGGGGTTTTTGTTTTCTTTTGGATTTATGTTTTGTGTGTTTCATGTTGTTATATTGGTTTCTTTGTTTGTTTGTTTTAATGTTAAACAGAATATCACCTTGTAGTCCAGCTGGCCTAGAATTCACTATGTAGTCCAGGCTGGTCTGGAAATTTATTATGAATATTATGTAAGTTAAGTAAGGAAACTGCTGTCTTTGGATTTTTTTTTCTTTTAAGCTATAGATCTTTTGTTTACAAAGTGATGTGAAGAGCAGACTGAGAAATCCCCCCATCCACATCCACAGGGGATGAAGGCTGTGCACTATGTCTGGGTGCTGGGAACCATATGCTTCTGATCCATGCCAATTGAATTATGTTAAATGCCTCCCATTGATCAAAAGCCAGATGAAAATCTTGCAGAAAGTCCTCGCTGATTTTATTGATTTTTCTCCCATTTGATTTCAATGACTTATTAAACTCATTTACTTTCAAGAATTATAAATCACATGGTAACCAAATCTTATAATTTCCAGGATTTTGTTCACGTAAGTTAATTTGGGTTTCTCAGTATTGCTGTGACAAGTGGAACAGGCATTGAGGATTCACGCTGTGCAGTTGAGATTAAGTGGGAGTCAGCCTGCCTGATTAATTTTTAGAAGAATTTGAGTCTGCCTTGTCTAACTCAGTCTTACTCCTTCTTTTCTGCTTTACTGCATGCCTTCCTAAGAAGCCATTCTGCAAGAACCATGGAATGAAATTTGAAAGAAGTCAGAGGAGAGACCTGATAACGGTTGCCCTGTATAGCTAATTTTATTAGTTAGCTAGCTTATGACTCCACAGAAAATGGAGCCATAATCTTGTTTAGAAAGATTCAGCAAGTATTCTAGTCAGTGTGCTTTATTAGAAAACCTGTTGTTCACACTATGATGAACATTAGCAGAGGTAATAGAAGAGGATGAAATTATCTTTAAACGCATCATCTTACTCAACAGCAGCATTTCCGGTAGCACTCTCAGCCTTCAGACCGCCCCTAGAATCTTGAGCATGCGTTCCCATTCCATACTCAATTTTCTCAAATTTGTTGTCTTTGAATTCTGTTTACTCAAGTGTCATTATGTCTTAGCTGCTTTTAGTCTCTCATATCTTTATGCAGATTACAATATCACAGGTTTCTTCTTATTCAGAATTCTGTAACCTCATTACTCAAATAGGACTTCTCTGGAATCGTATTTCTTGTTCATTACTGGTCATTTCCTACCTTTTCCTCTCTGATGGTCTCCATTAGTGGTTCTTCTTTCATGTTACCCTTTTGATTGATTGCAAAGGCTTATGTGAATTATTTACCTCTTAAACTTTTGAATGGTTTACCTTTACAACTGTGAAGGTCTAGACTTTTCATTCAATAGTTGCTATTGTCCTTTTCAAAATGGGAGATTGGACCTAAACTGTAGGGCCTACAATAAGGGACTAGAAAAGTGTTCATTAATCTTCATTCGTTGTTTTTCTTCAGAAAATGAAACAAGAATAACAAAAGTATCATTAATATTTTCAGAGATGGGTGCTTGCCCATGGGATGGGTCTCAAGTTGGACCAGTTATAGGTTGGTTGGCCATTCTTTCAGTCTCTAATCCATTCCCTGTGCCTGTATTTTTCTGTTAACAGGAACAATTTTGTGGGTTGAAAGTTTTGTGGGTTTAAAGCTTTGTGGGTGTGTTGGTGTTCCTATTGCACCACTGGGGTTCCTGCCTGACTACAGGGGGTGTCCTCTTCAGTTTCCATATCCCTGATGATACTGTGAGTCACAGCTAAGGTCCCACTCACTGATTCTTGGGCACCTCCATTATCCTAGGTCTCTTAGCACCACTTTCATTGTGTCCCATAAATTTGGGTTTGTCTTGCCTTCATTTTCATTGAATTCTAGAAAGTCTTTTTTTTTTTTTCTTTATTTCTTCCCGACACAGAGATCATTGAGTACAGCTATTCAATTTATACGAGTTTGTAGGCTTTTCAAAGTTTCAGTTGTTGAAGTCCGGCATTAATCCATGCTGGTCTGATAAGACAGAAGGCACTATTTCAATTGTCTTGTATCTGTTGAGGCTTCCTGTGATTGATTATATGGTCAGTTCTGGAGAAGGATTCATGAGGAACTGAGAAGAAGGTATATTCTTTTCTGTCCTGGTGAAATAATCTAGAGATGTCCATTAGATCCATATAGTTCATAATGTCTGCTAATTTCATTATTTCTGTTTGGTTTTTGTCTGGTTGACCTGTCATTAGTGAGCATGGGGTTTTGAAGTCTCCAATTGTTAATGTATGGAGTTCCATGTGTGATTTAAGCTTTAGCAATGTTTCTTTTACAAATGCAAGTGACCTTATATTTGGGGCTTAGATGTTCAGAATTGGGATACCATCTTGGTAGATTTTTTTCTCTGATGAATATGATGTGTCCTTCCCTGTCTCTTTTGATTATTTTTACTTAAAGTTCTATTTTATTACATTAGAATAGCCGCATCAGCTTGTTCCTTGGGTATATTTGCTTGGAAAACACTTTTCTTGCCCTTTACTCTCTTTATTTCTGGAAGATGGTTGGGGGAAGGGAAGCTTCCCTGTGTGGCTCAGGCTATGCAGGTCTAATGGAGGTGGGTGACGAGGTGGCAGGAGAATCGAGGTGACCCTGTGATAAACTGTTTCCACGGTGCATCTCTAAGCACAGAGAGGAGGGAAGAGACAAAAAGAAGACAGATGAGCTTTTCTGCTCCAAACAAATGTTTTAGTGATGTTAACACGTAAAATTCTGAGGAGGATGAACCCAATTGCTCTCCATTCAGTTTGCTCAATAAGATAATACTGACAATGAGTGTCACTTGTTAATGAAGCCGGATATCCAAACTGTAAAGGGAAAGAGTGTGTCTTTCACTTCGCGTTTCATTTCTCTGGTTCTGGAGTGACTTCTTTTTAAGGCATTTGAACAGAGCAGTTGAGGGACAGTGTTAGAAGGGAACAGATAATTACATGCCATTCAAACTGTTGACAAACATGAATGTAAGTAATGCCTGCATGAAGCTGCAGTATGCCGGATGGGAGGAGAAAGTCACATTATTAGTTCTATAGAGCCCACAAATGCAGTTTCCAAAGGAGCTTTGGTTTTGAATTTCTTATGACTATACCACACTGAACTGCTTTCTGGAAATAGATGATTAAAACTACTTCCTGTTAAAGTGACTGCTGCCACAGAGTTATTACAGACTAAATACCAATGTAGGTTTGAGTTGGAGGAGAAGTGGGAAGATGGTGCGTTTCTGGGAAATGCTCATGAGATGTCCTTTCGAGGAGCTTCCTAAAGTGACAGCGATTCACCTCCTAATCTTCATGCTTGTGGGTTTAGAAGTGGGGTCACAAAGAGGATCCAAATACCCCACAGCTGATTCTTCATAAAGGTGAGGGAGTTGGAGCATTCTGGGTCAGCAAAGGTGGTAGGAAAGCTCGGGGTAGGGTAGATGACTGCACTGCTCAATGCCCTGTTGCAGTTTCGATACTCAGTGGAAGATTCCTGAGAACATATGACCGTGATAGAATAGAAACTCATCTTAAATTGAGTTTTATTTTGTAGGATAAATAAATACATGTGAGCATACCATAAAAAAATTCTAACATGGAAAAATGCACATGGAGGAAGTCACTGAAGCACAACCTTCAAAAAGAAATGTTCATATGGAGTCACTTCTGTCTTCAGTCTCATTGCTGTGAGGATAAACACACCAGGAACCTCATCATGAGTGGATCTCCATTTTTCCCCCCCCACCTCATGCGCTCTCTCTCTCTCTCTCTCTCTCTCTCTCTCTCTCTCTCTCTCTCTCTCTCTGTGTGTGTGTGTGTGTGTGTGTGTGTGTATCACTTTCTCACTCATTTAAGGGCACTACCATGACATCCCATGGGAAAAAGCTATATGAATATATCACTGTGAGAATAAATGATTTTTGATATGTGTGAAGGGAGTTGTGATCAAAGTGAGATTAAATAATAGCTTGATTTTTCTGCGTTTGACATGAGTAAAATGCATATGATCCTTGGAGGCTCGTTCCAAGTCTGGAGAATTAGAACATCATCATTAAAGAACATGTATAGCAGAGACATTAGAGATTAGTGGGCTGTCAGATACTTAGAAACCAGGAAAAGAACTTTTTAAAATTAATAATTCCATTTGTTTACATCTCAAATGATATCCCCCTTCCAGGTTACCCCTTCACAGACCACCATCCCATATGTGCCCCTCGTGTTAGCCTTTATAAGACTGCTTATCCCCCAACCACCCACCATCTCTCTCCTGCCCTTCTACTCCAGTCTACCTCTATGCTGGGGAATCAGACAATCGCAGGACTAAGGACCTCACCTCCCATTGATGTTAGACAAAGTCATCTTCTGCTACATATGTATCCGGAGCCATATGCACTCTTTGGTTGGTGGTCTAGTCCCTGGGGGCACTTGGTGGTCTGAGCAGACAACATTGTTCTTCCAATGGGGTTACAATCCCATCTGTTCCTCCAGTCCTTCTTCCAGCTTCCCCACTGGGAACCCTACACTAGTAGCTTAACAGCACATCTGAAAGCTCTGGAACAAAAAGAAACAAGTAGACACTGAAATCAACCAAGTAGAAACAAAGAAAACTATACAAGGAATCAACAAAACTGGGATCTGGTTCTTTGAAAAAAAAATCAACAAGACAGATAAACCCTTAGCCAGACTAATCAGAGGACACAGACAATCTAATTAACAAAATCAGGAATGAAAAGGGAGCCATAATAACAGAAACTGAGTAAATTCAAAAATCATCAGATCCTACTACAAAGGGCTATATTCAACAAAACTGGAATATCTGGTTGAAATGGATAATTTCTGGACAAAAACCAGGTACCAGTGTTAAATTAGGATTAGATAAACCATGTAAACAGTCCCATAACCCCCAAGGAAATAAAAGTCATTAGAAGTTTCCCAACCAATCCCCCACCAGGAACAGCAGAAATCCAGGGACACGGGCCTGGTGAGAAGGCATTCCAAGTAGCCAGGGTGCAGAGAGATCTCGGCCGAATGCGCGGAAAGTGTGCCCCCCACCCCTGCTTGGTTCAGGAATGAGTAACACAGTAAACCGGCATTGGGCTGTGCCCAGCCAGAAACCTTCAGGTGTAGAACAGGCACTCAGACCACCAGCCACCAGGAACAACAGGGATCCTGGAACACAGGCCTGGTGAGAAGGCTTTCCAAGTAGCCGGGGAGCAGGAGATCCAGGGACACAGGCCAGGTACAAGGGAGAGGCGAGAACCAATCACTGACAACAAGAGCACGTATAAACACAGACAACAAGATGGCAAGAGGAAAGCTAAAGAACGTACCCCAGGGAAACCAAGACAACCTGACAACACCAGAACCCAGCTCTCCCATCACAGCAAACAGTGGAATGCCAAAGACTCCAGAAAAAGGAGACTCAGACCCGAAATCATACCTTAAAATGATGATAGAGATACTTAAACAAGAACAGGAGGAAAAGCATAAGAAATTGGAAGCTTTTAAAGAGGAAACAAGAAAAACACTCAAAGAACTCAAAGAACTAGAGGAAAACAGAACCAAAGAGATGAAGCAATGGAAGAAGGAATTTAAAACAGAAATGGACACAATAAAGAAAACACTAAAGGAGACAACCCTGGAGGTAGAAAACCTACAACAGAAATCAGGAGTCACAGATGAAAGCATTTCTAACAGAGAACAAGAGATGGAAGAGAGAATCTCGGGGAACCGAAGAAAACATTGAAAACATAGACAAAAGAGTTAGAGATGATGCAAAAACCAAAAAAGCTCCTAACCCAAAATGTCCAGAAGATCCAGGACACAATGAGAAGACCAAACCTGAGGATAATAGGAATAGAAGAGGGCAAAGAATATCAACTAAGATGCACAGTAAATATCTTCAACAAAATTGTAGAAGAAAACTTCCCTACCCTTAAGAATGAGATGACCATGAGCATAAAACAAGCCAACAGAACTCCAAATAGGATGGACCAGAAAAGAAATTCCTCCCCAACACATAATAGTCAAAACGCCAAGTGCCCAAAGAAAAGATAGAATACTAAAAGCAGTAAAGGAAAAAGGTCATGTAACATATAAAGGCAGACCAATCAGAATCATAACCGATTTCTCAACAGAGACTGAAAGCTAGAAGAGCCTGGACAGACATCATGGAGACTCTAAGAGAGCACAAGTGTAAGCCCAAGCTGCCATACCCAGCAAAACTCTCAATCGCCATAGATATTCCAAAACAAAACTAAATTTACACAATATCTGACCACAAACCCACCACTACAACGATTATAGGTGGAAAACCCAATACAAGAGGGGAAGTACATTCTAGTAAAAAAAAAAGAAAAAAAAAAAGCAAACTCCTAAGCAAAAAAACCAAGAGAAGAAAGACACACAGGCACAATTCTACCTCCAAAAGCAAAAAATGGCAGCAGGAAACAACAACCACTATTCCTTAATATCTGTTAACATAAATGGACTCAATTCCACAATAAAAAGATGTAGGCTATCAGTCTGGATACATAAACAAAACCCAGCATTTTGCTGCATACAGGAAACTCATCTCAGAGACAAAGACAGATACGATCTGAGTAAAAGGTTGAGAAAAAAAAACTTCCAAGCAAATGGCCCGAAGAAGCAAGCTGGAGTGGCTATTCTAATATCGAATAAATTAGATTTTCAACCAAAAGTTATCAAAAAAGATAAGGAAGGAGAGTTTTTACTCATTACAGGGGAAATTTGTCAGAAGGAACTCTCAATCTTTAACATATATGCTCCAAATACAAAAGTACCCATATTCCTAAAAGAAAACCTTCTAAAGCTCAAATATACATTGTGCCCCACACAATAACAGTGGGAGATCACAATACCCCACTCTTACCAATGGACAGATCATGGAAACAGAAACTGAACAAGGACACTGTAAAACTAGCAGAGGTTATGAACCAACTGGAATTAATAGATATCTACAGAACATATCATCCTAAACAAAAGAATACAGCTTCTTCTCAGCACCTCACGGCACCTTCTCAAAAATTGACCACATAATTGGTCACAAAACTAGCCCCAATAGACATAATAAAATTGAAATACTCCCAAGCAACCGTTCAGATCACCATGGTTTAAGGCTGGTCATTAATAACAACAAAGATAACAAAAAGCCCACATATACCTGGAAACTAAACAACGCTCTGTTAAATGCTGGCAAAGTCAAAGAAGAAATAAAAATAGAAATTAAGTATTTTTTAGATTTCAATGAAAATGAAAACACAACATACCCAAACCTAAGAAATGCACTGAAAGCAGTTCTGAGAGGAAAACTCAGAACTCTGAGGGCTTCCAAAAAGCAACTGGAGAGAGCATACACCAGCAACTTCACATCACAGCTGAAAACTCTAGAACAAAATGAAGCAGTTACACCCAAGTAGATTAGATTGCAAGAAATAATCAAACTTAGGGCAGAAATAGACCAAATAGAAACAAAATGAACCATTCAAAGAATCAAGAAAACTGAGAGCTTGTTTTTGAGAAAATTAACAAGATTGATAAACCCTTAGCCAGACTAACTAAAGGACAAAAAGTGAGTATCCAAATTAGCAAAATCAGAAAGGAAAGTGGAGACATAACAACTGAAACTGAGGAAATTCAAGAAATCATCAGCTCCTACTACAAAAGCCAATACTCAACAAAGCTGGAAAATCTGGAAGAAGTGGATGAATTCCTAGACAGATACCAGATACTAAAGTTAAACCAGGACCAGGTAAACCATCTAATCAATCCTATAACACATAAAGGAAAAGAAGCAGTCATCAAAAGTCTCCCAACCAAAAAAACCCCAGGTTCAGATGGGTTTAGTGCAGAATTTTATCATGTATTGACGACCTAATACCAATACTCTCCAAACTATTCCACAAAATAGAATCAGATGGAACACTACCTAACTCATTTCTTTGAGGCTACAATAACTCTCGTTCCTAAACCACACAAAGACCCTACCACGAAAGAGAACTTCAGACCAATCTCACTTATGAATACTGATGCAAAAGTACTCAACAAAATCCTTGCAAACCGAATCCAAGAACACATCAAAATGATCATTCACCATGATCAAGTAGGCTTCATCTCTGGGAAGCAGAGATGGTTTAATATATGGAAATCCATCAATGTAATCCACCATATAAAAAAACTCAAAGAAAGAAAACCACATGGTTATCTCACTAGATGCTGAGAAATCATTAGACAAAATTCAACACCACTTCATGTTAAAAGTCTTGGAAAGAACAGGAATCCAAGGCCCATACCTAAACATAATAAAAGCAATATACTACAAACCAAAAGGCAACATCAAAGTTAATGGTGGGAAACTTGAAGCAATCCCACTAAAATCAGTGACTCGACAAGGCTGCCCACTCTCCCCCTACCTATTCAACATAGTACTGGAAGTCCTGGCTGGAGCAATTAGACAGGAAAAGGAAATCAAAGGGATACAAATTGGAAAGGAAGAAGTAAAAATGTCACTATTTGCAGATGACATGGTAGTGTACTTAAGCGACCCGACAAATTCCACCAGAAAATTACCGCTGATAAACAACTTCAGCAAAGTGGCTGAATATAAAATTAACTCAAACAAATCAGTAGCCTCCCTCTACTCAAAAGACAAACATGTGGAGTAAGAAATAAGGGAAAGCATATCCTTCACAGTAGTCACAAAAACTATGAAAGACCTTGCTGTGACTCTAACTAAGCAAGTGAAGGACCTGTGTGAAAAGAACTCCAAAACTCTAAAAAAGGAAATCGAGTAAGATCTCAGAAAATGGCAAGATCTCCTATGCTCATGGATTGGAAGGATAAACATCGTAAAAATGGCCATCTTACCAAGAGCAATCTACAGATTCAATGCAATCCACATCAAAATTCCAACCCAATTCTTCATTGAATTGGAAAGAGCAATGTGTAATTTCATCTGTAATAACGAAAGACCTAGAATATTCGCTATTCTAGGTCTTTTGTTATTACATCCTTAACATTAATCCATCCTCAACAACAAGAAAACAACTGGGGGAATCACTATCCCTGACCTCAAGCTATATTACAAGACAATTGTGCTAAAAACTGCATGGTACTGGTACAGAAAAAGGTGTGTGGATCAAAGGAATAGAATAGAAGATCCAGAAATGAGCCCTCATATATATGGTCACCTTATTTTTGAAAAAGGATCTCTAAACATTCAATGGAAAAAGGACAGCCTATTCAACAAATGGTGTTGGTCCAACTGGCACTCAGCATGTAGAAGAATGAAAATAGACCCTTTTTTATCTCCTTGTACAAAGCTCAAGTGCAAGTGGATCAAAGATCTCCACATTAAACCAGGTACACTGAAACTATTAGATGAGAAATTAGGGAAAACCTTAGAACACATAGGCACACAAATAAATTTTCTGAACAGAACACCAATGGCTTGTGCTCTAAGATCAAAGATTGACAAATTTGACTTAATGAGATTGCAAAGTTTCTGTAAGGCTAAGGACACTGTCAAGAAAACAAAATGGCAGCCAACACAGTGGGAGAAGATCTTTACCAACCCCACATCTGATAGAGGCATAATATCCAAGGTATACAAAGAAGTGAAGAAGCTAGATAACAGATAATCAAACAACCGTATTAAAAAATGGGGTACAGAGCTAAACAAAAAGTTCTCAATCAAGGAATATGGAATGGCTGAGAAGCATCTAAGGAAGTGCATGACATCTTTAGCCATCAGGGAAATGCAAATCAAAACAACCCTGAGATTCCACCTCACACCAGTCTGATTTGCCAAGATCAAAAATTCAGATGACAGCAGGTGCTGGCAAGGATGTGGAGAAAGAGGAACACTTCTCCACTGTCGGTGGGGTTGTAAACCGGTACAACCACTCTGGAATTCAGTAGCGATTCCTCAGAAAATTGGACGCAGTACTACCTGAAGACCCAGTTATTGCACTTCTGTGCATTTACCCCAGAGAAGCTCCAAAATACAACAAAGATATATGCACCACTATGTTCATAGCAGCTCTATTTATAATAGCCAGAAGCTGGAAAGAACCCAGATGTCCTTCAGTAGATGAATGGATACAAAAATTGTGGTACATTTGCACAATGGAGTACTACTCAGGTATCAGAAACAATGACTTTATGAAATTCTTAAGAAAATGGATGCATCTATAGAATATAATCCTGAGTGAGATAACCCAATCACAAAAGAACAGACATAATATGCAGTCACTGATAATTATATACTAACCCCAGAAAGCCCTGAACACCTCAGAAACAACTCACAGACTATGTGAAGTTCAAGAAAAGACAAAAAAGAAAAAAGAAAAGAAAAAAAAAAACATCACGTTTACTCCTTACACAGCAAGAAAACTTTGACTAATTCCAGGTTACATCCTGTTTTACATGTACTTTATGCTCATTGTAACTAGTAAGGTCTTAATGCACACTATCAAACCTTAAAAAAAAAAGCCAAGCAATAACAAAAATGTATTCATATACTTTTATGCAAAAATGCTTAAAATTTGTACATTTATCTTTGATTTTTAAAATAAAGTTCTTTAATAAATAAAAGAGAAGTTTCCCAGCCCCCAAAAGGTTGGGGGGCTTTAGTGAAGAATTCTATCAAACCTTCAAAAAAATTTTTTATTGTAACAATAAACACTGAAATTTCACATCACTGATTTGTATTAAAATGAATTTATTAATAGTATAGTTCTTTAACAACAGAGTTTGACATGTTTTGAATGTCAAAAGCATCAAGAGTTTTAGTAGTGATATAACAGTTAATAGTAAAAGCATCTTATACCACGTAAGTGATGAATGTGGCACTTTCTATGAGCATCTGAGGTTCTTCAGACAGTATGGAATTTACCTAACCAGTGTTCAAGAATGGGCTAGTTGATGTCTTCAAAGAACCTAAGCCAGAAAGAGTCCACAATTCACCACAACTCCTCTAGATCTTTCTGTGGAATGACACAAATCAATATTTAACTGACCTCAGGATCACCCAAACTTCGGGATTTAGGACACAAAAATGTATAGACTTCAGAGCTGAAGTGGCCTAAAAACCAGTCCTGTTATTACCCAAGTTTTAGTCCCTGGTTCTTTAACTTTAACAAAGAGATAATTTTATTACTTAGTCATTTGATACTTAAAGAAGAATTAAAATATTTATCTAAAAGCCTATATTTTTTGATAAATAATTTTCCCTGAATTTCTTTAAATGTCTAGTACAGAAGCCCACTATAGTGTTGCCAAATATGTCTATATTTTATTTCAATTTTATTGTTTATTTTATTTATTTTCATGCCAACAATTGCCCTCCTCATAGTCCCCCCATTGTACAGTTTTTTCATCCAATTCGTGTCCCCTTTGCCTCTGAGATGGTGCACAAAAGGGGAATCCCCTCCTCCCTGGGCATTAAGGTTCTACAGGATTAGGCACATCCTCTCCCACTGAGGCCAGACATGTCCATCTTCTGCTACACATGTGCCTGTGGCCTTAGACCAGCTCCTGTATGCTCTTTGGTTGATGATAGCTTAGTCTCTGGGAGTTCCTGGGGGTTTAGTTGACACTGTTGGTTTTCCTATGGGGTTGCTACCTCCTGTTCCTTCGATCCTTCCCCTAACTTTTACATAGTGGTCCTTAACCTCAGTCCATTGCTTGGATGTGAGTATCTACATCTGTCTCAGTCAGCTGCTGATAGAGTCTCTCAGAGGACAGCCATGCTGGACACCTGTCTGCAGGAACAACATGGCATTAGTAATAATGTCCGGGTTTGGTGCATGCTCATGAAATAGATCCCAAGTTGGGTCTGTCACTGCTTGGCTATTTGATCAGTCCCTGCTCCATTTATATCCTTGAATTTATTTATTTGTTCCATTTTTCAAGGACTGTATTGATTTACATAGAAGTAAACATTTAAATTTATAAAGCAGAAAGACTTAAAATAAGACATTACTAATGTAATAGCTCAGGAATGGCAGTAGGGAAATGCTACAAGTATTCATTCTTTCATTAATTCATCCATTTTCCTTTTGTAAAAGCAGAAAACTTTGTCAGTTAAAACAGTTGATGACAGAGTAGTCTCAAATCTGTTCCATGATGCTTCAGGTAGTGCTCGCTGGCATTGGGTCACAGTGTGTCAGCATCCTCCAGTATAGAGCACATCTTGTGTGCTCAGAGCCAAAGCTACAATGAAGTTATGTAATGTATCAGAGGCTAGTGATTAAGAACTACCTTGAATTTATTTTAGACAAGAACAATTTTGGGTTGAAATTTTTGAAGGTGGATTGGTACTCCTCATCACTGGGAGCTCTATCTGACTACTGGAGGTGGTCTTGTCAGATTCCATATCCCCACTGTGAACAGGGGACACTCCTCCATAGCCAGTGGGATTGCAAACTGGTACAACCACTCTGGAAATAGATCTGGCAGTTCCTCAGAAAATCAGAAATAGTTCTACCTGAAGACCCACTTATACTGCCCCTGGGCATATACTCAAAAGATGCTCTAACATCTAACATAGACACATGCTCTATTATGTTCAAAGCAGCCTTATTCATAATAGCCAGAAACTGGAAGCAACCCAGATGTCTCTCAATCAAAAACTAGACAAAAATATGGTTAATTTATGATGTAGAATAGTAAGCTATTAAAAACACGGACATCATGCATTTTTCAGGCAAATGGATGGAGCTAGAAATACCATTCTGAGTGAGGTAATCCAGACCCAAAAGGGCATGCACAGGATGAGCTCACTGATAAGTGGATATTAGCCAAAAATACAGAATATCCATGATACCCCCCACAGACCCTAAGAACTTAAACAAGAAGGAAGACCCAAGTGAGGATGTTTCAGTCCCACTGTGGGACACCAAATCATTCTTTTTTCTTCTCCATTGGGATAGTTACAATTGACACCATCATGACTTATTAGTTAGGCGAAACACCTTAATAACTTAAGTTGCAAAGGATTCCAGTGATTCTTAAATTAGGAAGAGAAATAGAAACCATGTCGAAGAGGAGGGAAAAGAAGTAAAGAAAAGAGAGGGAGGAAGAGAAACATAGACTGTAAAATAGAAATAGCAAGGTGATAGCCTTCAATACAAAAGCTCAATTAATCTCATCCCAATTATTGAGGAAAAGCAAATAATTTAAGTCTAAAAATAGAATATTAATCATTTAAGAAAAATCATGCTTTAAAATTCAATGCTGGTGGAATTATATAAATGATCATTCTTAATTAAACTATATATTTCATGTATAATCTTTGTTGTAAAAATGAGTATAATTGATTTATGAGAGAGAACCAAGAAGGCTGTGCACAGACCTTCTCCTATTTGTTCCAGCAGTCTCCTCCCCAGTGCTGTAACAGAACATTAGCAGGAGCCATCTCTTCTCCCCCTGTCTGCAATATCTGCTAAGCCAAGAGCTGTAATTCCCACTCCCATGGCAACAAGGAGGCTGAAAGCAGATCCAAAACTTTCCTGAGATCCAAATCCCTAATCTTAACACCAGCTTTGCAGCCAGAAACCTGCTGTGGTCTCCCCTTCCTTTGAGACCACACCCCAACAAATCACAAAGACCAAAGGCCATCTCAAACCTTCCAATTACTCACTGTAATTCCCCTGCCTTCAACACCAGCAGGCAATTCCTGTGAACACCTCTGCTGAGCAGGCCAAAAAAACAGGCAACTTAGCCATCATAAATTGAAAATTCAGAGAAGAAACATAAATCAAGAAACAAAACACCCGCTCAACAAAGGCTAATCAAGAAATCAGTGCATAGACCATTTAATCATCCCAAATCCAGGTACCAATTAACAATAGCAAGGGCAGTGTTTCCAATAGAGCCCAGATCTACCACAGCAGACCCTGAATATTCCAGTATAGCTGAAACAACACAAAAAGACCTTAGGACAACCTTTATGACTGTGATTGGAGGCTGTAAACAGAAATTACTGATTCCATTGAAGAAATCCAAGAAAACAATAACAAACAGTATATAGAAATAAATAAAACTGTTCATGACCTAAAGCTGGAAATCGAGCCAATAAGCAAAACACAAACTGGGGGAAGGGCAGTTCTGGAAATTATAACTTTAGGGATTTGTACAGGAACTACAGAGGGAAGTATAACCAACAGAATATTTAAAAAAAAGGAAGATTCTCAAGTATTGAAGATACTAATGAGAAAATGAATACAGCAGTCAAAGAAAATGTTAAATCTAAAAATCTCCTTTCATAAATATCCCCAAGAAATAAAGGCACCCAAATTTATATAAAGACAAGTCTACAGCTTAAATCACATATTAACTGTAATGTGCTGATAGTGTGAGACTTCAATACCCCACTCTCAACAATAGGAAAGTTACCCAGACCAAAAGCATACAGAAAAATACTGATGTTAATAAACATTACAAACCAAACAGACCTAATAGATATTTATCCAAACACTTTCTACTCTTCACGTCATAGAAATTTCTCCAAAATTGATCACATACTTGGACACAAAGCAACATATATAATAAAATTTAAAATGACAACTTATATCGTATTAGGCCACCATATATTAAAGCTAATTATCATTAACAACAGAAACCTTACAAAACCATGGTAACTGAACATTTCTCTACACAATGAAAATGGATCAAGACAGGAATAAAGAAATTAGAAAGTTAACACAATTGCCTTGTAGTATACCTTGATGTCAGGGATGGTGATTCCCGCAGATGTTTTCTTCCTGTTGAGGATGGGTTTTGATATTCTCGGCTTTATCTTATTCCAGATGAATCTGCACATTGCTCTTTCCAACTCTATGAAGAATTGGGTTGGAATTTTGATGGGGATTGCATTGAGTCTGTAGATTGCTTTCGGTAAGATGGCCATTTTTACAATGTTGATCCTTCCAGTCCATGAGCATGGGAGATCTTCCCATCTTCTGAGATCTTCCTCAATTTTCTTCTTCAGAGATTTTAAGTTCTTGTCATACAGGTCCTTCACTTGCTTAGTTAGAGTCACACCAATGTATTTCACATTGTTTGTGACTATTGTGAAGGGTATCTTTTCCCTAATTTCTTTCTCTGCATGTTTGTCCTTTGAGTAGAGGAAGGCAACTGATTTGTTTGAGTTAATTTTATATCCAGCCACTTTGCTGAACTTGTTAATCAGCTGTAAAAGTTCTCTGGTGGAATTTTTGCTGGAAAGATCCCAGATGTCTTTCAGTAGATGAATGGATAAAAAAATGATGGTATATTTACACAATGGAGTACTACTCAGCTATCATAAACAATGACTTTATGAAATTCTTAGGAAAATGGATGCATCTAGAGAATATCATCCTGAGTGAGGTAACCCAGTCACAAAAGAACAGACATAATATGCAGTCACTGATAATTGGATACTAGCACCAGAAAGCTCTGAACACCCCAGAAATAATTCACAGGCTATATGAAACTCAAAAAAAAAACTAAGGCCAAAATATGATAGCCTCAGTCCTTCTTAGAAAAAAAAAATAAATGTATAGCACCCTCTCAGAGTGTGGTACACCTGGACCTTAAATTATTAATATTCCAAGAGCTAAGAATATAACCTTTTGGCAATTTTTGGTATTCAAAGATCACTATGTATAATCTATACTCACCAAGAAAATTGTTTCCATGTTACACTCTGTCCTACATGTACTTTACACTTTTGGTAACTAGTAGATTTCAATGCATGTAATCAAACCTCTAAAAGAATTAAGCACTGACAAAAAGTATTCATATAGTGTTATGCCAAAATGTCTTTAAAAATCTGTATATGTACCCCTCTTTTTCTTAAACAAAGTTGTAAAAAAGAGAGAAAAAAAGTAAGAAATTAGAAAGTTTCTAAAACTCAGAGACAGTGAATACAAAACATACCCAAACATGAGATTCAGTATAAGTGGCACTCAGAGAAAAAGTCATAGCACTAAGTGCCTGTATTTCCAAAACAAAACAACAAAGGAGCCATCTCATACTAGCAACTTAATAGCAAACCTGAAAGTGCTTGAAAGAATAGCTTAGTCAGGCCTAAGAGGAGTATATAGCAAGAAATAAACTGGGGAAATCAATAGAGGAACACAATAGAAAGAATTATTGTAACAACACTTTGACTGTTTGAGAAAATCAACAAAACAGACAAACCCTTATCCAAATTACCTAAAAGTCAAGGGTAGAGTATCCAAATTAACAAAATCAGGAAAGAAAGAGATAGATCACAGTAACAGAAACCAAGGAAATTCAGAGCATCATGTGGACATACTTTAAAACCCTATACTCCACAAAACTGAAAAATCTAAAATAAATCATAATTTTCAATAGTTACCACTTGCACAAGTTTAATGAAGATCAGATTAAACAATTTAAACAAACCTATAATGCCTAATGATATAGAAACTGTCTTACAACAACAACAACACCAAAAAGGCCAGGCCAGATGGTTTTTATGCAGAATTCTGAGATTTTCTAAGAAGAGTTAATGCCGATACTCCCCAAATAATAACACAAAATAAAAACAGAGGGAACATTGCCCAATTCATTTTAGAAAGCCACAGTTACGCCAACACTCAAACTCTGTAGGCAAAATGAAAAGAAATTTCTCAACAATTATTTTACAAAATATAAATACAAAAATATGCAGTAAAATGCTTGCAAACTGAATCGCAGAAGACATCAAAGATCTTCCACCAAGATCAAGTAGGCTTCATCTTAGAGATGCAGGGGTAGTTTAATATAAAAAAAATTCTGGAAATTAAATCCACCTTATGAACAAATGGAAAAACAAGCCTCATGATCATAGCATTAGATACAGAAAAAGCCCCTGACAAAAATCCATGACCCCTTTTTGATAATAGTCCTGGAGAAATTAAGAAAACAGGACATACCTAAACATAATAAAGGCAATTTACAGTAAGCCCATAGGCAGCATCAAACTAAATAGAGAGAAACTCAAAACAATTTCACTAAAATCAGGAACAAGATATAGGTGTCTACTTTCTCCATACCTATTCAATATAGTACTTAAATTTTTAGTTAAAACAGCAAAACATCTGCATGAGATCAAGGGAATCCAAATTGGAAAGGAAGAAGTCAAAGTATCATTAGTTGCAAATAATATAACAGCATATTGTAAAAGCTCTACCAGGGAACTCCTCAACTGATAAACACTTCTAGTGAAGAGTCAGGATAGCGTTTAACTAAAATATCAGTAGCTCTCCTGTATACAAAAGACAAACTGACAAAGAAATCAGAGAAACAACACCTTTCACAATTGCATCAAATTATATAAAATATGTTGGTAGAATGCTAACCAAGCAAGTGAAAGACTTGTATGATAAAAACTTCAAATCTTTGCAGAATGAAATTGAAGAAGATATCAGAAGATGGAAAAAGATCTTCAATGTTCCTTGATCAGTAGGATTAACATAATAAATATGGATATCTTACCAAAAGCAAGCTACAGATTCAATGCAAGCGCCATCCAAAATACAGCATAATTCTTCACAGAGCTTTAAAGGGCAGTTTTCAACTTTATACAGAAAATACCCAAAACAAAACCCAAGCCCAGGATATCTAAGAATACCAAACAATAAATGAACTGCAGGAGGTATCGCCTTCCCTGATTCCGAGTGTGTCCTCATGCCCTACTTTGATGTGATAGCTTCTCAGTTATATATTGTCATGTTTAGCTTTCTTCTGTTAGAATCCTATTCTTTTCTACTGAGAGACAAAAAGGGAGTGAAAGCACGGGGAGGGGAGTCGGGAGAAATCTGGGAGAGAAGGAGAGGAAAATATTATCAGGACATGCTATATGAGAAAAAAAACATTTTCAATAATAAAGAAGAAATGTAATCACATAACTGCTATAATTACTTATTGCAAATGTGTGCATTAAAAAAAATAGTTTGTGTATTCCTTCCAAATTATACAGATTTGAGCCCACTAAAAGGTAGAATTGTCAGATTTTTATGGACAGATACATGAGAAGAAAATATTCCAATTTTCAGAAGACAGGACGGTGTGCTTCAGTCACTGATTACTGGCGGTGGAACCTTCTCTTCAAGCTGTTGGACAGTTTCTGGGAGCTCATCTGCAATAGTTTAGTGCTTCAGTCTCAAGTGACCATGATCAATATTGAACCTCAAAGAAGTTGACTCTGGAATTTTCAAAATGAATACCTTAACATCATTAGTGTCTATGGCAGGTAGAAGCCTTTGTCCTGCAGGGCTGGGTTTTACAGAGGGTAGGCACACTGCTATAGAATAAAACCATATTTCTGTAAAGATTTGTGAATGATTGCCTCCCTCCTTCCCTCCCTCCCCCTCCCTCCCTCGCCCCCCACACACACAAACACACACACACACACACACACACACACACACAGACACACACACACTACATTTATTTCTGTGAGGGCTTTCTATAAGACCCTTGGGTTGGGGGAACAAGAAAGCTGCTTGGGGGAGATCATGTCTCCTATGACCATTCTGAAAACACACTTCACACCAGATCTGGGTAATGCAGCTGCAACAGAAGAATGGCGATAGAAGTAAAAGGCGAGGAGCTAACAATGTCCAGCCTTTAGTATTTAAAACACAGCACAGCAGATTAATAATGAAATGCATCTAGCAATGAATTCACAGTTACTGCGGCGTTTCAAAGATTTTAATTTTTTTTTTTTGATCCAGACACTTATTATCTGTAAAGGTGTTGTGTTGTGTCTCTTGGTATAATGTGTCCCTCTTGGGTTTCTGTATATGTATTTCACTGTTTGAGTAAAATATATAATATTAATATGAACAAATAAATAACCTTTTGATCTGAAGATGTGACAGCATTTAGCTGGTAAATAAAGAATATATATTACATATTATTGTTAGTGTTCAATGTGTAAAGAATTGCTCTGGCAAAGGCTCATTTTTTCAGGGTAGGAGAATACCAAGGTGCTGAGGTGGGTGGGAGAGGGAGCACCTTCATGGAGGCGATGGGAGGGAGGATGGAATGGGGGGTAAGAGGATAACATCTGAAATGTAAATACAGAGAATACCCAGTAAAAAAATTTAAAGAGACTTTGGCTGATAAACACTAAAATAATTTTAAATTGTTTTATATAGTTTCATAATTTTTAATATAATATCATTTTCTTCTTTCCCTTTTCTCCCTCAACCTGTCCTTATCATTCAAAATTATCACCTCTTTAATTAATTGTGGTTACCATAGCTCTCTCTCTGTCTCTCTCTCTCTTTCTCCTCTCTCTCTCTGTCTCTCTCTCTCTCTCTCTCTCTCTCTCTCTCTCTCTCTCTCTCTCTCTGTGTGTGTGTGTGTGTGTGTGTGTGTATGCGTGTGCACACATGTGTTTGTGCATGTGTCCGTGTCTTTGTTCATAAGTATAAAAACACCACCTTCTCTGTCTGTACACTGCTGTTTGTATGTGTAGTTTTCAGGGCTGTCCGTTTGGTACTGGATAACTATTGTCATGCCTTTTCTAGGAAAAACTATTTCTCTGACTCTCAGTATTTCTCAGTTACTTGCAGTTTTTTGTCTAGGGCTGAAGTCTAACCAGCATGGTGCCTAAATATGTTTTAACTGAAATGGTTCATAGTTAAAGGGCAGTCTTATAAGTCTTAATTTCAGAATATACAGAAATCTTGGAGACATTTCAAATGTAAATAATAAGGGTTTTAAAAGTCAGTTTCATAAAATTAAGAGCTGTCATTATCAATCTGGGTTCAAAATGGTTTTTAAAATACAAATTATAAAAAATAGCTGTATGTTATACTAGATTTTTTTTAGTATAGAGTTTATTCAGGAGATGGGCAGGAGAGTTAAACGGGTAGTAGAGTCAGAGAGAGACAGAGAGAGACAGAGACAGAGACAGAGACAGAGACAGAGGAGTAGAGAAATAGAGGTCAGGCAAGAGCATGTGGAGAGAGAGGGGGAAGGGAACGAGAAGAGGAGGGGCCAGGTCAGGGGGAGCACAACGTGGAGAGACCAAGAGAGCAAGAGAGCAAGAGCATGCTATATATTTTAATATTAAGTGCTTTACAAGTAATTTTCCAAGACCTTATCTTTGCTGTTTCATTTGGTTTTAGTCTGATGAGCCAGTTAAGAAACTGAGTCTTACACACACATGCACATGCACACTCACATACATACACACACACACACATACACACACACACACACACACACACACACACACACACACACACACACGACACTCCTGCCACATATAGCTTTGAACAACATGAAAGCACTGTTTTCCTGAGTGAAATCTGATGTGCGCTAATGTGATCTATCAGTGGTCTGAGTCTGGGGACATTTTGTTTTGTTTTGTTCTGTTTGCAGTGCTTGAATTTGAATGAGGATCTGCACATTTAAGGGCAAACAGTACTAACCTGCACCCTGGTGAGAGGCATATTATATGATATGAGCACATATTATTCATTCACTGACAGTGGAAAGCACTTGAAACCTTGTGAGAATTGCATGTCATTAAGATGCCAATTGCTCTCAAACTGTACCTGTTAGGTGTCAGGTGAGGGGCTCCACTTTCCATCCTCAGAATTTATATTTGTTTCCACGAGTACCTGGAGCCTGGTCAGAATAAAGACTGTTCAGTGTACCTAAGGGTCCATCCCACATAAGCTGTTCAGGTTATGAAGCTAGACTTCAGAATGGGACAGACATCACTATTGACTGAAACAAGGAAAGCCACTGAAGCAAAGGAAGAACTGGAGTCCGCCATTGTCCCACTTAACTCAACTGGAGGGACATGTCATTTCCATAGCTGCTCACTCGCTGTTTAATGCTACTTGGGAGTAAGCCCTGGGATGGAAAACAAAGTGTGAAAACTGGCTGTCGGTTTTATTGCTTATGAAATTGTGCACATGTTATATTTTATAATGTGTCAGACAATGAAGGAGGATGGGCTATTTTTCCACTGACTTGTGCTGAGTATGTCGGTCATTTTCTTACTTACCTGCAAGGTTCTGCAAAGGGCTGAGCAGCACATTCTTTGACCTCTTGGCTAACATTAGTTATGCACAGAGACACCACGCATCCTCCACACAGCACTCCAGAAACAGACAGCCTATGGAGGGATGGGAACGTCTCCTTGCCACACTGGGAAATGTGGCAGACCTCCTCATAGTAGTTTTGAACAAAACAATGTCAGAAAACTGGGCAAGAGTTTTGATTTAGAATGTACTCATTTTATTAGTGGTTCGTCAGTTCTGAAGCAAAAAAAAAAATCTATTAGGTTTTATATGCACAGATTTGGACAGATTGTGTATAGGTTTTAATTCAGATTAAAACTGCAGTTACCATAATGGTGTATTTCTTTAGATCCTGTTTAGTGATATCAAATAAAAAAAATTTTTAAAATAAATGCTGTGATGTAAAGGTTTTTTTTTTTTCCTAACAGTGACAATTGAAGTGTCTTTTGAATCTAATGTTAGCCTTCCTTGTCATTTACTAATCTTAGTAGTATGTTTTGCAGGATAGCAATAACCCATAAGTAAACACAAAATCATTCTATGTTCAAATTGTCTCAAACTGATTTGCTGAAAGCAGGTCAAGGTTTCCGTTTGAACCGTGTGTCTTCAAGGGAAGACTTTCATTTTGTACTGTTTTCTGATTTACCCCAACAGCTCTTTTTCTGAGAGAACCTCCCAGGCCGGCTGCTTATTGAAACATACTCAGGGTAAAGTGCACTTTCAAAAATTACATAAAATTGTTGTAAAAGAAAGTAGAACTTTTCTTTTAGATGACTTCTAAAGTCAGACTCAGTAGCTTGAAGAACTGCCTGGATCAGAAGTGTAAAAGCTATGAATTCAGTCCTGTTTTCTCAGAGGACAACCTTGTCTCTGCAGAAGTTTGAATGTGCACAGCACGTTTGACTGCGCCTGACCAAGAGTGCCTGCCTCTCCCTGACTCCCCCTGTCCCTCCCTTCCCCTCCCTCCATCTGCACCTCTCCCAGTCTCCCCTGCTCCACCCTGCCTCTCCCTACTCTTGTTACTTGAACTTGTCTGCCTCGCATGTCTGCCTTTTGCAATGACTGTTCCAACTGCTTTACGTGGAAGATTTTGAGCTAAAAGAAATGAGAAGTCTTCAAATAGAAAGAGGTCACCTAATTAAATCGCACACGTGAGGCCATTAAAGTCAGAAATGTGAGCAGAAAAGTTTGTGAAATTTTATAGCTTGGAACTTCATTAGGTTATTTGCATACCTTGAAATTTCCAACCCAACTTCAAGTCACATGGGTGTGATAAAACTCAGTTCAATTCAGTTTAGTGCTGTTGTCAACCACCTGGAACCAACACCCTTGCCAGAGGTCAAGCCTAGTAAGACTATTTGCATTCCAGAAGCCACTTTAGGAGTTTCAAGGGGCACTTCATTTCTGACCAAATAGATGGAAATGTGAAAGAGTTCCCACAGTTTTCATTCAGCTCAGCCAATTGCAGCAGGGGCTAGAACTAAGTAAAGTATGGGGTGTTTGCTGTGAGTGTGTGTGTGTATCTATGTGTGTGTGTGTGTGTGTGTGTGTGTGTGTGTTGCCTGTTTGCCTCATTTTTATTACAAGGAATTTACATCAGGGCCAGCCACCTTAAGAGATGTATAAGGCAACTTCTGGGAGGGATCAGCTCAGTGTTTATTTAGCTTCTCCTTGTAGCTACAGCCTCTTAGTGTATTGTTTTCCTCATCAGCCAGGAAGTTCGGACATGCTCAGTTGTCCAGAGTTCTAATGGTTCTTTTATTGGGTAATGATCGATTGACTCATCAGCTACATGATGGAACTCTACCATCTCCACATTTCCTAGACGCTAGCTGTTTTGTCAACTGTGCACTGTTAGAGTTATGTCTGTGGAAGAACATCCAACTCTGCAAACATCGGCTCTCATTCTAAAACAGCCGGAAGTGTCCATGTCTGTTTTACAATCTTTCCTGCTTTCTTCTCTGCTGACACTTCTCCCTTCTGTTAGTTTCTCGGGGCAGCATTTCCTTCTCCACCTTCTTATCCTCAACATGAATTTTTTATATGGTTGAGAGTAGGTTGGAAACACAGAGACCACCCATGCGGGGAGCCATAGGACAGAGGAGTCAAGGGTGGTGTCCTCGGGTCTCTGCACTGTCTGTACCTGCAGATCCTAGATGATTAACACTTGGAAGGTAGATATGGAGAAGAGAGAGGAGAAGCACTCTGTTCTCAGTAAGTGCTTCATTAGCACACGGTTGCAGTCTGCACATAAGAAATGTAATGTGTGAGATTCGAAAAAATAAAAGCTTGGGGATGAAGCTAAGTACTAAAGGAGCATTTGTGAAGTATCAGAAGGTTTGTTGTTGTATAATTTATTTAGTATCACTGTTCTATTAAATTCAAGCCATGTGTCTGAGCCTGGATTTGAATCAAAAATATGTCACTTTGTCACATTAGCAGAACGTTTAGAGTCTAACAAAGGTGAGGAATTTCAGACTAAAAAGAAGGAAGCGATTAGGTTCCAAATGTGATTACTAAATGATATATCTTTAATAAAACCTTGTAATAAAAGATAGCAAAGCACTTTAAGTCCTTTTAAGTTATATTGCCTGGTTAAGTATGTTAGAGAAAATCTCTGCCCTTTCCTTTATTGATTTATTTTTACAGGATCTTGTTAATTGAAATAGAATTAAAACATTTTACTCTACCATTCCTCATTTCATTTCCTCCTATGTTCCTCTTTTTCTTTAGTTATTTTTGTTACATACATAAATATGTATGTAAGGGTTTGCATGGATCTATAAACACAACCATCCAAGCCCAGTTTTCTTGTTTGCAAGTATATAATTCCAAGGGTGATAATTTCACAATGGACAGTATGTAAGGGGCTCATCTTTGGGAGAGGTCCTGGATGTCAACAGTTGCCTTGTTTGGAAATGGAACCCCAGGAATTTTTCCCCATCCACATTAATCTGTCCACTGACCTTGTGATTGTTCTAGCCTAGTTTTTCCAGCCATTCTTGGAGAAGCTGTCTCAGCACAAACTTCCCCATACCCTTGACACCGATCTTCTTCCCTTTCCCGCTTCCGTGATGTTGCCTGAGCCACACAGGCGCATCCATCAAGCCATGCTGCCCATGATTTGTTGATTTCTGAGTTATGTCCGGTTGTGGTTTTCTGTGATAGTCTCCATTTGCTGTAAGGAAATGTGGAGGGTACAGATATATGTGGTTATAATATATGTAGAATGTAGTCCAGAATCACACTGGGATGGTGGAGTTTCAAAGGTAGATTGCTCTCTACTGTCCCTGGCTTTAGTGGACCTGGGAAGCTGCTAGAATTTCCAAGAAAGTTCTCAAAAACATTCTCTCTGAAAGGTTCTTCTTTAGGTCAGTTTTCTCTCTTTGCCCTTAGTACTTACACATCTTTCAGAATGCATGATTACATGGTAAAAAGTTCACCATAGTTTACACATAAATTTAAATCATAGATTGAATAAGAATTTTACAACAGAGAATGTTTACATGTGTATCTATTAAGAGGAATTATCTGTCACAAGATCAACAGGTTCATTGGAAGTTGTAAACCCTAATTTTTCTGATTAAATTATAAATGAAGTTTCTTTCTTTCTTTTTTTTATAACCATGAAGCTGTTTAATTAAGTCATTAGCAATTTAGAACACCAGTTTGTGAGGATATATCCTGTTTGTCATAGAGAACTGAGATCACAGGTAGCACTGGTGCTGAGGAATGGCTTTAATCTTTGGCAAAATCTGCATGTCCAAGTTTTTTTTTTTTTTTTTTTTTTTTTTTTTGAGCTATCTTTTTGGCCCATCCATCTAATTTCTGGGTGAGTGTCTTACTGAACCTGAAGCTTACCACTTTGATTAGACTGGTTTGTCAGTGAAACTCAAATCTGCCTGTCTGTACCCTTGGCAAGACCTAGAGTTTTGGAGGCATAGACTGCTTCCAAAACCAGCATTTTTAGGTATTCCTGCTTGTACAATGTGTATTTTACCCACTAAATCCTATTCATAGCCCTTATTTTGTTTTGTTGATATAAGATCTGTCATGGCTGGTCATAAATGTACTATGTATTTCATATTTTATATTTTGGGAACTCCTAATACTTCTGCTTCCAACTCTCAAGTACAATGGCTAAAGGCATGTGCCATTATTTCTCACTGAGGATGGCAATTTTTAGAATAATTAAGCTAAATGGTGAATTCTAGAACATCTTGGAATATAGAGTTTTTCTTACAGAAATACTTTATGATAGTAGTAACACATTGGGAGGAACTGTATACTTGCCTTCCAAGAGAATACTCAATCCTATGTTTCTTTTCTTCCTTTCTTTCTTTTTTTTTTTTTTTTTTTTTTTTTTTTTTTTCTGATCAGCCTTTTGCTGTTCTGTAATCTCGTATTTCTCCTTCTCTGCCTCAAAGATCTTGCACTGCTAAAGCCTGGTTTCGGCAGCTGCTTCTTCTTGAAGTAAGCTTCTGTCAGGTGTTTGGAGATTTTAACCTCGCTGATATCCACTTTTTAGAGGTGGCGATGACAAACTTCTGGTGTGTTCTGCGCAGAGGAACTCGGTTGAAGGCAAGAGGTCCAGTCACAAGTATCAAGCCACTACCCAACTGCTTCAGGAAAACCACTCTCTTGCCCCTGTGGCACCCGGTGAGGATGATCAGGACAAACCCAGAGTGATGCTGGAGTGTAGCCTTCTTAGTGCTGAATGAAGGGCTTCTTGCCGTGGCTCAGTAGCTACCGAGGCACATCTTCAGTAGAATAATACCTAGGAATTTTCAAAGCTTCACCACCCAGGTGCCACCGTTCTTGTCCCCACCAACTGGTTTTGTGACAGTAGCAAGGACCTTCTCCTTTTTCTTCTTATTCTTTTTTTTACAACCTTGGTCTTGGCAGCTGAGTATTTCCTTTTGTACAAGGTCTTTCTGTTATACATAGCAGATTGGGAATACCTGCCAATTCCTTTTATCAGGACAGGGTTTCGGCTGTAATGGGGCTTTGCCGCCTTCTTGGGTTACCCTTCTTGGCTGCAACAGCAGGCCGGGTCTTGGAGGCAGGAGCATCCTCCCTAGCCTTCCTGGCCCCAGGTATCATCTCCTTTGTATCAGGCTTCTCTGCCTTTTCGCCCGTCATCTTGTAAGATGGGAAAGCAAGTGAAGTTTTGTATTGTCTTCTGTCCTTGCACATAGAGTAAACTGTTTATTACCTTTTTGTTGTGAATTTAGTCTAAGGCTACTAATGTTAATTTGGGCCATCAAATTACATGGGGATCAGCACATCTGCATATAATACTTCCTACTGTTTGTTTTGATTGGTTAAAACAGTGCTGGCAGGGCTTTTAGGATTTCTGGGCAAGGGACCCAGAGAGAGAAAGGAGATACAGGCCATGCTGACAAAGGGCAGTGTTAGGCATGTGGAGGTTTCAGAATGGCCCAGTCATTGAGCTGTTTACGTCATATTAAAATATAAGTGTGTGTTTGTGTACATGTGCGAGTGTGCGTGTGTGTGTGTGTGTGTGTGTGTGTGTGTGTGTGTGTGTGTCTTTCATTCGAGAACTCAGAACATTAGAGTGGGTGGTGAGGAATGTTTCTGCTGCCCAGTTGATTAGAGGAGAGATTAATTGGCAACTATAACACCTTTTTTAACCTTTGGTTAATTGTTTTACAACCTCTTGGAATATGCTCTAAGTTGTAGATGTCACTTGCTATCTCAGAAGCAATTAACTAGCAACACTTGAAGATTGCAGAGTTCTCTTTGCAGTTTTGATTATCAGAGAGGACTTAATAGCAGTCCTATTATAAAAGAGCTAAATAATTGCTGATATAATTACAGGAATTTTATAGGATCATCATTAAAGATTAAAAAAATATTTATTTGTTTATATAGTATCACTGAAAGACAGTCCATCTTTGTTGTTCTGCAAAGACCGCCTCCGAAGGATAAATAAGATTTGTTTCCCACTTGTTTTTTCTTCACTTGATTGATTTTTTTCCTTAGGTTTTCAGGAGACTTTTAGTTTTGTGAGGTTCCACTTACTAGTTTTTAGCTTTAATCCCTAGGCAAGAGAAGTCCTGTTCAAAAAGTTCTTTTCTACACCAGTATTTTAGGTAGGGCTCTGCATATGTTTCATTCTAGCTACCTTATCGTTTCTGGTTTCAAACTGAGGTCTTTGATCCACTTGGATATAATGTTTGTATTAGATGATAGATATGGGTCAAATTTCATTCTTCTGCATGCATACAGTCAGTTTTCCCTGCATCATTTATTTAAGATACTGTCATTCATTCCTCCTTTAGAGTTCTTATATAACTCCTGGGGCGTTTGCTCTGCTCTTTGCCTGCTTCACTGCTTTCCTATGTATTTATATGAGGAACATCTGCAAACCCAAATTCCAACGTCCTCCCTAATCTGAAACCTTCTGAGTCACAGCATGAGGCTATAGTTCCAAATTTCATACCTGCCTTCACAGGTTGCAGCAAAAAAAATGAAGGCATACTGTGCAGAATTAATTCCAGACATTACCTCAAGACAGAACATGTAGATTTCACTTCATGTTCAGAGTTGGGTCTTATCTCCAAGAAATCATGTTTTATATATTGCAAACATTGTATAGTCTGGAAGAAATAAAAAGCTTAGATCTTAAGTACACCTTGCCCCAAACCTGCTGCTTTTGGAATATTTAACCCATCCTGGAAATACTTTTGGGAAGAATTAAATACTCTTAGGCTAAAATTCAGTTCTATTTATTATTATGATGTTAGCATCTTGGGATAAGCTTGCTAGGGTACCAAGTAGGTAACACATTAGGATAAATGGGTATAAAAGCAAGGTTCACAATGCATAAACTTTAAAATCCCAAGCATCACCACTCAAATTATAGACTGGCTAGATGTGTTCCTGTTCTCAGTTCTGTTCTTGTTCTGTGGCCTTGTTATTGGTAATGTACTCACCTGGCTTCTATTGTTTTGTCAAGATTTGTGATACAAGGCAAAATGATTAAACAACATGTATTTAGAAATTATGACCAGCCTTAGGCTGCTGACAGTAAGATAAAGAAAGCTGTATGATTAGAGGCAATAGCTCGAAAGTAAGATTTCAGATCCTAACAAGCAGTGGGGATGCAGGTTTAACTCACATAAAGTTGATTCAGAACACAGAAATGCAATTGACATCCATATAGGAACTTTCCATTTTTTAGTGTGGAATCTGAGAATTAATGTTGATATCATCTATCCATCATATTTGCCAACCTACTTGATATTACTAACCAACAAAGTTATAAGTGGAAATCAAGCCACAAGATATTTCTCCAAGGGGAAAGGAAAACATAAAATCTTTAAAGAACTTTGGATGGATCCATGATGTTATTGGTTTACATAGAAAAATCCAATTTTTACTGACAAAGGTGTAGAATATATTTGGGTTGTCCACATTCCATCTTAAAAGACTACAGAATAATTTTTTAAATTAAAACAGCACCTAGTTTTTCAAGCATAATATCTTGTTAGGGGATTGAAGGTAGAGAAGATGAAGGAACCCTTGACATTTATTGGTATTGCATTAGGCCATGTTGATACTGAAATTACATTTTCCTTGGTCCTTCTAGTATCTACCCACATTCTTAGTGCTATACATTTCTGCAGTAAAAAGGGGGAAAGAATCATTATCGCCCTGCTGTGTGAGAAAGACTTTGTTAAAAGGAGAAAATAGGTGACAAGGCATTCATGTGGCTCTGCGTTTCTCCAGGTATACAATTGATAGAAGCCTGAAAATCATCTAGTAGTGAACATGATTCTCATTCTTCAATAATCACAGCTTCCCTCTATGTGAAAAGTGAACCCTGTTTTTTTTTTACATTTTATAGAATAATAGTTACGATAATAACATAATAGATTATGATAAATCTATTGTATATCATCATTGCTATTTAAATATTTAAAGTATTTTGATCATTTTGACAACTAACTTATTTTGTAGTAAATTTAATATGGGATATGTGTTAATTGACAATTTCCCTTCACATACATCTTGCTTTGCAACATCCTGTTATCTCAGAAGAAAGAACCTTCACCTTATGTGTTCCCATCTCAAGCCTTAGTCCATAGTTTTCAGATTAATATCATTCTCTCCCTTAGAACACATTTGTACAAACTGCCTTCTTGAATAATGGCTGCCCATTTTGTTTAAGAGTTGATACAATTGGTTAATGCAAATATTATTTTAAAGTATATCTCACAACGAAAAACAGATTTTTAATATTTTCTATTGTGTATTTTCCTGTGAAGAATCCTTCCATGTGAATACAACTTTGAATTCTTGTCGAACTCTTTCCCATAGAAAAGATAAAATATTAAAATATCACATACCAATTTTGATAATACATAAATTTTCACCTAAGGTAGTTAAAGGATGAAACAAGATTCTCTAGAAGGAATCTGCAGGAGTCCACGTTTTAGACAAGAAAACATACTGCTATAAATAAGAAGTGCAATGAATTTGTCCCCACTGTGTCTGTCCTTTGTAGTCTCCTCCACCAGGGCCTTTGATTAAAGAATAATTCCAGAGTATGTACCAGCATTGTGCCATAGCTCCTACCTCAGTAAAAAATCTTATACAGTTATCTACTCTCTGTTCTGACCAGAGATTTGTGTGCCCTCAACATAGGCCCCTACAATCTGGGATGTGGGGAGAGGGACAGCCAGTTGGGTGACCTCTGGAAGAGGCACAGTTTTTGTTGCACTATAACACAACCCATTGGTTATATGGATGGATAGAGCTGCTCTGAGCTTTTGCATGGATGAGAGGGTGATCATGTGCTGTCTTTGCCAAGCCTTAGTTCTGCCTAGGACTGTGCCAGCCTTCACTGCTTCTTGGTGCCTCAGAAGCTGCCAGCCCCTGAGAAAATGGCTCACTGTTAACTTCTTCCCCAGAAATCTTTGTCTGAAATCTACTCTGCTGTCTTTGCTGTCTACAAAATAAAATGGATAACTCACTAAAGGTCAGGGGCAACTTTCCCACTTAATTATCAGGGTGACAACTGACCTTTATCTTAAAATGTTGTGTTGAGTTCCTTCTCTTAGGAGAAGACTAATTTTAGTTGTATCTTACTTTTTCTTCTGTCCAACAAAACCTGGCACAAAGAATGCCAAGCTAATGATATATTATATTCAGTGAACATTTAATTTAACATTTTGATTATGTGGCCATAGTCTTTGACTTAATTTTTCTCTCTGTACCATCCTAATCCTCCCCTCTCCACATCTGCTTTTGTAGCAGTAAGGAAATGTGGTCTTAATACGTTCTTTCGCAGGCTGCTTGTTTCACAGCAGGCCCGGCTGCACCACTGTGTGCCCAGGGTGCCAAACTTTAATTGTCAATAATGAGCTATTGTGTTTTCATGTTTTGCAGTTAAACACAAACATCCAAGCTATATACTAAACCTCTATATTATCTTTTCTTTCCTGTTTGTTATATATTTTTACATTTTTAATTGAGTAAAAGAAAAATTGAAGCTATCTTTTTAACCTTCATACTAAATACTTAATTCATGTATATGCAATGTTTATGCAATATAAGTATGTGGAATTTAATTCTGTATTCTTTACCAGTGTTCTTTATTCCTTCATCTGTTTTCATGTTGGTGAACCACTGAGGAACATGTTTCTCTTTAAGCTTGGAGATTTCCCTTCATCATGTATTTAACTTTTAAAGAGAGTTGTGAAGATGAGTAACTCTCAGAGTTGCTTGTCCATGAGAGTCTTTATCAGTTTCTTACTTCTAGACTGCCATGCCATATGAAGTGTGTTTGCTTGGGATGTGTGTGTACATACTCTCATGCTGTCTCAGTAAATCACCATCTGTCTCCTGGATTGAAAACGTTCTTCCAAGAGGCCTACAGTTGGGCTGAGTGGCAGTACCTTTCTTGTGATGTGCTTTCCTTGATGCTTTCTTAAGCTCCCTTTATCCTTCATTTTTGACCATTTCATTACAATATATGGTGGTGCAGTTTTGCTTGGACTTGTCCCTTCCATAGATAGACATGTAAATCCATCTGTAGATTTGAAAAATGTTCATCTATTATCAATGTAAACGACCATATTATTCATCGTTGGTATCTTCTTCCTTTCCTACCTCTAAAATGAAAGCATCTGTTCTTCCTTCTTTTCTATAAATCATCTGTGCTTTCTCAACCATTTACATTATTCTCCACATCCCCCTTTATTTGTGGATAACACATATTTTTCTTAGTAAAATAAATGTCAGCACTGACTTATTATTTTATTAATTTCATTGGCAAATAAAATATCTTTCTGCATTTATTTTAATAATTTCAGCTTGTCAATTTTGATTTTATTAAATTATATATTTTTTTAAACATCTTTAAGTTTCCATAAATAATAATTTGAAATTGTTTGTCAACCACATAACAGTTTTTTTGGGCAGATGCTGAAGGATTTTTATGTCTGTGGTAATGTGCCTGTTGTTTTTTTTTTTTTGTTACAGTTCTTGCTATAACACACTGATGTCTGTGTGTTCCACAGAGCAGTTGTTTCTGGTACCTTTTACAAACTAATCTTGAAGTAGTTATACTTCCTTATCTTCCTCCCAGTGAAGCAGGCAGGTGCTGGAGAGATGGCAGCTATGTAGTCCCTGTGTGCCACATGAGAGGTCAGTGAGTGAGAAGAAGACAGGAAAACTCCAGAGATGCTTAGCCACCGTGGCTCTGGATGTCCACTGTGGCTGGGAATGGTGTTCAGTGTGGCAGTCAGAGGAAAAGAAGCAATCAGTTTTTTTCCTCTCACCGGGTAGAGAAACTATGGTTGAGACTGTCCCTTTGGGCACTGGATTTGTCTTCCAGGCCACTTCTCATGCTTGCAACGTCAGATGGAGAATCAGCTACAGAACTGATGCCTGCATGCAAAGACTCATGGGTGGGCTGTGCCTTTGGTGTCAGGTCAGTGATTGACCATTTATTGGTAGTAGGATGCAGTCACTTTGGTAGCAGTATACATATAGCAGTGCTGTGATGGGGAACCCAAGTATGTTAGCTAGAACTCAGATCATAGCTATGCTGAAATGTGGAGGCTCTGAGTTCTGAGAAAACCAAAAGCAAACTGTTGCACTATGGCAGTGGCCTACTGTGACATATAGGAATATATACTGCAGCCATAGGACCCAGGTCAGAATGCAGCAGGCCTGTATTGAGTAAAGGCAGTTTCTATAGTGATTGTATTCTTGAAGCCTCTGAAGTCCCTGAGTATGAATGCCTACAAGTCTACATCTGTACAGTCCCTGAGTATGTATGTCTACAAGTCTACATCTGTACTGTCCCTGAGTATGTATGCCTACAATTCTACATCTATACTGTCCCTGAGTATGTATGCCTACAAGTCTACATCTGTACTGTCCCTGAGTATGTATGCCTACAATTCTACATCTGTACTGTCCCTGAGTATGTATGCCTACAAGTCTACATCGGTACTGTCCCTGAGTATGTATGTCTACAAGTCTACATCTGTACTGTCCCTGAGTATGTATTTCTACAAGGTTACATCTGTACTGTTCCTGAGTATGTATGCCTACAAGTCTACATCTGTACTGTCCCTGAGTATGTATGTCTACAAGTCTACATCTGTACTGTCCCTGAGTATGTAAGTCTACAAGTCTACATCTGTACTGTCCCTGAGTATGTATGTCTACAAGTCTACATCGGTACTGTCCCTGAGTATGTATGTCTGCAAGGTTACATCTGTACTGTCCCTGAGTATGTATGCCTACAAGTCTACATCTGTACAGTCCCTGAGTATGTATGTCTACAAGTCTACATCTGTACTGTCCCTGAGTATGTATGCCTACAATTCTACATCTGTACTGTCCCTGAGTATGTATGCCTACAAGTCTACATCTGTACTGTCCCTGAGTATGTATGCCTACAATTCTACATCTGTACTGTCCCTGAGTATGTATGCCTACAAGTCTACATCGGTACTGTCCCTGAGTTTGTATGTCTACAAGTCTACATCTGTACTGTCCCTGAGTATGTATGCCTAGAAGTCTACATCTGTACAGTCCCTGAGATTGTATGTCTACCAGTCTACATCTGTACTGTCCCTGTGTATGTATGTCTATAAGTCTACATCTGTACTGTCCCTGAGTATTTATGTCTACAAGTCTACATCTGTACTGTCCCTGAGTATGTATGTCTACAAGGTTACTTCTGTACTGTCCCTGAGTACCTATGTCTACAAGGTTACATTTGTACTGTCCCTGAGTATGTATGTCTACAAGGTTATATCTGTACTGTCCCTGAGTATGTATGCCTACAAGTCTACATCTGTACTGTCCCTAACTATGTATGCCTACATGTCTATATCTGTACTGTCCCCGAGTATCTATGTCTACAAGTCTACATCTGTACTGTCCTTGAGTATGTATGTCTACAAGTCTACTTTTATACTGTCCCTGAGTATGTATGCCTACCAGGTTATATCTGTACTGTCCCTGTGTATGTATGTCTACAAGTCTACATCTGTACTGTCCCTGAGTAGCTATGTCTACAAGGTTACATCTGTACTGTCCCTGAGTATGTATGTCTACAAGTCTACATCTGTACTGTCCTTGTGTATGAGTGCCTACAAGGTTACATCTGTACTGTCCCTTAGTATGTATGTCTACAAGGTTATATCTGTACTGTCCCTGAGTATGTATATCTACCAGTCTACATCTGTACTGTCCCTGCGTATGTATGTCTACAAGTCTACATCTGTACTGTCCCTAAGTATGTATATCTACATGTCTACATCTGTACTGTCCCTGAGTATGTATGCCTACAAGGTTATATCTGTACTGTCCCTGAGTATGTATGCCTACAAGTCTACATCTGTGCTGTCCCTGAGTATGTATGTCTACATGTGTACATCTGTACTGTCCCTGAGTATGTATGTCTACAAGGTTATATCTGTACTGTCCCTGAGTATGTATGTCTACAAGTCTACATCTGTGCTGTCCCTGAGTATGTATGTCTACAAGCCTATGTAGCACTCTCCAACTTGTGTAGATTCAGAATTAAAAGATATCCTGATACCTAATATCTTCAGTGTACCTTTTTTACCTCCATGCATGTCCATAAACTTCCAACCAGAAAAAATTTCTTTTTTGATTCTTGGCAGGAATTTTATGCATGGAAAGTCATAGGCACAGTATTTAATTTGACTTTGTTAGGTGTTAAATTGTTACTGAGCACTTGAGGTGTCTGTTAGGAATCAATTACATGCAACTAGGTAATAACAGGTAGTATTCCTTATTCAAATGCTTCAGGCCAGAAGTATTTTGTAATTTAGATTTAACTATTTAGACAGTTAAATGAACTTAATAAGACAATTTCGAAATGGAATACAGTTCCTACCATGGAATTGCTTTGTGTTCTAAATACTTTATGTAAACAGTCTGTAAATCATTCCACAAAGCACATCCATCTACCCCTACTATAACTACAGTCTATCATATGAGGTCACTGATGGAAATTTCTATTTGCACCATAATGTTCTGATCCAAAGCGCACTTGAATATTAGACATTTGGAACAGAGTGTGAGAAGTAATAAAGTATAGAACAATGGTAGAAAATGATTTGAAGCTATATAAGCCATCAAGAAAAAGTATTATCATACTTTTAAAATCTTAAATATTTGTTCCTTTTTTCTCCCATGCCACCAATCTTGTTCCACTAATCAAAGGGACAGGGAGGAAGATGCATTAACAAATCAGGAACTGTTCTTTTGTCTGACAGTGTAAACACATGTATGCCTTTTCTGATCTGAACCACGCAGTGTTCTAAAAGTGTCATTGCTTCTTCTCAGGATCAAGGCAATTATAATGTGACACGCTATGAAAATATTTTCTCTGTGTTTTGGATTCTGGAACAACTGCTTGAAGACGAATCCCAGGGAGATCCCGCTCCACATATCAATCCCAGCAGCCCGGAAATTCAGAAATTTCTTCAGAAGCATGATGAATCCATCTTCCGGCTTTCAGATGCGTTTCCTTTGTTTACATTTTACTTATGGAGACTGGGCGTTCTGTTGAACTCAGCACAGATGGACACTGTTAAGCATGAATCTCTGCCTTAGCAGCTTACCATGTGTAAAAAATATGGTGTGCTTCAGTATTTTCCAAACCCTGTTTTTAAATGAGTATTTTAAATTGGTTGACTAACCTAATCATTAATTCAATTTAGTGATAAGTCTTCGGTGTAAGAGATGATGAGTCACTGTTCCATGTTACAGTCAGGCAGTTTCGGGTGACCCCTCGTGTTTGTGTATTAAATCCTATTTCCCTCAGTAGTTTAGCTCTAGTCGCTAACGTGGCTCATCTCAGAAAGTACAATAAATTGTCAATGGTTTCCATCTGATACAAATTTCACTACAAATTGTAATGAGATGAAGCTTAGACTTCTGTCATTTCCCGCACTTAAATACAAGGTTTGAGTAAATGGTAAAAGTAGAATTTATTATGTGGCTGTAGTCAAGTCGTTTTCTCTTGAAGGACAGTACTGTAGAGAAAGAAGAGGATTTGGAAACCAGTGGCTTTGAATTTTACTTAATCAACATGTTTGTAAAGTATGTTTGAAGTGTTAATTAGTTCTCTAAAATGTCCCTTTTAAAACATTTTTCTGTTGAATAAAAACACTATTGTCCCTGTGCTTGTTAAAATGTAATAAAGTTATGTATTATCAAGTCATCGAGGATGTTTTTATAAATTTTAATATCATACAATAAATACGTGTTATACTTGTTAAAAGTACTGGGTTGAACTTTTTCATTACACAATTAGCTTTACTTCATTTAGTTATTAAAACTGCAACAGACAAGCCTAATGAGTGCACATTTTGCACGTTCCTATTGTGCAATTTAAAGGAAACTTAAAATATACTGTAATTCTCTTCCCTTTGTTAATCATTTTGGATTCTGTTTTATAAGGTAATTATCATTTTCAGATGCCATTAGTACTAGAAAAAACATCCTTGATAATTCTTTCTAAAATGTATATAAAATTATACCATCTTTGTGGATTATTTTTGGAGTTTTTTTTTAATCAGAAAATCTGTTATGAAAAATATCTCTTCTCTCCTAGAAATGGCTGCATAAACAAGACCTGAAAATGACAAAATCACTGGAAATAGTAACATGGAAGACAGAAAATTTCATGGAGTCACACTCCTAGATAAAGAACTTAAGGCAGCTAATGTCTGTTGGGAGAGGGAGAATTAGCCCCAGGCTCAGTCTCTTTATTTGGTTCCCAGTACAGAGCAGTCGACCCTAAAACCTTTCAAACAAATAACCCAGACTCAGCCAGTTATCATTATATATTCGTGAAGACATAGAAATGCATCCATATATGTATGTAACCATAACAAAGAAAAAGAGCCTATCAACCTGAGGACAGAAACATGGTGGGGCTGGTATGAAAGTTACTGAGAGAGACTCCTGGGAGCAAAATGAGCTGATTTGGTTATATTCAAAAGATGTATAACTACATTATACACAACTCAGCATGATTTGTTTGTCTGTCTGTTTGTTTTTATAAGGCATGGGGCCATACTTGCGTTCTGAATACCCATAGTCAGTTGCTGGCTAATAAACTTTTTATTGGAAAAGATAAAAACTCTCCATCTTTTGTATTTTATGTGGCTGACGATGCTATCTTTTGCTCCACCATTCAGGGAGTACCTTGGACTTTGGACAGCCCTGGGATGATTGGGAGGACTAAACACTGTGACCCCTCCTACCATGGTCCATGACCAAGAAGGATTGGCCACAGCTGACTGGGTATTTTATCTTGCCACTTGATAAGCTGTAAGCAGCCCACAAAAGACTGGGCTGGAATCCTTGTACTCTTCTAAGTACAAGTGTGTGACTTAAATATTCTTTCTCTCTTTTGAAGAATAAAGGAAGTCTAGTGGAGATTTCCAATGGATGGGATTTATTTAATTGGCACAGATAAAAATAGACAATATGATTAACATTTCCTGAGGATAAAGCATGCTAAGTCTTTAAGCATGCAAGGATCAAGATCAGACATCCATACATGGATTAGAGTTCATTCCCAAATCTTAGACAAGGAAATAAATAAAACATTTGATCATAGCTTACACTGGCTCCAAAATCAAACTATTTTCTTTTTAGTCAGAAGAAAAATATCTTTATTTCATGACTGGAATTTATAGTATAATTCTGCTTTCCAAGTATGATGTGTGGATATATGTGTATATGGATGTGTGTATAAATATACACACATGTGCATTTGTATGCCAAAGGTCAGTGAGTATCATTCCTCAGGGTCCTCCTTGGTTGTTTCCTGTCTTGTTTTCTTTCTTTGGTTTGAGAAAAGCTCTCTTACTGGCACCTAGAGCTTTCAGATAATGTGTGTGGCACTGGTTAGCATGCTCAGGGGAGCTTCTCCCTGAGCCTTTCCAGTGTTTGGATTATATCATGTCTTTTTACATGGGGTTGAACTCAGGTTGTCATGCTTGCGAATTAAGCACTTCACCAACTGAGCTGTTTCCTCTGGTCCCATCTTTGATCTTCCCAAGTCATTTTATGAAGGAAGAAAATGTCTTCGTAGGTGTGTCACAAAGAAAAAAGTGGGCAGAATAAATTTAAAATGCAGTAAGGATATTAGGGATATGTTCCCCAAAGTAGCTTTATTTAGGAAACTCTTGTTCACTTCTTTTCCCAACATCTGGAAAAGGCACGTAAAAATTTTCTGTGCCTCTGATGTTCAAAGGGCACTATGCATATTTTCTGTTTCGCCATATTGAAACAGCAGTGGTGTTGAGATGGGAGTACATTGCAGAAGGTAGATGACTAAGGAAGTTGAGAGAAGACAGGGCCATCATCAGTAAGTCACCTTACAACACAGAATGAGCGATTCATGGTTTTCTTATAATGGCTTGTCCACAGTCACAGAGCGGGGGACTTTTATGTTTTATTCAGATATTACTATTCTACCCCATATCGTCTACCAGCAGTTAAAATGGACTCAAAGATAAACAATACTGAAATGCAGTTCATACTTGAATTAAATTCTATATAATGGTGACTATGAGGAATATAATAACTAGTAAATTAACATTTAATGAGCAACATTTCTGCAGATTTCATAATTGGCAGTGTATTTGATTTCTGTTCATCTTGCTGCCACGGGTTATCCATCCTTTATAATTCTAGAGGAAATAAACTCTGGAGACAGAGATGAAGCTCTCAAACTGCCTTTCTACCTGTTAGTGCTGGAGAGTAGATTCCAGGTATCCTCACACCAGAATGCTGACTTCTATGCACTAGTCCTGTGGTAGACGTCCTGCCTTAGTTTATGATTACCATTATGGATCCCTGTTGGATGTGAATTCTAACCTTAGCTTTGGCTGAAAATACAGCACACAACTGTTAGGTTTTTTTGTTGTTGTTGTTGTTGTTTTGTTTTTGCAGAAAACATTCTAATTTCTGTGAGTTTCTCTTCTCTTTGGGTCATCTTTCAGATTAACAAATGGAGATACAGCTTTTTCCCAGTTGCAGTGTGATCACATGATATGACCTAAGAATTGGTAAAAGGCTCTCTGGAATTCGAGTCCTGTAGCAGGGTAGCAGATAGTTGTAGCTCATGGAAAATGGGGTACTAGGTTCACAAGGTTGTTGAACACATCGTTACAGCAAAGTGGGTGTTTTGCCCATTTGTTACCCTACTCCTCTAATTTTTCAATTGGAAATATGAACTATTATATTTTTTACTGATAATATCTATTTTTAGCCCCACTAGTGAGAGACATTATGACCACTGGTACCCATACAATATGCCTACTAAACAGTTTGTTCTCATTTCCCCCCATATAAGAAACTAGAGCAAACAACTATTTTTTTCCCTCTAGTTCTTCCAGACTTTCCATGACATGACAGCCACAAAGTGACAACTCCATCAACTGAGCATCCCCTTTGAACCATAACATTGTGAGTCACCTTGAATAAACACTGTGGCTTGTTAAGGTACAAATTACCAGACGCTAACCATCTCTGAGACTGGTCTGTTTGTCCTTGAATTACATACTCCCTTAGACCTATTAATTTCAATGTCATCACAAATCTGGCCTTCTGTCAGCAGACATCAGATGAACCCCTACTTACCCATGGAGTTAGGCAGAAATGAACAGCTGGCTCCACTCATCAACCAGTGAGACACTCCTGTTAGAATCTTTGAACATTCAAAAATATTTGCGTATTAGGTTCAAGCATGTAAGAAATATTAAAGAATGATATCCAATAACATGTTATGTGATAAACTGTCCCCAAACTACTTTTAAAATGATGTAAGTGGGCACTTAATTGGCTCTTAAATTATTAACTCTCAAGAGGAGTCCACGGAAGCTTATAACCCAGTATTTCTGGTACATAGTAAGTGACAAATAATTGCAGACGTTATTACTGTGTTGATTTGCGTGTGTCCTGTTGATTTCCCGATCTCATGTGGAAACAGAAACACTGCGATTGATGCTGAAGTGGTAATACACCCCATCAGTCAAGGGGTGGAATGGAGAGTGAGCTTTTCATAGGGAGGTAGGTAAATACACACCTGAAGAAACCACTGTCATTCTGATCTAGGGAACTCTTATTCTTAACCTCATGCACACGTGACTGAAGCATGGAGGGGGGCAGGGACTGTGTTCCCTTTGGTACCTGTCTTCCTTCTAGGTCCTGGTTCCTTGGTAGACTAAGCTGAAAATTGAAAAGTGGTTTTATTAAGAAAAACATTAAAACTGTGGAAAACTTAAAAATAAAATACCAGTAAAATGGACATCAGATTTCATATGGATTAAGCTGAGTTTTTGTTCACACGAAAAACATTTTCATACATGAAGTGCTTTTATAAACTAAAACGTTCTTATTTCTAGTTACCCTGTTTACAAATGAATCATTTTGTCTCAACAGACTGTTGATGGAACCTTCAAATCTTTTCCATCTTCACTTGCTCTATTTTTAATAAAGTCACAGGAGAGCAGCTCTGCACCAAGAATCACGTCAAGATCAGCGACAGGAGTGTCCTATTTATTTCCTTTTATTCAGTGTCTGAAGGAAATGATGTTTTGTGAACTCGGGACCTAGATTCTGTCATTATTCAGACAATGAAATCAATAGAAACAGGATCTCAGTGCTCCATGTAGGTGGTTTTCATTCACCACTGAGCAATCACAGTTTCCTTCCCTACATCTTTTCCTGTAAGACACATTTGATTGTAAAAGAAAGCACCAGGTATCCAATATACCACAATGCTGATTCAGAACCACACTGACTGCTGTGTTATGCTAAAAAGCTGAAGCTACAGAAGACTTCACCTCTATTTACTGCCAACTCAAAAAAATGAAGAAATTAGTTCCTAAACAGGAAGATGGTCACCTTATAAAGTTAAGGATAGTGGAATAAAAGACACACTCTAATTTGCTTCACTTTCAATACTTTCTCTTTGCAGAGACTTCTTCAAACGTTGCCTCAATTGAGAGAGAGATAAACTCCCTTCTGCTCAGGAGTAATTCTTCTGCTAATACAGAAGGTAGTTCATTGCAAAGAATTAGATGTGATTCTACCTTGGCTACATTTTTATCTTCAAATTGGGGCAAAGGAACCATCGCTGTAAATGTGATCAATTATGGCAGAATGATGCCAGAATGTATTAATAGTCTGAAAGATGCTCTTCCAGCCTTGATGCTACTCAGACGGAATATGGAAAATCCATTAAAATGTCAAAAAGCATATATCTATATTGTTGAGGCAATATTTACAAACAGAGCATACTGCTGAATAGGCAGTCACACAAGAATGTGGCTTGATCCCTCCTGCAAGAAGATACAATGTAATTTGACTTTCAAGTTTGGAAACAAAATTATTGGTATCTTAGCAACTGTGCAAATTATCAGGCCAGGAGAGGGAATGGACAAGCAAAGAGGACATTGTGATACATAGAATACAGCATAATCCAGAAAGATAAATGCTGCTAAGAAAAAGTGTAAGGATGTTATGAGTATGCAAAATTTTTGAATCTTGTCCTTTATAGCAGAGTAAACTTTTAAAGATATTTCCAGGTAAATGTGACTTTGATCCATCTCCTTGGAGTACCACATACCTGACAAACATTGAGTTATAACTATGTCAGGATGACATTTGTTTTACAATTAAAATTATTTACTTCCCAGGTAGTCCAAGAAATGGAAGATATCATGACAAAATGATCTTGAAGCATGACCATTTCTAAGTAAGCTGTCTGCATTCATTATTTATCACTGGGCATTTTCAAGACAAATTTAGATCATGCTGAGATTCCACTGGAGTGGAAAACATCTTTCTATCTGTTTTCTTTCCTTACTTCAGTATAGTTCTAACATCTGACAACCACAGCATGGAAAAGACTCAAAGCAAAACAAAAGTATCCCATAATACCCTCATTGCTTTTCTATGTAAATGTCCAAGGGAATCCCTCTCTATATATGTGGAAGTCAATGATTATTAATCTGAAATTGAACACACCGTGTAATATTAAAAAAATCAATGTTATCTAATAGTTAAAAGAGGAATGTCATTGTCTCCCTCTTCAAAATCCAGAGTTATGTTGACTTTGAGCTGGGAAAAAAAAGGAAGAGGAATACATTAGCAAAGATTAAAGAGGTGAGTAGATGCAAATCCTGTCTATGATGCTTAAGTTCTGTTTCACATCTGTGCATGGTTGAGGGATGCATAGAGAATTCAAGTGGGAGAGGAAGAGATTATGATGAATGGGCCAAAAATAAGTCTGTGTGACATGATCCAGTGAATGTTCATGCATACGCAACAACAGTAGAACTCATGCAAAATTTAGAACTTTTTGTTTCTGTTAACACCTGACACCATGGTCAGTTCTCTTACATGCAAGTTGCACAATCAAATAAATATTATTCCTACTAACTTTCTGTGATCTTGATCTGATAACAAGCACAGAAATAAGCATTCCAGATAAATGAGTTACAGTTTGAGGCCTCAAGATGAACCATACCTTACCTTTTTAACTCTACCGCATTGCGCATGGATACCTGCCAAGGAATTTGGACTTTGGGGAAGATATACCTACAATTCATGCAAGTCTCATGTGGAAATTTACTAGGTGATTTACTACATAATCTGTAGATTTATGTTAAGTCAATACATGATGAGACACGGAAAGGAGGTGGGGAAGAGGAGAGGAAACAGAGGGGAGGAGTCAGGAAGTGAAAGAGAAGAGGAGAAGTGAGAGGAGGAGGAGAGGAGGAACAGGAACAGGAGGATAGTTAATGGCAAATGATAAGGGATCTCCTAGGAGGGGAATAGACAGTGTAGTGGTAAATCTGCCCAAAATAGACGTGCAGCTTGATTTCCTAATTACTGAGCTGTGTTTTCATTGAATGGATTTATTAGGGTTGAAGAGGATAATGCAACAAATTGGAGATTTGGGTTGAAAAGGATATTGGAACAGGAATCCATTTATTTGACTATAAAGCAAAGTACATTTTAATCATATTTCAGCTTCTGTTATTATATACGCTGGTCAAAACAACTTATAGGAAAAAATACTTTGCTTCCAATGACAGGTTGCAATACCATGTTCTGATGGGAGGTCAAGGCAGGAACTCAAGAATCTTGTCATAGCTACAGTCAAGAGTAGAAAGAGAATAAATGAGCCCAGGCTGCCTGATTGCATCAACCTTCCTCCTACCCAATATGGTTTAAATCCCAACCCGAGGAAAACAGCACCCACAGTGAACTGAGCTTCTCTGCATCAGTTAATCAAGAGGAAACCCAATAATTGTCTCCATTTGTCAACATGACCTAAACAGTCCTTCAATTAAAACTCCTTTCTCAGACGATTCTAGCTTATGGTAAGTTAATATTTGAAATTAACCATGACAGGTTTGATAAAGCAAATTCTATTTTTACTTAAAGGTTTTTTTTTTAAATATTTAATTACATAGCATCTTCTCACTGAGAATAAATATTAACAAGCAATGAGATAGTGTTTGGAAAGCCAAAAAATGTTTTCATGTTCTCTATATAAACATCATCAAATTCTTGGTAAAAATGATCATATCTATCCCTTGAGTACCCACAATAAAATGGTACATTCTTATTCAAATAAATGTGAGAATATTACATACATTAAAAACATGAATAGAAATACTTAGGCATTTCTGTACTTCTGATTGTTTTAACAATTTTACTTAATATAAGAGTATTTTATACTTCTTGTATTATTTTGATTACTTTATAGTCTGTGATCAAGCTTGTCATTAACACAGTGACTTCAGATGACAAGAAGCACCATCTAAAACAAAACATTAATAGGATTAGTACTTGCCCACAGTGGAACTTCTGAATAGCACATTCTGAGAAACACATTTTTTCTGCTTTTTGGCTTTTTGTTTTGTTTTGTTTACAACACTCTAAGGTTAAATGCCACTTGATTGTTTATACAATTGATCAGAATCTCTTTTACATTTGAGGCACTGGTAATCCAGTTAAATATATCAAGATTCTGGTCATTTCCAGATACTTCAGGACGCATAAAGATCTCAGTAATATATAAAGCCTAGTTAGCCTTCTCAGCTGTGTGTGTGTGTATGTGTGTGTGTGTTTAAGCCTAACTAGACCCCTCAGCTGTGTGTGTGTGTGTGTGTGTGTGTGTGTGTGCATGTGCCTGTGTGTGCTTGTGTGTGTGTGTGTGCATGCATTGCTATTATGTGTGTTGGAGGATATGTATGAATCTCACGATGATTCTGTGATAAATTTCTGGAGTCTCTTCTTTCCCTCTCCTTTTTAAGGGCTCTAGGAACTGAACTGTGGATCCCAGGATTCAGGTGCAATGACCAAGCTCTCACCCACTTAATCAAACTTCTAGCCTCTCACTTTTCCTTGTACGGAACACCTTTGTTTGAGAATTAACTTTTGTTGAAATATAAAGGAGTAAATGTAAACACAGAATCAACATCCCAGCTTATGCCCCCTTTCAGCATTCCACGACGGTTTCTATTACCATCTCTTTTCAGGTTTTACATGATCTAGTCTAGGGCGTCCACCAGTGACAGCCTCACACTGGAGAGGTTGTGGCTCTGACAGTTACTCATTACACAAGACTGGATATCTCACTTGTTCCAAAATAGTGTCAAAGCGTTGAGGATTCCAGAAGAGCTGCTGATCCTCGGTCATAAATGGAAGCCCAAAGAAGCTGGTTTCAGTATGTGCTGAGAAATGCCTTGACAACAAGATAGATGAATGTGCCATAAAGGACTGAAACAAAACAACAGAAGTACCACCAAGACCAAGGTTGAGTCTCTGCACTCCAAGAAATATGATTAAGAAAGTGCTTCATGGGTGTGGCCAGTCACTCAAGTTTCAGTAGATTCCAGATCCAGATGACAACCCTGCTTAGCCATCATAGTTAGACTAATATTATTTTCTTAGCAATAAGCTGTTATCGTGAAAGTGGATCTGGACCTTTCCTGATTTATATAAACCCATAAAATATTTCTATAACTCATTTCTCCCCCATTTGTCATTTTTGAGTACTTACCTCACGTCATGAAATGGTGCAGCAAAGGAAATCATACCAGATACAGAAAGCATTCTTCCACATTCTGCTCCCTCATGCCAAGCCAAATAAACCTCCTCTTTAAAAAAAAATAAATGATGCAGTCTCCAGAAATCTGTAAATAAATCAAAGGATGGAATGAACCGAGTCAACTGGATTTAACCATTTCAAATGTCTAAAAGTCTTCAAAAGATTAATTTGTAAAAAAAAAAAAAATTACCACTTATTGTACTTTCCAGTTACACCAACACTCTAGATTTTGAATGGCTTTTTTTTTATGTTTTTTGCCTTGATCAATATGTTTGTTGTCTTTATGAAAAAAATCTTCATAGAAAACTGCTTTATCTTTCAGCAGCCAGTTCCTGAGCGCTGAGGAAGCTTGCCTTTTTTTGAGCAACCAGGTCTTTCTTCTGGGCAAGAGACATTTTGGGACAATTCTACCTCTTCTTCTTCACTTCTCTCTTGGGCTTCTCATAGACTGGATGCTCTCAGACAGCAGCATGAGCTTTTTATCCATCTCCTCCATCATGTCTGGAGTTATGTTGTTCTTGATATACTGAGAGAACTGTTTCTCATACACAACTTCACCTTCATTAGGTAGCTCATGTAGTCAGCCACATTCTGACCTGTGATGTGCTTCCAATTTTTGCTTCTGCATGGAACTCCTCGCTTTCAGAGCCATAACCAGGGAATCATTTGGTCCTATGGGGGATATACAAGCATCCGTCCACAGCACCCTTCAGGGCCCCAAAACCTTTATGGCCAGTTGGAGATCAGGCAAGATCTGCATCCAAATAGCAAGTAAAGGCTCCAGGCTGGCCGTCAATGCTTTCCACATGGTGTTTGTCTCCAGTCACCTCCACTTGGCCTTCACAGATCCTGTCCATGCCAAACCTGTTCAGAAGCCTGTGGGCCAGCAGCAGGCCAGTACAATAGGCCAACTTTCACACCTTATTTTTGAAGTTCATGTGCATATGCTGCGCAGACAATCATATCCCCTTCTATGCGGGTGTATGCAATCTGGCAGATGATATTCTGTTTGTTACACGAATTATCATCCCGTATTTGGGTGTTTGTACTTATTTTTGTCTGAGATCACCAATCTCTTTCGTGCGTAGTAGTCAGTTTTACCCTCTCACTGCCTTCTGAATCTCACTTGGTATATTTTAAAGTAGGCATTATTCTTGACAACTTTCACAAACCCCATCCTGTGGAACATAGACCCACAACCGTGGCTCCACACAGACTTGCCGAATGTTTTATTTTTAATATTTGTATTCTAGTCTTTGTGACTTCTCAGGAAATTGATCAAGGGATTATAGTCATCAGAATAATCCATCAAAGTAATTTCCACAGTTTGTTGAATTTAGCCTTTTCTGCCTACCTTATTTATAGGTTGTAGTAAACTAACTGAATAATGAAGTCCTCTGGCTGGTTCTGGCTGTAGGACTTTGGGCCCAGGAGTAACAGAGATTAACTAAGGGCAGATTTGCTTCTCCTAGGAATATTGAAGCAAGGCAGTGCCTCCCAGATTGCACATGGTAAGATTGGCTGATGAAACACCCCATGGGTTTTGGTGTCCTCTTTATCCCCCCCAATTAGGTTATGTGATTGACTGCACTCATTTCCAGTCAGCAGATGATGCTCAATCTAACAAAGATCTGTGTTCAATCTAAGTTGAACTGCAGCAGTTCATAACATCAGACAGGTTGTCCTGTTCTTGGTTCTGTCACTCATGGTGTTGTGACAAATGTACTTTTGACAGTAACATAAGATCCAGACTCTTCTGTCTGCCAGTGAGCCAAGAACTGAAAACTTCACGAACACCAGTTTTGTAATGAAGCTCTCTAGTAAGCCACTGCAGCTGGCCGTGACATTCCTTGCAATGCTCAGTTCTTCAAATTTGTTTTTATAGAAGTATAATTTTAGATTTATATAAATTAGGAAAAGTCCATCAGGGAGGGGGGATAATTCTGGAGTTGAATTACCAGGAGAGTGACATCATACAAATGCTATTCTGGAAGATAATATCTTAACAAGTTTAGTGATGACTGGAGACTATAAACTGAAAGTTTATTGTTTTATGATTATGTTAGCTTTAAAGTCCAGAGGGTATGATAGTAACCTCCCAACAAGGATACTATACCTGTGTTAAGATATCATAGTGAAGCAGAGGAGGAACAGGCTACATGTAAGGACAGAACTTGTAAGGATTCACTAACTACCCTATAACATGTTTAGAGAAAATAATACCTCAATCATTACAAATGTTTCTACTTCACATGGGTAACTAGTTCTTTGTAATTTTGTTAGTTCTTTGAGAATTTTATAAAGTGTGTTTTAGCCATATTAACCCCTCCCCTAACTCCTCTCAGATCTAAGTTCTCTTCCATAAAAATAATAAAACAAAACACATAAAACAAAAAAATAACATCATATCATTTTAATTGTTGGTTTTGTTTTAAACAATGGAGTACAATTTGAGCAGCTCACATTCCAGTTGACACACTTGACAGGAAAAAGCTTTCCTGCAATGGACTCCCTTTGCAAACCTTGTATAATTTATAAACTTTGTATATTTTGTATGCTTTGTATACTTTGGAATCTCTGTTAACCCTTAAGGCAGGAAAGTGGCAAGGTTCTGACTTAAAAGCTCCAAAAGCAAGGCCCCTCCCCAGATCTGTCTAACTGTCCCAATGGAGTTTACAACCTCTGGAATTGTCCAAAGATCATCTCCATCTTCTCAATAGGACCCTTCCCAGATTATGCTAATCTTAGATGAAAATGTCTGCACAAGATCCCACTAGTGACCATGAAACCCTACCAATCCCTGAACCTGAAAATCCACCAATCCCTGAGCTCCCCCAAGCTCAGGACTTGAAGTTTTACCAATTCTCACCCTGAAAACCTCTGCCCTAAAAGCTCCAAACTCACTCCATTCCCATAAACTCTGTATAAAGGCTGTGTCTTTCATCTCCTAGGAGCAGAGATGGGCATTCCTGAATTTGTCCCTCCACGCCCTGAACTGTCCTAATAAATCACTTTTATGAGATTTGATGCCTGATGTGACTCATCAAAAGAAGCCATCAAGAAAAGAAGGGAAAAGAAGTCGCACAGGCTGAGGTTCCTGAGCTCTTCAGCCCAGATACCCTCCACTGGGAGCTTCAAACACTCTGCAGATGATGCTTCTATTCAGAGGTATTGGGTTTCTGGTGTCTGAGAATGCCCTACCCTTAGGAAGTTATTGTACCTCAGAGCTATGCATTTTCTGGACCCTGTGTCTCAGGAAGCCTTTCCATTGGAGTAATTCCCATCTCATAGCCTTGCAGTTTCTGAGCTCCAACATCTCAGGATAGTTTTCCATTGGGATATCTCCTCCCTTAAGATTTGTGTTATTCCTGGTTTTCTGAGGTCCAGGACATCTTCTCATCATTCCAGGAAGGCCAACTGACATACTTGTAGATATGTGGCCATCAATGAAGCATGGTCAGCCTATTGTGGGCCTCAGTACCAGTGAAACCTGACTCTATCAGCCGCTATGAGCTGAGAATAGCTCTAAAGTTAGAATGGGAATTCATGTCTATTTCTGTCTTCATGCTGGGGTTTTGACAGGCTTGAGCATTCAAGGGGCTTGTGCATGATTGCCTCAGATATTATGAAGTCATATTGTAATTTTCCTGTTATATTCCCAAAGTACTGTTTCCTAAACTGCTTTTTACAAGCTTTACACCCCAATCTTCTGCCATGATATCTGAGTCTTGGGAGGAGAGATGTAGCATTGGGACAGGAAATCCGTACTTGCTTCTTCAGTTCACCTTGACCAGTGTGGGTCTCTGTGCTAGCTGTCCTCACCATCTAACACAAAGAGAAACTTTTCTGATGAGGTTTGAGAGATAAACTGATCTATTGCTATGGAATGGAATACTGATTTACTGTCTTATTTTGCTGTGGAATGGCATACCGACTTTATGTTTGGATGCCAGGATTTTCCAAAATTAATTCTTTCCACCTCTTGAAAAAAAAAATACATCTCATATTCTGAGACCATGTTCCAAACAAAAGCAAATTCTATTTAGAATAAAGTAGTCCATGCCTTGATCCAAGTAAATTTTCTAACCTTTATGTATTGAAAGCACTTTGGTAAATAGCTTAGATATTAAGATAGTGGCTTCAAATAACATTCCTTTGAGCACTATTTTTAATACTTAATATGACAGATAACATCTAGACAACAAAATTCTAAAAATAATAAATTAAAGTAAGTAAAGAACTATAAACTAAAATGCACTAATTTCCAGTTAAATGATGTCAGGTTCAAATGTATTTAAAATGTATTCACTGGTAGGATCTAGGAAAGCATGTTGAAAACCCATACAAAGAGTGATTTATAACTGACTGTTCTTGGACAGTCTATTCAATAAATCATAAGCTAGTGGGGGTTTTTAGTGAGCACCATGTCGGGGGTAGATAGTAGTAGTCTGTCAGGTCCCAAATACGATGTTGCTTTAAGGTAAAGCCATGTGTCAAACTCACTCTTGTATATGTTCTATAACAGTTTCTTAAAGATTACCTGGGACCTGTCATAATGTGTGCTCCTGTACTGTTAAGACTTAGAAAACTTATATAAGAATGCAAATATAGGGGAGATTAATAAATTTTCTCTCAAAACAGCATCGGTACCATTCATAGAATAACAAACATTTGTGGCAAGTAGGATGGAAGAAGAGTTTATCATTTGCAATTTAGTCTTTTAACAAGGTTTTAGTATAGAAGCTTAAGAATAATTAAAATAAGGTTTGCAATGAATTTTTTCCCAATAAGAAAATAACTCTAGAAGGCATGTGACATTAAGGGACAAATCTATGAGTTAGAAATAACATATTTTATTTTGGAAATAAAAGATTAGCTTACTGTCTGCTGCAAAGAGAAGCAAATTTAATGTGTGGGTGAGAACCCCACTTATCTGTGAGTGTGATGATGATTATTGAAATTGTAGTAGGGAATTAGCTCGACCTAGTAATATGGCAGTACAAATTTCTTCTCAAGATGCAGGAGATCACTATACATTGTGTTTCTAGTACCCAGAATCATTTTCCTTTTATTGGGTAGGTCTTAAATGCAATTAGAGAGCTGTTGGTTACCTCCAAGATGTGAGTGCCACTGGTGATGCAATGATTTATAAGCATCACAGCTGTGTATGACTACTGATTGTCTCTTCCTTGGATGTTGCATGGCACATTCAAATATTATGAAAACTGGTTTATGGGAAGAGGTGTGAACATAAGCTATAGATCTAATATTCTGATTTCTGTACATAGTGCCCTCCTCTAGACAAAGAATTAAAGGGAACTATGGGGAACTATTAATGTAGAAGGAGTGGAAGTGGGCGAATATCTATGGGAAGAGGAAGCTGCCATTTGATCACATACTTAGTAAGAACAGATCAAAAGAAAATATGAGAAAAGTCACTTCAAGTATATTTGCAAAGTCCCCGCAGCAAGAACGTGTTTGAGAGCTCTTTTTTTTTAACGACTTTATTTTGCAAAACGAAGATAAATGTACAGATTTTAAACATTTTTTGCTTAAAATTATACATTTTTGTCAGTACTGTTTTTTCAACATTAAAATAAATTTTACATAAAACCATGTGAATATGTTTTTTAGTCAGTACTTGATTTTTTTAAAGGGCTTGACATTATGCATTGAAAACATACTAGTTGCAATAAGCGTAAAGTACATGCAAAACAAAACGCAACATGGAAATAGTCAAAGTCTTCTTGTTTTGTGAATATATGCATATTTTTTGTTTTCTTTATTTCTTGGACTTCATACAGTCTGTGAGTTGTTTCTGGGGGAGTGCAAGCCTCTGGGGTTAGCATCCCACTATCAGTGACTGCATATTATGTCTGTTCTTTTGTGACTGGGTTATCTCACTCAGGATGATCTTCTCTAGATGTAGCCATTTTCTTAAGAATTTGGTTAAGTCATTGTTTCTGGTGGCTGAGTAGTATTCCATTGTGTATATGTACCACAATTTTTGTATCCATTCGTCTTCTGAAGGACATCTGGGTTCCTTCCAGCTTCTGGCTATTATAAATAGAGCCGGTATGAACATTGTGGTGAATATATCTTTGTTGTGTATTAAAGTGTCTCTGGGGTATATGCCCAGAAGTGGAATAGCTGGGTCTTCAGGTAGTACTATATCCAATTTTCTAGGGTATCGCCAGACAGATTTCCAGAGTGGTTGTATTAGCTTGCAACCCCACCAACAGTGGAGAAGTGTTCCTCTTTCTCCACAGCCTCGCCAGCATCTGCTGTCATCTGAGTTTTGGATCTTGGCCAATCTGACTGGTGTGAGGTGGAATCTTAGGGTTGTTTTGATTTGCATTTCCCTGATGGCTAAGGATGTTGAGCACTTCCTCAGATGTTTCTCGGCCATTCGGTGTTCCTCAACTGAAAATGATCTGTTTAGCTCTGGACCCCATTTTTTAATAGGGTTATTTGATTCTCTGGTGTCTAGCTTTTTGAGTTCCTTGTACACCTTGGATATTAGGCCTCTATCTGATGTGGTGTTGGTAAAGATCTTTTCCCATTCTGTTGGTTGCTGTTTTGTTTTCTTGACGATGTCCTTAGCCTTACAGAAACTTTGCAATCTCATTAAGACCCATTTGTTAATCTTTGACCTTAGAGCTTGAGCCATTGGTGTTTTGTTCAGGAAATTTTCTCCTGTGCCTATGTGTTCTAAGGTTTTCCCTACTTTCTCATCTAATAGTTTCAGTGTATCTGGTTTAATGTGGAGATCTTTAATCCACTTACACTTGAGCTTTGTACAAGAAGATAGGAACGGGTCTATTTTCATTCTTTCGCATGTTGAGTGCCAGTTGGACCAGCACCATTTGTTGAATAGGCTGTCCTTTTTCCATTGAATGTTTACTGCTCCTTTGTCAAAAATCAGGTGACCATATACATGAGGGCTCATTTCTGGATCTTCTATTCTATTCCATTGATCCACTTGCCTATTTCTGTACCAGTACCATGCAGTTTTCAGCACAATTGCCTTGTAATATAGCTTGAGGTCAGGGATAGTGATTCCCGCAGATGTTTTTTTGTTGTTGAGGATGGATTTCGCTATTCTAGGTCTTTTGTTATTCCATATGAAATTGCACATTATTCTTTCCAATTCCATGAAGAACTGGGTTGGAATTTTGATGGGGATTGCATTGAATCTGTAGATTGCTTTTGGTAGGATGGCTAATTTAAGATGTTGATCTTTCAAATCCATGAGCATGGGAGATCTTTCCATTTTCTGAGATCCTCCTCAATTTCTTTCTTTAGAGGTTTGAAGTTCTTGTCATACAGGTTCTTCACTTCCTTAGTTAGAGTCACACCAAGGTATTTCATAGTTTTTGTAACGATTGTGAAGGGTACCTTTTCCCTAATTTCTTTCTCCACATGTTTGTCCTTTGAGTATAGGAAGGCTACTGATTTGTTTGAGTTAATTTTGTATCCGGCCACTTTGCTGAACTTGATTATCAGCTGTAGGAGTTCTCTAGTGGAATTTTTGGGGTAACTCAAGTACACTATCATGTCATCGGCAAAGAGTGATGTTTTTATCTCTTCCTTTCCGATTTGTATCCCCTTGATCTCCTTTTGCTGTCTAATTGCTCCAGCCAGGACTTCCAGTACTATGTTGAATAGGTAGGGAGAGAGTGGGCAGCCTTGTCGAGTCCCTGATTTTGGTGGGATTGCTTCAAGTTTCTCGCCATTAAGTTTGATGTTGGCTGTTGGTTTGCTGTATATTGCTTTTATTATGTTTAAATATGGGCCTTGGATTCCTGTTCTTTCCAGGACTTTTAACATGAAGGGGTGTTGGATTTTGTCCAATGCTTTCTCAGCGTCTAGTGAGATGACCATGTGGTTTTGGTCTTTAAGTTTGTTTATATGGTGGATTACATTGATGGATTTCCTTATGTTAAACCATCCCTGCATCCCAGGGATGAAGCCTACTTGGTCATGATGAATGATGGTTTTGATGTGTTCTTGGATTGGGTTTGCAAGGATTTTGTTAAGTATTTTTGCATCAATGTTCATAAGTGAGATTGGTCTGAAGTTCTCTTTCCTTGTAGGGTCTTTGTGTGGCTTAGGTACGAGGGTTATTGTAGCCTCAAAAAATGAGTTGGGTAATATTCCATCTGATTATATCTTTTGGAATAGTTTGGCGAATATTGGTGTTATATCCCCAATAAATGTCTGATAAAATTCTGCACTGAACCTGTCTGGACCTGGGCTTTTTTTGGTTGGGAGGCTTTTGTTGACTTCTTCTATTTCTTTAGGTGTTATAGAGTTATTTAGATGGTTTACTTGGTCCTGGTTAAATTTTGGGACCTTGTATCTATCTAGGAATTCGTCCATTTCCTCCAGATTTTCCAATTTTGTGGAGTATAATTTTTTGTAGTAGGATCTGATGATTTCTTGAATTTCCTTAGTTTCAGTTGTTATGTCACCACTTTCCTTTCTGATTTTGTTAATTTGGATACTCTCTCTTTGCCCTTTAGTTAGTCTGGCTAGGGGTTTATCAATCTTGTTGATTTTCTCAAAGAACCAACTCTTTGTTTTTTTGATTTTTTCAATGGTTGTTTTGGTTTTTATTTGGTCTATTTCTGCCCTAATTTTGATTATTTCTTGCCGTCTACTCTTTTTGGGTATATCTGCTTCCTTTTGTTCTAGGGCTTTTAGCTGTGCTGTCAGGTTGCTGAAGTGAGCTCTCTCCAGTTTCTTTTTGGAAGCACTTAGGGCTATGAGTTTTCCTCTCAATACTGCTTTCATTGCATCCCATAGGTTTGGGTATGTTGTGGTATCGTTTTCGTTGAATTCTAGAAAGTCCTTAATTTCTTTCTTTACTTCTTCTTTGACCCTGCTATCCTTTAACAGAGCGTTGTTTAGTTTCCATGTGTATGTGGGCATTTTGTTGTCTTTTTTGTTGTTAAAGACCAGCCGTAGACCATGGTGATCTGAGAGGATGCATGGGAGTATTTCAATCTTCTTATATCGATGGAGGCTCGTTCTGTGTCCAATTATGTGGTCAATTTTCGAGAAGGTGCCATGGGGTGGTGAGAAGAAGGTGTATTCTTTTACTTTAGGATAGTATGTTCTGTATATATCTATTAATTCTAGTTGTTTCAAAGTCTCTGTTAGTTTTGCAGTGTCCTTGTTCAGTTTCTGTTTCCCTGATCTGTCCATTGGTGAGAGTGGGGTATTAAAGTCTCCCACTATTATTGTGTGGGGTGAAATGTATTTTTTGAGCTTTAGTAGAGTTTCTTTTATGAATGTGGGTGATTTTTTATTTGGAGCATATATGTTAAGGATTGAGAGTTCCTCCTGACAGATTTCCCCTCTAATGAGTAAAAAGTGTCCTTCTTTATCTTTTTTAATAACTTTTGGTTGGAAGTTTACTTTATTCAATATTAGAATAGCCACTCCAGCTTGCTTCTTGGAGCTGTTTGCTTGGAAGTTTTTTTCCCACCCTTTTACTCTGAGATAGTGTCTGTCTCTGTCTCTGAGATGAGTTTCCTGTATGCAGCAAAAGGCTGGATTTTGTTTATGTATCCAGTCTTATAGTCTATGTCTCTTTATTGGGGAGTTGAGACCATTTATGTTAATAGATATCAAGGAATAATTGTTTCTGTTTCCTGCCATTTTTGCTATTTTGGGTTGAGTTGTGTCTGTGTTTTTTTCTTCTTTTAGTTTTCTTGTTTAGGAGTTTTTTTGTTTTTACTAGGCTGTATTTTCCCTCCTTGTATTGGGTTTTTCACCTATAATTCGTTGTAGTGCTGGGTTTGTGGTCAGATATTGTGTGAATTTTGATTTGTCTTAAAATATCTTTGTCTCTCCATCGATGGTGATTGATAGTTTTGCTGGGTATAGCAGCTTGGGCTGGCACTTGTGCTCTCTTAAGGAATGCATGATATCTGTCCAGGCTCTTCTAGCTTTCATAGTCTCTGTTGAGAAATCGGGTGTGAGTCTGATTTGTCTGCCTTTATATGTTACCTGACCTTTTTCCCTTACTGCTTTTAGTATTCTTTCTTTACTTTGGGCACTTGATTTTTTTACTATTATGTGTCGGGAGGTATTTCTTTTCTGGTCCAACCTATTTGGAGTTCTGAAGGCCTCTTTTTTGCTCGTGGTCATCTCATTCTTGAGGGTAGGGAAGTTTTCTTCTACAATTTTTTTGAAGATATTTACTGTGCCTCTTAGTTGATATTCTTCTCCCTCTTCTATTCCTATTATCCTTAGGTTCGGTCTTCTCATTGTGTCTTGTATTTCCTGGACATTTTGGGTTAGGAGCTTTTTGTTTTTTGCATCTTCTCTGGCTGTTTTGTCTATGTTTGCAATGTTGTCTTCTGCCCCCGAAATTTTCTCCTCGATCTCTTGTAATCTGTTGGAAATGCTTGCTTCTGTGACTCCTGATTTCTTTTTTTGGTGTTCTGACTCTAGGGTTATCTCTCTTAGCGCTTTCTTTATTGTGTCAATTTCTGTTTTAATTTCCCTCTTCTATTCCTTTATTTCTTTGGTTCTGTTTTCCGCTCGTTCTTTGAGTTCTTTGAGTGTTTTTCTTGTTTCTTCTTTAACAGCTTCTGAATCTTTTTGCTTTTCCTTCCTTTCTTGTTTAAGTAACTCTATCAGCGTCTTGAGGCATGATTTCAGGTCTGTGTCTTCTTTCTCTGGAGTGTTTGGAATTCCGATGTTTGCTACTATCGGAGAGCTGGGTTCTGGTGTTGCTAGATTGTCTTGGTTTCCTTGGGATATACTCTTTCTCTTTCCTCTTGCCATTTTGTTGTCAGTGATATGTTCTTGCCTTTCCCTTGTATCTGGTCTGTGTCCCTGGTACACTTTCCGTGTGCACTCCGCAGAGATCTCTCTACTCCTCGGCAGCCCAGGTTCCGGGTGGCAGCTGGGCCAGGCTCCGCTCTGTGTCCTGAAGTCGCCTCCTGGTGGGAACAGAATTTTCTAAGATCTGTTCCAGGTCACTGGATCGGGGAGGACAGGGCAGGTCAGGGCAGGGGGTGCCCTTTCCGTGTGCACTCTGCAGAGATCACTCTGCTCCCCAGCAGCCTAGGTCTCCCACTCACCAGTTGCTCAGCCTGTACGAGCCGCCTTTCCGGCTGGCAGTTGGACCAGGCTCTGCTCTGCGTCCTGAAGTCGTCTCCGGGTGGGAACAGAAGTTCCTAAGATCTGTTCCAGGTCACAGTTGCTCAGCCTGTACGAGCCGCCTTTCCGGCTGGCCTGTTTGAGAGCTCTTAAGATTAGTATGCTAGATCCACTGTGATGTTGGGAACATCAATCAAAGACCTGAGGTGAGTCATGTAGAATTTTTCTATGTCTGGGCTCCACTTTGGAAAAGAGTTAGGAATTTGGATGTGCTTGGAAGCCATCCAAGGATTTGAACTTGGGAATTACCTGACCTATTCCACGTTTGTACTCTATCTGTCTGTTACATTTAAAATAAAATATAAGATTCAGAAGTACAAGAAGGAAGTTGAATTAGCAGAGTGTTCCATTGAATGATGTTGATTCTTATTTCCCATTAGATTCATTTATGATTTTATTATTAGTTGTAAGTTACTTAATGAAAGACCTTGAAAAACTTAATTTGTTTCTAACTGTCAGACTCCAGAATTGCCAGACACAATAAATGAATACACATTCAATAGGTATTTAATTAAAGATAAAGGGAAGTGATGGAGGGAGAGAGGAAGGGAATGGGGAGGTGACAAAGGAGATTTAGTCACATTGCATCTCTGTGACAAATACCTGATGTCGACAGGTTAAAAGAAGGATTTATTTTAGCTTATGAACTCAGGTTTTATAATTAGCTGGTTCTCCTGAATTCAGTTTATGTTGAGACAGAGAATCATGACAAGCAAAAGGACATAGCAGACAAGAGCTGCTCAGCCTCTCATGGCCTTGAAGCAAAAAGAGATAGAAAAGGTTCAGGGACAATATTTAGGATTTAAATATACACCCAATGACTTAGACCCATTCAGCATGGACCCATTCAATGGACAGACTTTTTAAAAATATGTGTGTATTTATATGGATGTATCTATGTATCTATTATTGTTTGTGTACTGTGTGTATTTGTGTGTGTATACATGTATCCTGACACAAACATAGTAAGTTTGCTGAGTCAGCTTCCTCCTTTCACCTTTACATAGGGTCTGGCAACCAAACTCAAGTCACCTGATTAATATAGGTAATCTATTTATCTTCCGATCCATCTCATTATCCCTGGATAGAAATTTTAATAAAGTTATTGCCTTTGTGGATCCAATTATCTTTCAACAGCTGCACCAACTGGGAACAAAATCTTTAAATAAGAATCTTTTGGGATCACAATTCATATTCAAACCTCAACAAAAGGATTAATGAATGAATGAATAAATGAGTGATAGTTAATTTTAAAATCAATGCATAAGAAACTCAGATAGAGAAACTATTTCTTCCTAAATAATTAGTTATGAAAGAGAATGACAAGGCTTCAGTTTTTGTCTTTGCGGGGAGAGGTACACATGTATTTCCCTTCTTAAAAATTGAAAATGTTGACCTCACCCATGCATCCATAGTAAAGAACAGGCAGCCATAATGAAGCATCCTTCTGCAGACTGACCAACAGGCATTTAATGTTGAAGGACACAGAAAGGAAAACTGTTAAAGTGGAAAGCAGACATTGCCTTTAAGTGAGAAGGAAGAAATGATTTCAGCCCTTTGACTTAGTGGGTGGTGATAAGCTGTTAAAGAAAGTCAGGATTTCTGAGCAGATATTTATTATCCAGGACAGCCAAATGGAATCAGCCTCCCTTATCTGAAATCTATCTTATTTGCACAGAAAATTTTCATGCTCACAGATGTACTTGATGTAAGCACACAAATGAGAGCATGTTGAATTTGAATCAACTGCTTCAAACCTTATGTTTTCTCTTAACTGTTAGTCAACAACCCATCTGTTAACTTTGGCAAAATAGCAATAAATAATGCATTTTAATCTTAAGTAAAATGACTAATCATGAAAGAGGCTATCACGGGACTGGGACTTTTTAAAAAACCTTAATTAACTTCATCCCTAAATGCTTGAGATATGAAAACTCACTGTAAATAGGCATATATAAGGATGTATGAGTCACTTCACTATACTATAAAAAGATGAACAAAAGTATGTAATTTTGCTAATGCAAAACTTAAACAAACTAACACAATAAAAAACAACACAGACAGAAGCTATTGGTTAGCAGTTCCCTGTTGCTGTGAAGTCTTTCATACTGTGAAACTCCATACCAAAAAGGTCACCTTGAACAATTACACCTGTGGAATTTATAAGAAAAAATTCCACATACCTACCCAATCTTTCACCCCAGTATCTCCCACCTTGAGACAGCAGAGTACTGAGCTTCTCATTCCAGCATGTAAAATTCCCAAGTTCCCTGAGACATTTGGAGATGTCTATCTTTTACTTTTTATTTGATTGCCACCGTTATCAATCCTGATCTCACTAAAAAACTGAAACAATCACAGTCAAGGAGAGATGCCTGTTTCTAGGACAAATATAAAAGAAACTTCTGCTCTGATGTCCTTCTCTCTGGACCCCTTCACCCTGACTTTATTTCAACTGTGCTCATGGGATATATTTTAATTCCAGGGTATCTATTGGGAAACAGAAAGTCTGTTAGTCATTCAGATGGAAGTCATGGGAGATCTTGTTGATATCTATTTATTTTTGGATTCTTGTTATCAATAGATCCTGTCAGCTCTATTCTTGAAGCGTCCAGAATCCCCCCCTCTCCTCTTTGCTCAAAGCTTCCATTCTCTCTGTCACCTCCATTCCTGCAAAGGCCTCATAACCACCCACTGTGGTACCACACACCCCTTGAGCATCTACTAAGACATTAAACTGATTGATGCATAAATCCAGCTGCATTCTTATTGATATCCTAAATTTCTGTTGCTTTTTCACATTAAAGTAAAAAACGAAGTTAAAAGGTCGCACGACTGGTAGAAGCTATGGAATCCCATTGTAATTTATTATAGATTTTTAAACTGACTGTAACTAGAATGAATACTAGAAACAAAATGACACACCCAGACACTTAGCACTAATTTGTACTTTTCATCTCTGCTCTTCCTATGTATTAGAATATGGGCTCCTACTCTAAGGGTGTGTCTCTGACTTCATCTTCATAGAAACTGGCGAAATAGCTGACTCCTTGCATTCTTTTCCATAATAGTGCCATACTTACTTTAGTAAGAGTTAGGTACAATGGTAGCACCAGAAAAAGGATGTTTCAACAGTGAAAGAGAGTTTAGAATATTGAATATTTTACAGAAAACAAATAATCCATGGTATAGTATGGAACAAGAACTATGAATTTTAGCATGCACCGCTCATTGCCCTTCCATCGAAATTGAAAAATTAAAAGGAATCAGCATCTGGGTCCACACTTCATGCCCCTTAGATCACCAGAGCTGATTTGTTTACACCATATCATTACATCAGCATTTCCATTATCATCATCATCAATATTTTGAGGTGGGTTTTATCTGTGTTTGGCTAGCTTATAACTCTCAATTCTCCTGTCTTAAAGTCACAAATATTGTGATTACAAAACAGTGCTACACATCTGGTTTTGTGTCACCTCGATGAAACTATATTAAGTGCAAACTTGAGGTTGAGTTTATGTCAATCAACTATGACTAGAGGACCAAGTACTGGATGGAAAGAATATTCTCAGAGAAAGGGAGTTAGCAAGATACCTCCATAATGTCTCCCGGATCTCAGCCCCAGCAAGTATCAACTGAAGTATTTGACATTATGCACAGTTCTACTGTGTGCAGCAAATATCGTTAATCAGATGACACAGCTTTCATTTTTAATAATTGATATTAAGGTTAAAATATTCTACCTAAATTAATATCATTTCCCACTCTCACGATAACTGACCTCAAATTACCATCATCACATTGCCTGTTTAATTACTATAGATCAAGGTAACTTTTACAACATAATTTTAAAAAATTATGACGTATGTATATTTCATCAATTTCCCCACACAATCTAGAGCCCTTGTGAAACATTATATACACTAGATACTCTTCTAGCACACCTGACACACCTGGACCAAACAAGGTAAACATTCCTACACACACAGAAATGTTGCAGTAAATATTAAAAATGGATTGCCTGTCTCTTTATCGGCCGAGGTCTCAGCTTCTAGTATGAAGCCAGCACATGGACTCAGTCACTTAGTCCAAGCCATCCCATGGTCTCACTCCACCAGCAAAACTGCCTCCTTCCTGAATGGAATTTGTGCCCTGCCCAGCACAAACATGACTCTAAGACCTGATAGCTTTTCATACAGGTTTATATATCAAACCCTCAACCCACAAACCCTCTACACAATAAGATTCCATTAAATAGACAAAGATACAAAGATTCCCAACCTCTATCTTGATCCTTCTCTCCCCCTCACTTTCCCTTCCCCTCACCTCTGATTCTTTCTCTCTCCACCTCCCTTCTCCCGTGCAATCACCAGCTTTCGCCTTTATTTTACTAATTAAAATGGGAAGTTTCAGAGGAAGTCACCTGAGTATGTGACTAGACAGCCTTGCTTGGGGAAGTGGAATTAATATCAAAATACAAGCGGCTGCAGGACAATCTACACAAAAGTGTAGTAGTAGACCTAAAGATCAAACCCATGCTGGGCTATAAAACCAGGAAGAAAAAAGAGTAAATGAAGAAAGTTGGGGAGAAAAAAATGAGATAAGAGGAGACAAGGGAGAAATGTATTTGCTAAAGATGCATAATATATTCAAAATTATATAATATTTGTCAAAATGTTGGAAAGTATGGTGAGCACATCATAAATATTATTGTACTTAGTACTATATAACACTTGAAGTAGGTACTATGCTCATGCAACACAGATACATCAACTAGCTACCAGGAAGTCTGAATTTATAGCAAACTTACCCTCATGAGTAACAACCTACAAATTAAATTATTACTATTATACTATAACAGTTAAGTACTGTGAGATGTTTTTGGAGAACAAAACTAAAAGTGAATAACTCCTGGTATTACTTGATTGAAAAATGGTGGGGGTGAGGATATCTTCACAGATGTCATCTAGGCTGTGAAAAAGATGATTAGTAAGAAAGAATCACGTCTCTATGTCTACAAAGGTAATCAGAAAGAGGGTCCAAAGTCATATGAAGAGCCAGAGCACTAAGGTTCTGTGTGCAAAATTTAAAATCTAGACATCTGTAGAGAGAGTCTCTTAAAAGCATCACCTGTCAATAAAACAAGCCAATGGCCAGTGAGCTGAGGAAGAAAACAGAAGGTAGGACACTGGCAGGAAGAGGGAGGATTTGGGGAAATATGAGAGTTAAAATTAGAGTTTCAAAAGAGATGTGTAAGGAAGAAGCCAGCTAAGACTGAAGAAGAGTTACTAACCAAGTGATAAACGCAATAGTTTGGATGGTGTCCCAGGTAAGTCCAAGATCCAGGTATGATGGTACACACCTTTAATCTGGGACACAACTTCTGTTGGAGACCTACATAAGAACATTGGAAGAAGTAAGGCTCTCTCTCTTTTGTTGATTCCCTTGTGGGACTTAGATCCTTGGACTTCCATTTACAGCTTTTGCTGAGCATTACTGGGGAGTTGGACTACAGACTGTAAGTCACCAATAAATTTCCTTACTCTATAGAGACTACCCATAAGTTCTGTGACTCTAGAGAATTTTGACTAACATAAATGGGTTAAATATCTTGCAAGATAGTGGGGAAATGAACCAAAGCTACACCTCTGAAATTAACAATAAATAATTAGTCTCGGTGTTATTGCTGTTGAGAACTAAGTAGCCAGGAGGAGAAAATTTTTTTATTTTACAGACATGCTTATGGATTTGGATATGTACATTCTTTCAAAAGGACTCATGTGTAGACAGTTTTGCTACCAGTTGGTAGTGGTATTTAGAGGTGATTAGATCACTCACTAACCTTATCAATGGATTCACAGAAACCTGAAGGGTCTGTGAGGATGTTTAGCTTAGCTGAAGGATTTATGTTGCTAAGGGTGTACTTTGACAGGTATGTCTTATCCTTGGCCCTTTCTGTCTCTGACTCTGTCTCCCTTTCTCTTGTATACTGGCCACTAGAAAGCAAGCAGTTCTGCTTCAGTAAGCCATCTCTGCCGTGATGCACGGAGCTGGGACCAAATGACGACACCTCCACCTCTGAAACTGTGAGCCAAATAATTTTTTCCTCCTTTATGTTGATTTTCTTAGGTATTTTGCCACAAGTTGCCTTGGATCCCCCAAGATGTTAGAGATGCCAGAGCGTGGGATACCTTCTGAGGGAAGCTGCTAACAAGGAGTGGAACCAGCACAAGAGAAAGAAGGTTTTTGTGGTCATCAACTATGAAAGGATTTGGATATCTGAAGAGCACTTTGACAACAGACATGGAGATACAGAGTTGCACAGCTAGTTTTCTCTTCTACTCTGGTCCAATATTTCCTCACTATTACATTTTGGAATAATATTGTATATCCTGTGACACTAGAAGTATGTGATCTGCGTTTTGATTTTTGTTTTATAGAGAATTGGAGTTAAGAGACTGCATGAATCTCAGAAAAGACTTTGAATTTTGACTTCTAAACAATGTTGATATTGCTATAGACAATGTAGGCTTTTGAATGAAGTTGGAGTAAATGTAATTTGCATTATGCTATAGACAGCTATGGCCCCATAGACTCACATGTTTGAACAAGCCCATGAGAGCCAGAGAACGGACTGTGGTAGATTTAAGTCACTTGACCCATGAGAAGTGGCACTAATAGGAGGTATGGCCTTATTGAAGAAATTTTAGATTTGTTAGAGGAAGTGTGTCACAGTACAGGTGGTTTTAAAGGTCTTCTAGTGGTCAGTCTCCACCCAATACAGAAGAGAATCTTCACGATTGCCAGCAGAAGATAGTCTTCTTCTGGATGCCTTCTGTTCAAGTTGTAGAATGCTTAGCTCTCTACCCCAAGTCTTCCTGATGCTGCCGTGCTTCCTGCCATGACAATAGTAGGCTAAACCTCTGAAACTGTCAGCTAGCACCAACTAAATTTTATTCTTTTTAAGGAAGAGTAGCAGCAGCAGCAGCATTAGTTTCCTCTCCCTTACTTAGCAATGAAGTTGGCACATTCAAATATACTATGCTAACATTGTCCACTGGAATTAGATATTCTGATTCCTGAGCACATCTGGGGATAGTAATATTCCGTACGTTTTTTTATTGTTTCTGATCCCCTACTTTGGACAGTTATGCAAATAAAAGCTCCACAAAATGCCCAGTTAAGGTACTCTTAGACCATATACCCTTGAGTCACATGGCTCTGCTGAATCTCCAGTTTCATATTTTTGACACTGGTGACTAAGGAGGGTAGTGCTTCATGTTTGTCATGTCTAAAAAGTATGAAATGGAGAGAGAGGAGACACACTTGTTAAAATAAAAGACTTAAAATAAAAAAATAATACTTATTTCTTTAATATTGACATAGAAATTTACTAAGGAGTACCATAATAAATAAAGGGTATTATTTTTAACAATATTTATTATACTTATTAAATTATATGAGTACATGTATGTTTATCTGTAAGCAAGTGAATCTATGAATACAGGTGACCAGTAAGTCCCGAAGAAGGTTTTAGATGTCCCGGAGCTGGACTCACTGTAAGTTGGAAGCTTCCTGATGTTGATTCCCCATAAGAGCGATACATGCTCTTATCCTCTGAACTAGTTCTCTAAGCACTCAAGGAGCTTTTAAATCCCCAAGAGATACACATTCTTTTGAGAAGTTCCATTTAATTTATAAATAAAATTAATAAAAATTACAGAAAGCTATATTTGAGAGGAATATTTATATCTTGAAATTCCCAAACCAAAAATTTTTAATCTTTCAGACTGGGGTTCTATGTTCATTTCTAAATTTATTCTACTGATATTTTTCCCCAGTAACACCAGCAGAAATTAAATGTTTCTTAGCTCCTGGGGAAATTTTAGCCTTACTGAGCAGTTTAAATTTGAGGTATTTTTCTTTTCACTTTACCATTATTTCTCCTTGACAAGCTTCAGGCAGAATTTTAGCCAGAAATCACATCCTCCTGTTACAGTAATAAAGCAGAAATAAGCTTTCTACAGAATTTTTACTTGAAATTTACTGCTAAGTAGTACCCTCTTGCATTCCAATGATTTAAATATAAGTTCAGCATTCTTTTCCTAACAGACAACTAAAAAAAATTGAGGAAACATTGAACTCTATATAAATGTCAGCTAAACATCAGTGGTCAGTCACTTAAAAAACATCAGTCTTTCTGAAAAAGGCATATGAAAAACTATTACTGCAGGAGTTTCTATAAATAAACACACACACACACACACACACACACACACACACACATACACACACACACACACAAACAAGTGTTTCTGCTGAAATGGAAGACTATCTTGAGACTCAGAAGCCCAGGAACCTCACAGGTTGGATGTGAGACAGTGGCTTAAGGGAAGGGCATCCTGAGACAGAAGGGCCCAGAAACTACAGGGCTCTGAGTAAGTCTCTTCATCAGAAGCATTGCAGCTTTCAGGGGAGTCTATCACCTGCTGAGCTAAAGAGCTCAGGTGCCTCAACCCTGTTCCTTCTTCTCTTCTTTGTGTCTTTGCTTCTCAGCTTCTTTCAACAAGAGAGTAAAACGTAGTACAGTAACTCTCATAAAGGAGATGTATTGAAGGGAAGAATTCAGAAGGAGGAATGACAAATCTGGAGATGGCTGTCCTCTGCCCCCAGTCGTGGGTAACAGGGAATTGAACAAATGGGCAGCAGTATTTCTATAGGATTTCTAAGGAGGCAGGACTTATCAGAGCAGATATTTCCAGAGTGATAATTGGTAGGATTTCAAGTCCCGAGCGTGGGGGGGCTCAGGGATTGGTAGGCTATTTTGTTCTGGGATTGGTAGGTTGGTGAGATATTTGAGGGAAGGTTAGGGATTGGTGGATTTTAGTGACCAGAAGTTGGTTTTTTTTTGTTTTGTTTTGTTTTGTTTTGTTTTGTTTTGTTTTGTTTTGTTTTGTTTTTGTTTTACCCTTGAACTTTTCCCTTCATCTGAGCCCATAGGTTTGGGTGTGAAGGTTTTTCTGGCTGTAGCTAGCTTTTTCTGAGGCACCATCTATGTGGGGCTGACAGAAAGGCTGGAGGAAAGATGCTGCCCTGCTATTATGGACAGCCTCTAAGTGGTGTTTTACCGAGGCTATAGGCTGAGACAGGAAAGTTGTTACTACCATGAACAGCTTCTGAAAGGGAGCTCCTGCTGAAGTGGAAAAGGAAATCCTCTATCCTGGACAACTCCCTTGACTACTACAGGTTGAGGAGCTGTAGTAGTTGAGTCAACATTTTGACAGGAGCTGCCAATTTGGATAGTTACTGTAGGATATTTCATTGTGCCAAATGTAGGCTGAGGCAAGAAGAAAGGGCCTCCCAGCAGATTGACATTTTACATTGTGTGTGTGTGTGTGTGTGTGTGTGTGTGTGTGTGTGTATGCCCCGGAAGCACAGTAATGAACCTACTAGACATCACAGTCTGACTTATGTTGAGAAATGTGTTGCTTCTCCTGAAGTTGTTGGTCAATGGCTATAGGTCTTAGTAGGTCTAAAATACTCTAATATAGAGCCATAAATCCCAAAGTCCAAATATACTATTAATGGGACTCAATGAGTTTAGAAAAAAGATGACACAGAGTGAGGTAGGTAAAGATTTGGGAGGTGGATTCAGAGGAAACAGAGGTTGGTGGACATGATCAAATCTCAACCAATGTGTGTAATTCTCAAACAATTAATAAAAATATTTAAAATATAAAATATTAATAACTCCAGGAATACTTTTACAAAGGAATGTGGGAATTGTTAATACATGATGTCATAATTCTTAAAGTCAGCTTTTATTCAAACTTTCATTTTCACCTTTCAAGCAATCTGATGTAAGAATTCTACTCATGAAAACCACAAATATAATATGAAGCATGTCAAGGCTTCTAAGAGCCAACGTAAAAGGTAGCAGTTCTAGCTCATAAATAGCCTGAGAGTAAAGATTAGGGTTAGGGTTAGGGCTAGGGCTAGGTTTAGGGTTAGGGTTAGGGCTAGGTTTAGGGCTAGGTTTAGGGTTAGGGTTAGGGTTAGGGTTAGGGCTAGGGCTAGGTTTAGGGTTAGGGTTAGGGTTAGGGCTAGGGCTAGGTTTAGGGTTAGGGTTAGCAAATATTTAATTAGTGGTCTTGTATGCCACTGACCCATTGTCCATCATCACCACAAAGACAATGAGCTAAGATTTTGATTGAAACCTTGAAAACCATGTCTCTGCCTATGATCCAGCCGTAAGTGTGTATTAGCTCACCCAAGAACTTTTATGGAAGATTGTTTCCCATAAAAATCCAGTTACTCTGAGTACTCTTATGTTTATTGACCCCTAATTGGTTTCATTGCACATCAGAGGCAGGGAATCACTGGTGAATGAGGTGGGTAAAGAGAAGTTTTCTATAACATGCACTTTATTCAGCCATATTATGAATTCAATAAATATAATATGTGCATGTCTGCATTTTTCTAAATATGTTACTGCCAAGCTTGTACCCTACTAACAAAGTCATATTAGGCACTGCTTTGTGATTCTAAAAAGGTACAACATTCTATAGTTTAGCTATGAAGTTTGAGTACTGTTTCCTGCTACTCATAAGTGATTATTAATTATAACCAGACCAGCTTCCTAAAATTAATAGTAACAGCAGAGTCTTCAGATTAATCTCTAAGTTATTCTCCTGTCCTTCTGACTATTTTCAGTTTTATCACAATGTTAACCTCCCCAAGATGGGCCACTGGGACCTTATGTATCCACATTTCTAGTTGTAACTTTACCCCTTGGAAATGAGAGTTTGTTCTCAGAAATAAAAACAGGAAAATAAGAGAGCACAAAGCTTCACAAATGGACAAATTAAAATTTCTCTGTGTGCAACTGCCAGCTAATTTCCAAAGCCTTTTCAAGTCAACCCCCTTACCTTGAACACTTACATTCTGGACCTCCAGTGCAGGCAGGATCTGGAATCATATAGACATGTTTTTGGCATTGCTTTAACTCAATCTGCCTCTTGGCATCAAATAAAGTATCTTTACAACCACATATATGGCTCATTGTACCCTGAGGTTTTTTGTCCTTTAGTTAAATCTTAAATAAAAGATTCATTTTATAAACAAACTGAGAAAAGGAATAAGAAAAAAGAACACAGAAAAAAGGTTAAAGGGGTAAATAAAATGAATATTTCTTTTTCCTTTAGCAAAGCAAGCTTCTCTGAAGATGAATTTTTATATGGTTTCCCACCATAAATTACAAAGATCAGGCTTAGCATTAATTCTAACCCTTGTCACAGCTAACACTCTTCCTTCTTTTTCTGACTTTCTAAGACATATACATGAGCTAAAACAACAAAACAAAACAAAACCCCACATATCTCTTGTAACCCTAAACCCCAAGAATGCTACAAAAGTCTATTTAAATAACTTCTAATTGCAGACAATTCCTTTTTAAAGGACAGCTTCCCTACAGAATTTGTAACTTTAGGGCTCTACAATGTAGGTGAGAAACTCTCCAAGCTAGTTAAAAGCAACTCAGTACTAAGAGTACTCACAGCTATGGTCCACTGAGGGATCATTTTTAATAAGGAACTGCTCTAAAACACTCTAGAAATCTAATACAGTTAATCTTTACAGTGTTCTATCACTTAAATGCTCTAATTACCACACATTATAGATGATAAAGCCAAGAAAACAAAAGTTGTCAAAGGTCACTAGCAGGCAATTTACAAAACAGTAATTTTGGGATAGAAAGCAACCATTATAATTAGACAAAGTGACATTAGTGTTAGTGTAATAATTAATTATGCCAGTCAAAAGTGGCTTCCTAACATGAAAATTATGCACCATCTATAGAAAAAATGATCTGGTTTGAGATTTCAAATAGAATAGCCTTGAAGTTAACGGAAAGACTGCAAGGAACTTTTCCAGGGTAAGAAGCAGATTAGCTGAACAATGTCTTCAGTAAACTGAATATTTGGTTCTATTAAGGAAACTTACGAAACCTACCATTCCAGTCTTACCCTGTCTCTCTATAACATTACACAATACCTCTCCTTCTTTGGAGGATCCTCCCTGGGTCCCTCACTAAGTTCTTACTCTTTGTGGTTATATAGATTGTATATCATTGTATCATTGTTTATGTATATCAAATGCTTAAGTGAACAAAAAGCTAAACATATAATAGAAAATACAATATTTGTATTTTTGGATCTTGCTTACCACATACGGGGTTGCTTCGCCTACCTGTATCCATTCTTCTATTAATTTTATGGTTTTTTGTTTTTATTAGCTAAATAATATTCCACTATGCAAGCATTCCTTTTAATAATCATTCATTCATCACTTGACAGATGTATAGGCTGTTTTTAATTTCTAGCTATTATGAGTAGAGTTATGAACAAGTGTCTATGTAGTAGCATGTAGAGTCCTTTGGGCATACGCTCAAGAGTAATACAGCTGAATTTTGAGGTATGTCCATTCTCAGCCTCCTGGAGGGCTGCCAGAGTGATTTCCACAGTGTTTTTACAAATTTTCTGATTCACATATGAATTCATAGAGACTGTGGAAACAGACACATAGAGCTGCAAAGGTTAAAGCCACATGTGGCCCCATTGCTAAAGCAGAAAAGAATACAGACTCTCAGTCTTAACCAAGAAGTTAGCTACAATGGATGGTTTTTTGCAAAGTCAAAAAAATTAGTCATCTCTAAAGGAGTCTTTCTAGGTATGTTAATTGCACTCAGGGTAGGTCACATGACCAAAACTGGGTGGCAATTACAAGTGAACCTAGTGGTGCCGTAGACATTTTGTCTCATATAGTTTTATTTAGGCATTTTTATTCTATTGGCCTTTTGCTTTTATATTTTGGTTTCTGAATTTTTGGTTTTTCTATTTTTTGTGTATTCACATAAATTTATTGCTTTTTTTATTATGGGGAAAGCCAGTAGCAAGCCATCAGATGGATAGGAAGATGTGGAGAATCTGAGAAGCATTGAAGGTGAGGAAGTAAATCAGAATATATTGTTTGAAAACAGGCATTTAATAAAATATGATAAAATTTAATTTAACTTAATTACTCCAAAACTGATTTTGTAACTTTCTGATATGTATAACATGAAGACCTGAGTCAGCATTTAATAAATTTAACTAGATTGTGAAAATTTTTTAAAATTGTTGAAAATGGGGTAGGTATTTTATTATGAAGAATGCCAGCCAACAAGGCTCTCAGATAGTTGCTAAAATCAACCTGAAGGTTTAAGTGAATCACATAAAGAGAGACTGTAGCTAATATGCTTCCAGACTCATTTGAATGAAACAACCTCTTAATACTACAGTTGGAATTAATGCCCTATACCTATTATTCTTCCAAATAGAAATATAGTTTCAATTTTCTAGCTCACTAAATATGCCCTGTTTTTCATTACTGGATTCTATGGCTGAAACTGCAGATGATATGAGAGTATACATAAGTGATCCCAAAAACTGCAACAGAAAACCCCTAAACCTATAAACAACTTCAGCAAAGTGGCTGGATATAAAATTAACTCAAACGAAGCAGTAGCCTTCCTCTACTCAAAGTATAAACAGGCTGAGAAAGAAATTAGGGAAACAATACCACTCACAATCATCACAAACAGTATAAAATACCTTAGTGTGACCCTCACCAAGCAAGTGAAAGATTTGTATGACAAGAACTTCAAATCTCTGAAGAGAGAAATTGAAGAAGACCTCAGAAGATAGAAAGATCTCACATGCTCATGGATTAGCAGGATTAATATAGTAAAAATGGCCATCTTGCCAAAAGCAGTCTACCGATTCAATGCAATCCCTATCAAAATTTCATCTCAATTCTTCATAGAGTTAGAAAGAGCAATTTGCAAATTCATTTGGAGTAATAAAAAACTTAATATAGCAAAATCTATTCTCAACAATAAAAAAAAAAAAAAAAACTGTGGGAAATAACCATTCCTGACCACAAGCTGTATTACAGAGCAATAGTAATAAAAACTGCATGGTATTGGTACAGAGACAGGGAGGTAGATCAATGGTATTCCTGAATTGAAGATCCAGAAATGAACCCACACACCTATGGTCCATTGATCTTTGATAAAGGAACTAAAACTATCCAGTGGGAAAAGGACAGAATTTTCAATAAATGGTGCTGATCCAACTGGCAGTCATCATGCAGAAGAATGCAAATGAATTCATTCTTATCACCTTGAACAAAGCTCAAGTTCAAGTGGATCAAAGACCTCCACATAAAACTTGATTGATACACTGAAATTAATAGAAAAGAAAATGGGGAAAGAGCTTTGTAAACAGAGGCACAGGGGAAATTTTACTGAACAGAACAGCACTGTCTTGTGCTCTAAGATCAAGAATTGACACATGGGACCCCATCGAATTGCAGAGCTTTTATAAAGCATAGAATATTGTCAATAGGACAAAATGGCAAACAACAGATTGGAAAATTTTTTTTGCCAGTCTTATATTTGATAGAGGGCTAATATCCAATATATATATACACATACACACACACACACACACACACACACACACACACACACACACACACACACAAAAACCTCATGGACTCCAGAAAACCAAATAACTCTATTAAAAATGGGGAACAGAGCTAAACAAAGAATTCTCAACTGAAGAATTAAAAAAAAATCCTGAAGCACCTAAAGAAATGTTCAACATTCTTAGTCATTAGAAAAATGAAAATAAAAACAACCCTGAGATCCCACCTCACACTAATCAGAATGGCTAAGATAAAAAACTCAGGTGACAAAGATGCTGGGGTGGTTGTGGAGAAAGAGGTACATTCCTGCATTGTTGGTGGGACTGCAAGGTAGTGCAACCACTCTGAAAACCAGTCTGGAGGTTTCTCAGAAAACTGGGCATAGTACTACCTGTGGAGATACATAGTACAATCAGAGAAGATGCAAAAACCAAAATGCTCCTATCCCAAAATATTGAGGAAATCCAGGACACAATGAAAAGACTAAATTTAAGGATAATAAGTGTAGAAGAGGGTGAAGAATATCACCAAAGAGGCACAGTAAATGTCTTCATCAAAATCATAGAAAACAACTTCCCTAACCTTTAGAATGAGATGAACATGAAGATACAAGAAGCCTACAGAACTCAAAATAGATTGGATTAGAAAAGAAATTCTTCCTGACACATAATAGTCAAAACACCAAATGTTCATATTGAAGAAAGAATACTAAAAGCAGTAAGGGAAAGAGGACATGTAACATATAAAGGCAGACCAATCAGAATTACACCAGACTTCTCAACAGAGACTATGAAACCTAGAAGATCCTGGACAGACATTATAAAAACTGTAAGAGAACACAAATATCTGCCCAGGTGACTATATCCAGCAAAACTTTCATTTACAATAGATGGAGAGACCAAGATATTCCCGGACAAAACTAAATTTACGCAATATCTGACCACAAATCTAACCCTACAAAAGATAATAGATGGAAAATCCTACATAAGGAGGGAAACAAACACAGAATTCTTAACTGAGGAATATTGGATGGCCCAAAAAGCACCTAAAGAAATGTTCAACATCCCTAGTCATCAGGGACATGCAAATCAAAACAACCTTGAGATTCCATCTCACACCAATCAGAATGGCTAAAATCAAAATCTAAGATGACAGCAGATGCTGGCAAGGATGAGGAGAAAGTGGAACACTCCTGCACTGTTGGTAGAGTTGTAAGCTGGTACAACCGCTCTGGAAATAAGTCTGGCATTTCCTCAGTAAACTGGCCATAGTACTTTCTGAAGATCCAGTATTCCACTTTTGGGCATATACCCCAAATATGCTCCAACATATAGCAAGGACACATAATTCACTATGTTTATAGCAGTCTTATTCATTAAATCAAGAAGAAAAAAATCCAGATGTCTTTCGAGAGAGAAATGGATACAGAATGTGTGGTACATTTGCACAATGGAGTACTACTCAGCTATTAGAAACAATAATTTTACAAAATTCCTAGGCAAATGGATGGATCTAGAGAATATAATCCTGAGTGAGGTAACCAGTCATAAAAGAACACACATGATATGCAGTCACTGATAATTGGACACTAGCCCCAGAAAGCCATGAATAACCAAGAAACAATTCACAGACCTTATGAAGCTCAAAAAGAAGAAAGACCAAAATGTGGAAACCTCAGTCCTTAGAAAAATAAATCATGTATTCATCATATATTATTTTGTAACAAATTTTGTGAGTTATATTACATTATAAAATAAATTAATTTATTTAAAAAAGTAACACAAATGGAAAAAAATCAACTGAAATCTTGCTCTCTTTAAAGCTCCTCATTTATTTTCACACTATTAATGGATTGTAGTGTTCATCATTACTAAGGGTTTCCTTGCTATGAAGAGACACGTCACCAAGGCAACTCTTACAGGGGACAGCATTTCATTTGGGTTGGTTATAGGTTCAGATTTTCTGTCAGTTACCATCAAGATGGGAACATGGCAGTATCTAGGTAGGCCTGGTTCTGGAGGAGCTGAGTGTTCTACACGTTATTCTATAGGCAAACAGGAGAAAACTACTGTCTTCCAGGTAGCTAGGAAGAAGGTCTGAAAGCTCATCCCTACAGTGACATACTTCCTCCAACAAGGCCACATCTACTCCAAAAAGACCATATCTCCTAAATATAGATCTCATATCTCATAGTGCCACTCCCTGGGCCAAGCATATTTAAGGCACCACAGTGTTTCATTTAGAAAATACACATGCTATGATGATATTCCATCCTAAATCTCAGTGGTTCAAGACAAAGCTTCAATCTTTAACACTTTTTAATTTTTATTTTTAAAAATTCTAATGTTGCCACAACATTCCCCCTTGCCTTTTTGCCACCCCAAACCTCCCTTATACTCCTCTGTGTGTTTTCCATCAATGCACTGCTTTAGCTCAGAATTCTCTGGGAAGCGCCAGTCACTGCAAAGAAAATGGAATTCAATTTTAACATTCCTGCCTGCTGAATTAGTTTATCAGAAGATTCCAAAACCACCTCAGCACCAAGTCTCAAATGTTTCCTTTCTTAAAGATGACTTCCCAAAGCTTACATTCAAGTATGAAGTTGAGAAAAAAATTGAAGTGTTGTTTCAAAATTGTTAGAGAATTAGCATACATAAAGACCTTAAAGTTAGTAAATTGGTTCATCAGTGCTGTGTTCTATTTATGGTTTTTTACTGATAATTCTTGGGGGAGGGAAGTATATTTTAACAGATGAAGAGGAGTGTACAGGTGCTTTTGTGTCCCCCTCCTCTCCTCCTTCTTTCTTCCCCCTTCTTCTCTACATTTTTTATGTTCTATAATCTTTCCCTCCTGAGTTCTCTGAAAGACAAAAATAAATTATGTAAAAATTTTTCTCTTTCTGTAATTCTTTTATTCAAAACTTTTGATTTCTATTGGGAATTATGAAAACCTTAAATTAGAGAAAACTTTTTCCCTTTACACTATAGATAATTACAGATATTTTAGAGATTTTTTTTTTTTACAAGCTCCATGTTATATTGGTATAACTCTGGTCACAAAACAAACACAGTCAACCTCAGTGAGAGCCAATGCCATATTTCACAATAAAACATGAATAATTAAGTATAATGTGAACATGCTAAATAAAATTATTTCAACAAAGTGCCCCTCACATGGTTTTATTTGCTTTTTTGCCCTCTATAGCACACACCTATCCCATTAATTCCTAGTACATAAACTGAATTTTGAATTAGAGTTCCTGATTCTTTGAGGCTTAATAGTAGACTAACTATTTTGTCTAAAATTCAACTTGTTTTATTTTAACATGTTGTTTTTTGTTATGAGTATGAGTGAGAACAAAACATATATGTGTCTCATTTTTTTACAAAGTATCATATGTTGGTAAAATTTTATATTTTGCATTATTATTCTGAAAATTATGATTTCTTTCCATTAATATTTTTTTAATTATATGGATAACCTTATCCCTAAGATCTGCTAGTCAGTCTCTGTAGTTGGTTAAAGTGTCCACTGGTAATAAATGTGCTAATAATTTGTGACTATGACTCTATTTGGAAACAAGTCACTATTGCTGTGATTAACACAGGTCTCATGGTGAGATGACTGTAGTTTATAGTCAGCCCTATATGCAATGACAAGTGAGTTAAAGGTGATGTGAAGAAGTAGATGTAAACCAGGTTTCTACAGAACCGACTATGCAAATGACCTCGGCAAGAAGCAGGGACAAGCAAAGGAAGATTCCCCTCTAACATCTTTGGAGAGGGTGTTGCTTATTTGACACCTTGATCAGAGATGTCTGACTTTCAGAACTGCAGGGAATAGGTTTTATGTTTTGATCTAATAGATCAATGATCATTTATTATGACAAATATCAGAGCTTCCTATAGTCTTCTTGAAGATATTCCATCCAGAAATGAATTTCTTGAAAAATTTCAGAGAGCTGTGCTATGTTATAATCACAAATGTTAGAAGGTGTTTTAAAAGCATCTTTTATTTAAGCAACCTCAGCTCTCAGTCCTGATACTAATTAACTATATAATCCTTAAATATTTTCTGTTTTTGTTAGAACAATAATGAAAATGCTCTTGTGACTTTCAAAGACTTACATTGGAGAAATCCTTTCTTCTATACTCCCTTGGAAAATGAGTTTTATTGGAGAATATGGTGAAAAGTTACACAACAATGGTTAATATATAAACTTCTTTAATAAATAAAACAATTAAATCCCCCATTATTAATAGTACCCACAAAGAAGACCATCTCCTTTCTGAAGAAAGCGAGACAAGCAAACAAGCTATGAATGTATCATAGAGAAGTTTCTCCTTCTTTTGGGAATAAAAACAACTACTATACAGGAACTATTTTATATGTGTAGAAAATGGACATTGACTGGTGCTCTGAATCTCAGATTTAACCAGGATGGCTTTCCCATTTGGAGAAGCGGATTCCTAGTGACCTGAGACCCCCTACTGTGCCATGAGACTTGAGAACAGAGAACAACTGCACCCTTGTTTCCAAATCCATCATTAACATTTGCAAGGCCCTGAGATCAGAAATAAAGTGGGGCTCAAGGCCTTTCTATGTAATTATTTTGAGTTCAGTCATCAAACTTCATTTGAATTCTTCAGGAAATTTCTCCTTCACAATGCAGTGAGCTGCATTGAGCAGTTTTACAGTCTTAGTGGAATCTAGGCAGGTGATCACGAGAAGAGTTTGTTTTCTACAACTCTCTTCTCATCAAACAGGAGCCTAAACAATCATTTTCTAATACTCATCTCTGGTCTATTCCCCTCCAACTTTCTCTGCTTTATTCTAGTCAGTGTTCTTAACTTACCTTTCTCCCTCCTACAAATACAAAATCACTGATAGCACATGAATCTGTCCTACTTATATGTTGGAGACCTCTATGAAGATCTCTTGTTACTCTATTTTCTGGTAGATGGATTTCAGCTGTTGCTTATTCAGGTGATTTTTCTAATGTTAATTGAGAAAGTGATCAGAAAGACTAAGTCCACATCAGCAATTCTCACTTGTCTACACCTCCAGTATCTCATTTGTAGCCTAAGGAAAATAATAGTTTCTGTTTACAGAATTAGTGTGTGTGTATATATATATATATACATATATATATATATATATATTTGCGTATGCATATGCACATGTATACATACATACGTATGTATAGCATGTGTACATATATATGCATATCCTTATACACAGTATATGTATACTCAAATATATATTATATGTCTAAATGTTGATTAAATGAGTAGCCAAATACAAAGACACACACACGAGGTCATTAGATTTTCACTACCCACCATTCTCCTTCCTTTTCTATTATTCTTTTCCTCTGTCAGGTAATAAATTCTTCCCTCTGGTGGTTCAACAGCACCTTTTCCAAAAACCCTTGTAAGTTATGTGATGTAAGGTTTTATGCTTGTTTCTATTGAATGAGTTATATATTATAAATGCTGGGCCAATTTTCAGTCATTACATTTCAACTTATTCAGAAGTTTCAAGAATTTTTTATTTACCATGAAATTGTAAACATGTTTTTCTTATGTTTTCAGAACACATAGTGAGTAAGAAACAACAAACTAATGTGTGGGAGAGATGTTATTAGTCAGAATTTCAATTACATCAGAAATGCTCTGACAGCCTGCTATTTGGGAAAAGACAGAGAACAAAAATATAATAAGACCTATATTACAACCCAGCACACTAATGATCACTTACATTTCTCCCATGGAAAGTAAAGTGTTAGGTAATAGCAAGAAAGGCATTTCAAATATCTTTAAATAGAACTCCAGACGTTAACTCCAGTAAGAATTACAAAAAAAGGAATAGCTTATCCATATAATATATTTTTGGCAACATAGTTACCTTATCATTCTTTTGTGTGTGTGTGTACTTAAAAAAAAAACCTCATTAAGACTACCTTGTAGTTCAAAGTTATAGAAAAAGTCAAACCATACACTATTAGTCATAGAAGACACCTCTCCCAAAATAGCAAAGAAACTGTAATGCATAGTAGTTTTTAATCTACCTCGTTACTTTATTAGAGGCTGTTATTAGTTACAAATTAAGAAAAGAGGACCAAAAATTCATTAAGATTCCATTTTAAAACTTGACTTTTCATTCCACAAAACAATATAATAGCATTTATAACATACCTTACTGTAATCACTAAATTCATCTTTTGGCTTTTACTTTCATTTCCTCTGAGGTTAAATAAGAGAAGGATGAATAATGACAGGTAAATTCTGCTCCTGTTAGAACAGGGACACTAGAAGTCAGTGTCTCGTGTTAACAGTGTCTGTGAAACTTTTTAGTGTCCAATTTGTCTGCCTATCATGATCTTGAGCTACACATATAGCCTGTGTCCTGGTATTTCCATGAATAAACAGTGAGTGTGTGACTTAAACTAATGAATAAAATGTTAATCTCATGAAACAGGCAGACATTCATGTGAAATTAATGTTTTTCAAGGATTGGAGACAAAGAAAGTCACTGGACCACCATAGGAAAGAATAGAACACTTACAAATAAGAGTTAGGAAGTGGGTGGAAAGAGAAAGATGTCCAACTGAAATCTCCTGGCCCTTGAACGCTCGGCAGCATCAGACATTACTGACAGTTGCAAAGTTTTTGTCTGCTTTGGAGGTCTTATGTAACACTCATTGCTACTTTAACCTAATACACTCCATCTTCATTGTTTACATTTTCAATTCCTGATCTTTTTCTATTTTCTTTCTAAATATAATTTGGTCTTTTAAAAATTATTTTATTAAATATTCTCTCTAATTACAATTCAAATGTTATCTTCTCCCTGCTCCCCAACTTGTTTCCATGAATGTGCGCCCTCTCCCAATCACCCTCTCGACCTCAGTACCTTGGCATTCCCCTACACTGGAAAAATGCACCTTCACTGGATCAAAGACCTCTTCTCTCATTGATGCCAGACAAAAATATACTCAGATACCTATGCAACTGGAGCCATGGGTTTCTCCATGAATGCTCAGTGGTAGACCATGGGAGTTGTAGAGGGTTTGTTTGGTTGATAATGTTGTTCTTCTCATGAGGTTGCAAACCCTTTCAGTCCTTTCTCTAGCACCTTCATTGGGGTCCCTGTGTTCAGTCTGATGGTTAGCCCCAAGCATCTTCAGCTGAGTCTGAATTATTCTGGCAGAGCCTCTGAGGAGGCATCTCTATCTGGTTCCTGCCAGTAAGCACTTCTTGGCACCAGCAATAATGCTTGGGTTTGCTGGTTGCATATGGGATGGATTGCAGGGCGAGGCAGTTTATGATTGATCTTTTCTTCAGAGTCTGCTCTTCTATTTGTCCCTGTATTTCCTCCCATAACTGTTTTGTTCTACCTTCTAAGACGAACTGAGGCATCCACATTCTGGCTTTCCATACTTTTGAGATTCATAAGGTCTATGAATTGATTTTTTTGGTTATTCAGAGCTTTTGGTGGCTAGTATCCACTTATCATATCATGTAGATTCTTTTGTGACTGGATTACCTAACTCAGGATGATAATTTCTAGTTCCATGTGTTTGCCTGGGAATTTCATAAAGTCATTGTTTGTAATGGCTGAGTAGTACTCCATTCTGTAAATGTACCATATTTTCTATATCCATATCTCTGTTGAAGGACATCTGGGTTCTTTCCAGCTTCTGGCTATTACAAATAAGGCTGCTATATTTTGGTCTTTTAAGCTCATTGTCAATATAATGTTTTCAAATGATGAAGTTAATGTTTTTCAATATACTGATATTTCCATTTTGACTAAGCTCTTTCAGAAGAATATTACTATATCATCTTAATAACATGGTACACAACAATATTGATAAATTTTAATACACTTATGAATGATTAGGTATTATTGAATGATGCATAAGCCTCAAAATAGAGAACTAATGTCTCAGAAATGTACAAGAAATATGAAGATCCCTATGAACCAGTAAGGCAAATAAGGACCAAAGGAGAAAATGGACAAATAATAGAAAGGAATCTACTTTTCAAAATATGAAATTCCACTGGCTTGTATACAAAAAGATGTCAAATCTCATTTTAATTAGGAAAATTCAAATTCCACTGGTTTGAAATTGGACAGCTAATTTGTCTTATAAGTGGACATCAAATTGTCTAACAGCAAATGTTGAGAAATGTGAAGCTATAGAACACACATATGTTGATTATGTTACTTCTCTTGGAATGCTCATCAGAGAAAGGCCAACTGCTGGGCAAGAAGTGCTCATTCATTTTGAAATGCAGGTTTTGTCTTTAATATAAAATTGCTATCATATATACCCACCACCTCTACATCAAAGAATAGAGAAAAAGTTGCAAATATGCATAGGAAATAATATACTGTATTTCAAGCTTTATCCTGTTTGACATTTTAAACTGACAACCCAGTGTCATTCTAAACTTGAACCAATGTAGGACACTTACAGTCACACCAAGGCCTTTGCAAAATAAGACAAGTCAACAAGCAATGCTTTCATGAAAAAAATGTTTTGTATGAAAACACAGTTGTCAGCAAGCCTTGGAAGAATGCAAAAGAAAAAAATTAATTTATAAAAAAATTTAAAATCAAGCAAAACTTTATGATATTGCCTTAGGATATGTACAAAAAAGATAAATCTCTAAGAAAGACAGGAATAACTATAGCCAAAGTCAGGATAGCAATTGCTTGCAGTGGAGCTCTTAGTCACTAAAGCTAGGAGAAAGATTCAACCGTTGGGAAGAGGGTGGAGGGTGTGTCTATTGCACCAGTTAGCCTCCAGTATGGCTTTCCAGTGAAGCATACTCAGGGGTAGCCCCTTCCTTTGGAATCTAAGCTTTCACCCACAAAATATAATGAAAATGATGATGTGTGACTACTCATCTATATCATAAGAAATACACTGGTACTTTGTTCTTCTGGAATGTTTGCATTTTAGTTGTTCATATAATCTGGATACAAATCCTTCATTAGATGTGTTACCCCGAAAAAATTCACTCCCATTCTGTGGGCTTCCTCTTCACACAGTATTATTCAGTCTATGTTATTGGCATCTTTGGCAAGCATTAGATGAATGTGTTTATGCAATTTATGTTTGGGTCTACAATTCGTTTAAACTTGATTGAGCTATTTCTTTATATCTTTAACTCCTTGAATACTTGATAAAGTTAGGATTGTTATGTTAATTTCTATGTCATGGATTCACCTAAATGATTTTCATTGGTGAACAATTCTATAGGTATAATGGATTTGGGAGAGAGTGTAGATAATGCTTTTATCATTTGTAGTGGATGAGATATGGGATGTGTGAATTTTTGTTGCCTTAGCTTTGTTTCAGATATGGACAGAGTGGTTGGGGTAGATCACAGTAGAGAAGGAAAAAACAGTCTTATGCAGCTAGACCCTGGGGAAAGATATATAGGATCTAGTTGGACAGAAAGGATATATATCTACTTTTCAAATTTTAACATAAGCATAATTACATAATTACTACCTTCTCCCCCTTTCTCCATCTAGCCCATCCAACATTCTATACTCATTCATTCTCACATTTGATAGGTTTCTTTCTTTATTCTCTCTCTCTCTCTCTCTCTCTCTCTCTCTCTCTCTCTCTCTCTATATATATATATATATATATGTATGTATGTATGTATGTATATATATATATATATATATATATATATATATATATATATATATATATATATCCCTTATTGATTACATATAGTTATTTTTTAATGGGTAAAACTCCTTAAGATTCCTCCCTTCAACAGCATGCCTATTGGAATTTTCATTGATGAGGTTTTGGCTAGGTAATACATTGTTATAGTAGCATGGGTGCATCTTCTCTGTCATTTCTAGAAGACATAATCTTAACGGCAGACTTCCTGGTCCTCTGTCTCTTTTTCTAAATCAATCTGAAAAAAGGGAAACATATTATCCATTTTTAAAATAAACTATTTTTCTAAATTAGTATTTCTGTTCATGCCTGGCTAAACTTGACTCATCTTAGAATCATAATCTGTTTCATTAATTTATGAGATAGACACCAGCTTTCTTCTGTGTCCTTCATCCCTTGATTCATGAGTTCTGATAATAGATATCCACAGAGTCATTATTTGATAAGAATGTTAATGGAATACATTAACTCAAAAAAGAACACAACACCAAGAAAGATGCCAGCATCAATCAAGTTGCCTAGTATAGAAAATGCCATGGTCAAATTCAGGAAACTTGTGCGGACAAAATATGAGCATGGCACATGAGGAGTAACTCGGCATTAATTCACAAGGTGACAAATGAATCATGGTTAGATGGAGGAATGCCACTATTATTTAATAAGCTTTAAATAGATTTTTATAGTTCATTGATTCCAGATGCCTGTTTTCAGCTACAAGCATGTTGTTTGCATCCATATTTCTAGCTATAATGGAATTTTCTCTCAGCAGAAATGTAAGCAAAATAAACTCTTCTTTCCATAAGTTCCCTTGTAAATTGTGTTTCATTACATTTCTAATCCTAAGGATAGTTCGTTGTATCCTATATTTGTGGACATAATTAGGAACAGAAATGTTGCAGTAAATAATAAAAAAAATGGATTTGCTTATCTCTTTATTGGCCCCCGTGGTCTCACTCTGAGGGTGCTGCTTCTAGTATGGAGTCATGTGCACAGATTCTGTCTCTCATTCCCAATAACAATTCTTCTTCACTCTTGAGGTAGTGGTAGAAATGCCTTTCTGTATTGGTAGTGGCATTTTCAACATATAGGTTAATATATTTCCAAATTGTCCTTTCATTAAATTCTTCGGATATTATACAATTTGACAATACACTGTTTTGGGATAAGGCCCTTGTTGTCAGCTTCACAGACAGAAGACAGGGCTATAATGAGGGAGAGAGGTGAGGAGGCAGTAAGGTAGAAAAGGGTTGTATTAAGCACAAAAGGCATACTCCCAGTAACTTAAGTTTTCCAGCTGTCATATATGGAGTTTATCAAGTAATTCACAAGTGAATTAAGTGAAGTTAGATCTCTTATGAGCCAATCACACCCCATTCATCTCTGAATATTGAATTGGGAACACATCTTCAACACATGAGCCATTTTTGGAGAGGCACTTCATATTGAAATTGTAAAACATAACTTTTGCATTTAGGTATTATCCAGGTTATTTTATTTTTGGAAAGTATAATGTAATCAATACATAGATATCTTTCAATTGACTTAAGTAGTTGCATCTCTAACATTTATAAAAATAACTTTTTATTCCACCAAAAAGTTTCTTGGCTTTAAATGCATGGGTTAAAATATATTAAAACTGTATTAGTTAGAGTTTCCATTGCTATGAAGAGACACTATGACAATGGAAACTCTTATAAAGGCAAACATTTAATAGGGACTGGCTTAAAGTTTCAATGGTTTAGTCCATTATCCTTATAGCAAGAAGCATGGCACGTAGCATTCATACAGACATGGTACTGGAGAAGGAGCCGCAACTTGATACTAAGGCAACCAGGAGAGACTGGCATCCTCAGAAAACTACAAAGAAGCTCTCATCTTCAATGTGTAAAGCCTGAGCATAGGAGAAGACCAACAAAGCCCACTCTCAAAATAACACACATCCTCTAACAAGGCCACATCTCCTAACAGTACCACTCCCTATGGGCCAAGCTTATTCAAACCACTACATTCCAATCCTTAGCCCCATAGGCTTGTTAAAACACATGAATATATGGGGGACTATACCTAGCCCTATATTTATCCCTACTTCAAAAATACCCATAGTCTATTACAATCTCATAATTATTTAAAAGTCTGAAGTTCAAAGTCTTTTCAGAGATTCATACAATTATTTAACTGTAATCACCTATAAAATCAAAATAAAAAAGCAGATCACATATCTCAATACATCATGGCACAAGATATACATTACTGCTCCAAAATATCACAGCAAGGAAATACTAGACCAAAGTAAGACCAAAACCTAGCTGGCCAAACTCCAAACTCACCAAGTTCATGTCTTATGTCAATGCACACTTCAGATCTCTAACTCCTTTGTTATTGTTGACTACTGTTGAAAGATCTGGAATTAAGCAGCAACAAACTTTGTTCTCTTAGGCTTGTTCTACTTCCTGTTAGTTTCTTTTCTCATCAAGTATCTCATGCCTTTGACATCTCTAAACTTTAGCCATATCTAAAACAACTTTGACCTCACAGCTTCTTGTTCCTGTGTCTAAGATCCACACATAATTTTTTAGACTTCTCCAAAGGGCTTGTGTCTCTTCTCCAGCTCTGCCCTCTGTCACACTATAGGCTCTGGTTGATGCTACCTCACTGCTTTTTGCTGGAGTTGGAACATGTTCTCCTTGTTCTATTACATTATCACCAGCTTTTTTGATTGCTAACTCCTTCACTGCCAAAACTTCACTGTCCTAGAATATTCTCTGTAGATTGACCTTGAATTTAGAGATCTGGCTCTGCTTCCTAGATTAAAGGTGTGTACCACAAGGCCAGGACCTAAATTTATGAGGCTGGTCTTGAAATAAAAGATCTTCTTGCCTCAGTCTCCTGGGATTGATGGTATGTGCCATTATGCTTCAGCCTAATCTTTACATGGCCACTGTTCCTCAAAATCCAAAAAAAACCAAAAAAACATTATCCCTGATCAAAATCCAGATCAAAAGCCTGTGTCTTTCATCCTCAAAACCTGGATCACAGACATACCCTCCAATTCTGGATTAGATCATTCCAGATATAGTCAAGTTGACAACCAGGGATAGCTATTATGATCCACCTCTTGCCAATTTTATAGACAATCATGTTTCCTTATGTCCAAATGAAAACAATAACTGGGTCATAATCATGCCTAGTTATGATTATCCCTCATTTAACTGCAAACGCATAAACAATAAGCATAGATGATGGGAACTTTCCCAAAGTTGCCATTTCCTTACATTTACCTGTCTAAGATTTTTATGCTCGATCAAAATGCATTCAGCAGAGTAAACCACAGGGCAGTCTTTGCTGGAATTTTCTGAGACTTCCGTTTATCAATGTAATTCATTAAAATCTCTTTAACTTAACCTCAGGCAGACTCCCAGACAAGGGCAAAAATTATCCACACTCTTCACCAAAATATTGTAAGAACAGTCTCTAGGCCACATACTAACTCCATGTAACTTCTGAAACCTCTTGAGCTGGGTCTCCACAGTTCAAAACACCATCAGAAATGCTGTCTTCCATCCTTCTACAACTGTGCCCCATTAAGCCCCACCTACAGCATTCCACTGATTTATAAATTCCTGAAGTCTGCATTCCTCCACTCACAAGCATGGTCAGGCCTATCAAAATATCCCACTGCTGGTAGGAATTCCTATCTTAGTTAGGGATTCTATTGCTGTGGAGAAACATCATGACCCAAGAAACTCTTCAAAAGGACAACATTTAACTGCTGCAGACAGATTCTGAGGTTCGGTCCATTATCATCATGACAAACATGGTGCTGGAAGAGCTGAGAGTTCCACATCTTGTTCTAAAGGCAAAAAGCAGAAGACTGACTCTTCCCCATTTGGCAGAGATTGAGTTTAGGAGCCTCAGAGTTCAGCCGTACCGTGACACATTTTATCTAACAAGATTACACCTCCTCCAATAAGGCCACTCCTAACAGTGCAACTTCCCATGGGAAAAGCATACTTAAGTCACCACAAAAACTCATCATCTTAATTATAGCTCCTCATTCTTTCAGAACCACTGTCTCCAACAGTGTTCTTTAAAGGAATGTTTTTAAAAGTCAACCAAATGTAGCCTAATCCTCCCACTAGAAGCCTTACTGGATTGCAAAACAGACAGGAAAGAGGGAAAGCTGTGGGTGGGATAGAATGTCTGGGAGAAGAATTTATTTTCAATTTTAAGAAATGGATTAAAAAAAAAACAAAAATAAAGTAAAATCTCAAAGCGAGTCTTCAAAGTGCCCACCTTTGTTCTTCAAACTCATGTTTGCTGTTTCTGTTTCCCTGAAGGCTCACATCAATTCTAAAATCTGCTTTTCAATTTTCATTAACAGCCCAGCAGGGACGTTGATATGGACCGTACCGACTCTACAGATCTGCCCAAGGAGAATGGCTGTCCAAACAGAACTACATCCTCCTCATGAAATAACAGGCATCTCGGCAGTCACTTGAGCCTCGAAACATTTCTTTTGAGCTGGAGTTATTCCAGATTCTTTATTCTATGTGTTATGCTAATGAGATTTTTCAAAATTATTAAGTATAGTCTTGATATCAAGTTATATTGTAGTTGTATATACACTGGCCTTTTATATACAAACCAGTGACTGTTAATGGATTTTGATGACTGTTTCCTGTACCGTAAGGCTTTGGTTCTTCAGGAGATTAAAGACATGTGTCTTAAATGATACTTTGCAGAGGATGCCATGTTTTAAAACATATAGAAAGACAGTTTTCTTAAAATACTTTCTTGTCTTCTCTGAGAGTATCCAGTATGATTCCAGAAAGAAGAACCTGCCTCCCTGTCGGTTTCTGACAGATAAACATCACTCCTTGTTGCTACATGTAAATAAAGTAACCAGCAATACTCATGTGCTAAATATTCAAGTAGTTTGATTTCTATTCCATCACACATAATGATAATGAAAACCCAGAGCTTAAGGTCACAGACACTTAGCCAATTCCTTCAGGAATACAGTCCTTTCTTCCATTCTTGTTTGAACAATATAGTTTAAAATAGGCACTATTGCTCTTTAATTGTTAGGAAGGTTTTATATAAAGAAAGGTAATAACGAATACTTTCTAGACATTTAACTGAATTTCTGGAATGAGTGAAACATTACCCTCTGATACTAAGTATCAGGGAAACAAAGGTGTTCCATTCACAGATGGGTGGAATGTACTACAGTGAGGTGGTCCATAACTGAAAAGTGTTAATATGAGAAACCCTCTATTTTCCCATTAACTGAGAGTCCTCATTTACCTTCACAGTACCTATAAGGAGATACTTTATTAAAATACATTCAGTAGTGTAAAGTAGATTAGTAAGTGGTACTTTAATCAAAATATAAGTGCTTTTAAGCATATTTCTGCAGTTTGAAATTACATATTTAAAACCAAGCAACTGAAAGACTAATTAGAACTAATTAGAGCTGAAGCATAAAAACTAATGCGTGTGTTTCAGAATTTTTTCTTTGCATTCATTCATTAATTTATTTACTTTAAACCCCTATACCAGCTTTCCTTCTCTCCTCTACTACCAGTCCCTCCCTCTCATATTGCAGAAGGGGAGCAAGCCCATGCATATAGACCCTCTTTGTTCTATCAAGTTCCAGTAGGATTAAGAGTATCTTCTCCTATTAAAGCTACAAAGGCAGACGAGTTAGAAGAAAGGGATACAAAGAAAGCAGGCAACAGTCAGAGATAGCCCTGCCTGGACAGTACGAATGATATCCTGATATACTAGTAGACAGTGGCCGACTTCATTGTCTCTGTGTTCAGTAAAATTTAGTATATTTTAATGACATCTATTGCATTTTTCTGGGTGATACTTTATTACATTTTAAAGAAAATAAAAAATTCTATTATATCAAATGCTCTGATATTATATAGATAGGAGGCATAAGTTAAATAAAATAAGTTACATTGAAAAGCCCAGTTAAAGTTAGGGTTGGATCAGAAAAGGTCTGCCATTTAATTCCTGATTCTGCCAGGTTCATAAACATCACACTGGGCCTGCCACCTTACACTCAGAACCTGGATTTGCTGTTTATAATTGCATACCATTAAAAATTAACTTCTGTATATTAGAATGTCAGCTACTGAAACTCAACTCTTCACAGAGCCTAGTTATCCCTCCCACCTTTTGTTTTGTATTTGCTTGTTTATCTATTTAATTACATCAGATGGCATTGACTTTGCTATGTAGCCCATGTTGGGCTTGGAAATATGATATTCTTCTATTGCTTCTTCCTCTGGATTGGCACACAATTATGTCAATTCATTATCCAAAGCAAAAAAATTAAATTTCAGATGCACAAAATATGCAAAAGATTCAAATATCAATTTCAATGAGATATATAAACAAATTTGAGACGATTAATTTAACACCTACCATTAGTAGTGACTCATCACAGCCCAATCTTTTTTTTAAATGTCACAAATGTTTGTGTGAGGTGTGTGGTGTGTGTGTCTGCTGTGAGAACAGGATTGGATCTAATAAATCATTTATAAAAAACAGATATGAGCGATCTTTCTTGTTTTCATTGTCTTTCCTTCTTGTATGCACATGAATGCCTGAATTAGACCATGGGAAAGCTTTGCTGTCCTGTGAGTCCTCTGATGATTTTTATGGCAAATTTGTCAGTATATATAAAGAGTATTGTCTTCCCCATTTTATGTGATGAGCTTTTGGATTGTCAGAGAAGAGTAATATTATTTACATTTGTTTTCTTTTAAACGACTTTATTTTACAAAACAAAGATAAATGTACAAATTTTAAACATTTTTTGCTTAAAATTATACATTTTTGTCAGTACTGTTTTTTTAGACATTGAAATCATTTTTACATAAAACCATGTGAATATATTTTTTTAGTCAGTACTTGATTTTTTTCAAGGGCTTGACAGTATGCATTAAAAACCTAATAGTTACTATAAGCGTAGAGTACATGCAAAACAAAACGCAACATGGAAATAGTAAAAGTCTTCTTGTTTTGTTAATATATGTATATTTTTTTTTGTTTTCTTTATTTCTTGGACTTCATACAGTCTGTGAGTTGTTTCTGGGGGAGTGAAAGCCTCTGGGGTTAGCATCCCACTATCAGTGACTGCATATTATGTCTGTTCTTTTGTGACTGGGTTATCTCACTCAGGATGATATTCTCTAGATGCAGCCATTTTCTTAAGAATTTGGTTAAGTCATTGTTTCTGGTGGCTGAGTAGTATTCCATTGTGTATATGTACCATAATTTTTATTTCCATTCATCTTCTGAAGGACATCTGGGTTCCTTCCAGCTTCTGGTTATTATAAATAGAGCCGCTATGAACATTGTGGCGCATATATCTTTGTTGTGTGTTAAAGTGTCCCTGTGGTATATGCCCAGAAGTGGAATAGCTGGGTCTTCAGGTAGTACTATATCCAATTTTCTGAGGTATCGCCAGACAGATTTCCAGAGTGGTTGTACTAGCTTGCAACCCCACGAAAAGTGGAGAAATGTTTCTCTTTCTCCACAGCCTCGCCAGCATCTGCTGTCATCAGAGTTTTGGATCTTGGCCAATCTGACTGGTGTGAGGTGGAATCTCAGGGTTGTTTTGATTTGCATTTCCCTGATGACTAAGGATGACCAGCACTTACTCAGGTGTTTCTCGGCCATTCGGTGTTCCTCAACTGAGAACGTTTTGTTTAGCTCTGTACCCCATTTTTTAATAGGGTTATTTGATTCTCTGGACTAGCTTTTTGAGTTCTTGTACACCTTGGATATTAGGCCTCTATCTGATGTGGGGTTGGTAAAGATTTTTTCCCATTCTGTTGGTTGCCGTTTTCTTTTCTTGACGATGTCTTTAGATTTACAGAAACTTTGCAATCTCATTAAGTCCCATTTGTTAATCTTTGACCTTAGAGCTTGAGCCATTGGTGTTTTGTTCAGGAAATTTTCTCCTGTGCCTATGTGTTCTAAGGTTTTCCCTACTTTCTCATCTAATAGTTTCAGTGTATCTGGTTTAATGTGGAGATCTTTGATCCACTTACACTTGAGCTTTGTACAAGGAGATAAGCACGGGTCTATTTTCATTCTTTTGCATGCTGAGTGCCAGTTGGACCAGCACCATTTGTTGAATAGGTTGTCATTTTTCCATTGAATGTTTACTGCTCCTTTGTCAAAAATCAGGTGACCATATACATGAGGGCTCATTTCTGGATCTTCTATTCAATTCCATTGAACCACATGCTTATTTCTGTACCAGTACCATGCAGTTTTCAGCACAATTGCCTTGTAATATAGCTCGAGGTCAGGGATAGTGATTCCTGCAGATGTTTTTTTGTTGTTGAGGATGGATTTTGCTATTCTAGGTCTTTTGTTATTCCATATGAAATTGCACATTGATCTTTCCAATTCCATGAAGAACTAGGTTGGAATTTTGATGGGGATTGCATTGAATCTGTAGATTGCTTTTGGTAGGATGGCCATTTTTAAGATGTTGATTTTTCCAATCCATGAGCATGGGAGATCTTTCCATTTTCTGAGATCCTCCTCAATTTCTTTCTTTAGTGGTTTGAAGTTCTTGTCATACAGGTCCTTCACTTGCTTAGTTAGAGTCACACCAAGGTATTTCATAGTTTTGTAACGATTGTGAAGGGTACCTTTTCCCTAATTTCTTTCTCCACATGTTTGTCCTTTGAGTACAGGAAGGCTACTGATTTGTTTGAGTTAATTTTGTATCCAGCCACTTTGCTGAACTTCTTTATCAGCTGTAGGAGTTCTCTGGTGGAATTTTTGGGGTCACTCAAGTACACTATCATGTCATCGGCATAGAGTGATGTTTTTATCTCTTCCTTTTTGATTTGTATTCCCTTGATTACCTTTTGCTTTCTAATTGCTCCAGCCAGGACTTCCAGTACTATGTTGAATAGGTAGGGGGAAAGTGGGCAGCCTTGTCGAGTCCCTGATTTTAGTGGGATTGCTTCAAGTTTCTCGCCATTACATTTGATGTTGGCTGTTGGTTTGCTGTATATTGCTTTTATTATGTTTAAGTATGGGCCTTGGATTCCTGTTCTTTCCAGGACTTTTAACATGAAGGGGTGTTGGATTTTGTCGAATGCTTTCTCAGAGTCTAGTGAGATGACCATGTGATTTTGGTCTTTGAGTTTGTTTATATGGTGGATTACGTTGATGGATTTCCTTATGTTAAACCATCCCTGCATCCTAGGGATGAAGCCTACTTGGTCATGATGAATGATCATTTTGATGTGTTCTTGGATTCGGTTTGCAAAAATTTTGTTGAGTATTTTTGCATCGATGTTCATAAGTGAGATTGGTCTGAAGTTCTCTTTCCTTGTAGGGTCTTTGTATGGTTTAGGTACGAGGGTTATTGTAGCCTCAAAAAGTGAGTTGGGTAATATTCCATTTGATTCTATCTTTTGGAATAGTTTGGCAAATATTGGTGTTATATCCTCAATAAAAGTCTGATAAATTCTGCACTGAACCCGTCTGGACCTGGGCTTTTTTTGGTTGGGAGGCTTTTGATGACTTCTTCTATTTCTTTAGGTGTTATAGGGTTATTTAGATGGTTTACTTGGTCCTGGTTTAACTTTGGGACCTTGTATCTGTCTAGGAATTCATCCATTTCCTCTAGATTTTCCAATTTTGTGGAGTATAAGTTTTTGTAGTAGGATCTGATGATTTCTTGAATTTCCTCAGTTTCAGTTGTCATGTTGCCACTTTACTTTCTGATTTTGTTAATTTGGATACTCTCTCTTTGCCCTCTAGTTAGTCTGGCTAAGGGTTTATCAATCTTGTTGATTTTCTTAAAGAACCAACTCTTGGTTTTGTTGATTTTTTTCAATGGTTCTTTTTGTTACTATTTGGTCTATTTCTGCCCTAATTTTGATTATTTCTTGTCGTCTACTCTTTTTGGGTATATCTGCTTCCTTTTGTTCTAGGGCTTTTAGCTGTGCTGTCAGGTTGCTGATGTGAGCTCTCTCCAGTTTCTTTTTGGAAGCACTTAGGGCTATGAGTTTTCCTCTCAATACTGCTTTCATTGAATCCCATAGGTTTGGGTATGTTGTGTTTTCGTTTTCATTGAATTCTAGAAAATCCTTAATTTATTTCTTTATTTCTTCTTTGACCCTGCTATCCATTACCAGAGTATTGTTTAGTTTCCATGTGTATGTGGGCTTTTTGTTGTCTTTGTTGTTGTTAAAGACCAGCCGTAGACCATGGTGATCTGAGAGGATGCATGGGAGTATTTCAATCTTCTTATATCGATGGAGGCTCGTTCTGTGTCCAATTGTGTGGTCAATTTTCGAGAAGGTGCCATGAGGTGGTGAGTAGAAGGTGTATTCTTTTACTTTGGGATAGTATGTTCTGTATATATCTATTAATTCTAGTTGGTTCAAAGTCTCTGCTAGTTTTGCAGTGTCCTTGTTCAGTTTCTGTTTCCCTGATCTGTCCATTGGTGAGAGTGGGGTATTAAAGTCTCCCACTATTATTGTGTGGGGTGAAATGTATTTTTTGAGCTTTAGTAGGGTGATTTTTATTTGGAGCATATATGTTAATGATTGAGAGTTCCTCCTGACAGATTTCCCCGGTAATGAGTAAAAAATGTCCTTCTTTATCTTTTTTGATAACTTTTGGTTGGAAATTTACTTTATTCGATATTAGAATAGCCACTCCAGCTTGCTTCTTAGAACTGTTTGCTTGGAAGTTTTTTTCCCACCCTTTTACTCTGAGATAGTGTCTGTCTTTGTCTCTGAGATGAGTTTCCTGTATGCAGCAAAAGGCTGGATTTTGTTTATGTATCCAGTCTGATAGTCTATGTCTCTTTATTGGGGAATTGAGACCATTTATGTTAATAGATATCAAGGAATAGCTGTTTCTGTTTCCTGCTATTATTGCTTTTTTGGGTTGAGTTGTGTCTTTGTTTTTTTTTTTTCTTTTAGTTTTCTTGTTTAGAAGTTTTCTTGTTTTTACTAGGCTGTATTTTCCCTCATTGTATTGGGTTTTCCACCTATAATTCGTTGTAGTGCTGGGTTTGTGGTCAGATATTGTGTGAATTTTGATTTGCCTTGAAATATTTTCGTCTCTCCATCGATGGTGATTGATAGTTTTGCTGGGTATAGCAGCTTGGGCTGGCACTTGTGCTCTCTTAAGGAGTGCATGATGTCTGTCCAGGCTCTTCTAGCTTTCATAGTCTCTGTTGAGAAATCGGGTGTGAGTCTGATTGGTCTGCCTTTATATGTTACCTGACCTTTTTCCCTTATTGCTTTTAGTATTCTTTCTTTACTTTGGGCGCTTGATGTTTTTACTATTATGTGTCGGGAGGTATTTCTTTTCTGGTCCAACCTATTTGGAGTTGTGAAGGCTTCTTTTATGCTCATGGTCATCTCATTCTTGAGGGTAGGGTAGTTTTCTTCTATGATTTTGTTGAAGATATTTACTGTGGCTCTTAGTTGATACTCTTCTCCCTCTTCTATTCCTATTATCCTTACGTTCGCTCTTCTCATTGTGTCTTGAATTTCCTGGACATTTTGGGTTAGGAGCTTTTTGTTTTTTGCATCTTCTCTGGCTGTTTTGTCTATGTTTGCAATGTTGTCTTCTGCCCCCGAGATTCTCTTTTTGATCTCTTGTAATCTATTGGAAATGCTTGCTTCTGTGACTCCTGATTTCTTTTTTTGGTGTTCTGACTCTAGGGTTATCTCTTTTAGGGTTTTCTTTATTGTGTCAATCTCTGTTTTAATTTCCCTCTTCCATTCCTTTATTTCTTTGATTCTGTTTTCCTCTTGTTCTTTGAGTTCTTTGATTGTTTTTCTTGTTTCTTCTTTAAAAGCTTCTGAATCTTTTTGCTTTTCCTCCCTTTTTTGTTTAATTAACTCTATCAGCATATTGAGGCATGATTTCAGGTCTGTGTCTTCTTTTTCTGGAGTGTTTGGAGTTCCCATGTTTGCTGTTATGGGAGAGCTGGTCTCTGGTGTTGCTAGATTGTCTTGGTTTCCTTGGGATATACTCTTTTTCTTTCCTCTTGCCATTTTGTTGTCAGTGATATGTTCTTACCTTTCCCTTGTATCTGGTCTGTATCCCTGGTTCAACACTGGTTGAGGTGTCAGATGGGTCAAGCCCTGTTTTATGCCTCAGAGTCGTCGGGTCTGAGCAGAAGTTCCAATGTTCTGTTTCTGTTTGCTGGTTCAGGCACAGTTGCTCAGCCTCTATGAGCTGCTGTTTTGTCTGGCAGGTAGGCCAGGCTCCGCTCTGCGTCCGGAAGTCGCCTCCGGGTGGAAGCAGAAGTTCTAATTTTCTGTTCCCAATCACAGTTGCTCAGTCTCTATGAGCTGCCGCTCCGGCTCTAGGTAGGCCAGGCTCCACTCTGCCTTGTTTTTTTTTTTTTTTTATGCAACCAATTCTGAACTTTATTTTTTAACTGAACATCTTCATTTTAAAAAACAAAGATAAATGTACAGATTTTAAAAGCATTTTTGCATAATAATATATGAAGACATTTTTGTCAGTACTTGATTTTTTTAAAGATTTGATAGTATGCCTTAAAATCTTACTAGTTACAATGAGCATAAAGTACATGTAAAACAAGATGTAGCCTCGAAATTGTAAAAGTTTTCTTGGTGTGTAACGATTATGCATAATGATGTTTCATTTATTTAGCCTTTGTTTTTCTTGAACTTCATATAATCTGTAAGTTGTTTCTGGGGATGTTCAGAGCTTTACGGGGTTAGTATCCAATTATCAGTGATTGCATATTATGTCTGTTCTTTTGTGACTGGGTTACCTCACTTAGGATGATATTCTCTAGATGCATCCATTTTCTTAAGAATTTCATAAAGTCATTTTTTTCTGATAACCGAGTAGTACTCCATTGTGTAAATATACCACAATTTTTGCATGCATTCATCCACTGAAGGACATCTGGGTTCTTTCCAACTACTGGCTATTATCAATAGGGCTGCTATGAACATTGTGGTGTGTGTGTCTTTGTTGTATGTTGGAGCTTCTCTGAGGTATATGACCAGAAGTGGAATAAGTGCGTCTTGAGGTAGTACTATGTCAAACTTTCTGAGGAATTGCTAGACTGATTTCCAGAGTGGTTGTAACAGTTTACAACCCCATAAACAGTGGAAAAGTGTTCCTCTTTCTCTACAACCTCGCCAGCATCTACTGTCATCTGAATTTTTGATCTTGGTCAATCTGACTGGTGTGAGGTGAAATCTTAGGGTGGTTTTGAGTTGCATTTCTTTGATGCCTAGAAATGTTGAACATTTCTTTAGATGCTTCACAGCCATTCCATATTCCTCAGTTAAGAACTTTTTGTTTAGCTCTGTACCCCATTTTTAACAGGGTTGTTTGATTCTCTGGTGTATAACTTCTTGAGTTTTTTGACTACCTTGTATATTAGGCTTGTATATTTTGACTACTTTGTATATCTGATGTGGGGTTGGTAAAGATCTTTTCCAAATCTGTTGTCTGCAGTTTTGTTTTCTTGACAGTTTTCCTAGCCTTACAGAAACTTTGCAATCTCATTAAGTCCCATTTGTTGATATTTGACCTTAGAGCATGAGCCATTGGTGTTCTGTTCAGGAAATTTTCTCCTGTGCCTGTGTGTTTGAACGTTTTCCCTACTTTTTCTTCTAATAGTTTCACTGTACCTGGTTTAATGTGAAGATTTTGATCCACTTGCACTTGAGCTTTGTACAAGGATAAGAAAGGGTCTATTTTCATCTTTCTGCATGCTGAGTGCCAGTTGGACCAACACCATTTGTTGAATAGGCTGTCCTTTTTTCATTGCATATTTACAGATCCTTTGTCAAAGATCAAGTGACCATATATGTGAGGGGTCATTTCTGGAACTTCTATTCTATTCCATTGATCCACATGCCTATTTCTGTACCAGTCCCATGTGGTTTTTAACAATATTGCCTTGTAATATAGCTTGAGGTCAGGGATAGTGATTCCTGAAGATGTTTTCTTGTTGTTGAGGATGGATTTAGCTATTCTAGGTCTTTTGTTATTTCAGACGGAATTGCACATTGCTCTTTCCAACTCTATGAATAATTGATGGATTTCTGTATATTAAACCATCCCTGCATCCCAGGGATGAAGCCTACTTGATCATGGTGAAAGATCATTTTGGTGTGTTCTTGGATTTGGTTTGCAAGGATTTTGTTGAATATTTTTGCATCAATGTTCATAGGTGAGATTGGTCTGAAGTTCTCTTTCTTTGTAGGGTATTTGTGTGGTTAAGAACGAGGGTTATTGTTATTTCTTTAGGTGTTATGGGATTATTTGGATGGTTTACCTGGTGCTGGTTCAACTTTAGTATCTGGTATCTGGTATCTGTCTAGTGAGTCATCCATATCCTCCAGATTTTCCATCTTTTTTGTGTATTTGCTTTTGTAGTAGGATCTGATGATTTCTTGAATTTCCTCAGTTTTAGTTGTTATATCTCCACTTTCCTTTCTGATTTTGTTAATTTGGATCCCCTCTCTTTGCCTTCTAGTTATTCTGTCTAAGGGTTGATCACTCTTGTTAATTTTCTCAAAGAATCAGCTTTTGGTTTTGTTGATTCTTTGAATGATTTTTTTTTTGTTTGTTTGTTTGTTTCTATTTGGTCCATGTCTGCTCTGAGTTTGATTATTTCTTGCCGTTTACTCCTCTTGGGTGTATCTGCTTACTTTTTTTCCAGAGCTTTCAACTGTGCTGTCAGGTTGCTAATGTATGCTCTTTCCCGTTTTTTTGGAAGCACTCAGAGCTGTGAGTTATCCTCTTAGTGCTGCTTTCATTGCATCTTATAGTTTTGGGTATGTTGTGTTTTCATTTTCATTAAATTCTCTTTCATTACTTCTTTGACCATGGTATCGTTTAATAAAGCACTGTTTAGTTTCCTTGTGTATATGGGCTTTTTGTTGTCTTTGTTGTTATTAAAGACCAGCCTTAGGCCATGGTGATCTGATAGGATGCATGGGAGTATTTCAGTCTTCTTATATCTACTGAGGCTTGTTCTGTGACTGATTATATGGTCAATTTTGGAGAAGGTGCCATTAGGTGCTGAGAAGAAGGTGTATTCTTTTGTTTTAGGATGCAATGTTTTGTAGATGTCTATTAATTCCAGTTGGTTCATAACCTATGCTAGTTTCATGGCGTCCTTGTTCAGTTTCTGTTTCCATGATCTATCCATTGATGAGAGTGGAGTGTTGAGGTCTCCCACTATTATTGTGTGGGGTGCAATATATTTTTTAAGCTTTAGTAGGGTTTCTTTTCTGAATATGGGTGCTCTTCTGTTTGGAGCATATATGTTAAGTATTGAGAGTTCTTCCTGACAGATTTCCCCTGTAATGAGTAAAAAGTGTCCTTCCTTATCATTTTTGATAACTTTTGGTTGAAAATCTACTTCATTCAATATTAGAATGGACACTCCAGCTTGCTTCTTGGGACTGTTTGCTTGGAAGGTCTTTTTTTTTCAAACCAATTACTCTGAGATAGTGTGTGTCTTTGTCTTTGAGATGAGTTTCCTGTATGCAGCAATATGCTAGATTCTGTTTATGTATCCATACTGATAGCCTATATCTTTTTATTGGACAATTGAGTCCATTTACGTTAACAGATATGAAGGAATAGTGGTTGCTGTTTCTTGCTATTTTTGCTTTTAGAGGTTGAATTGTGCCTGTGTGTCTTCTTTTGGTTTTCTTTCTTATGTACTTTCTTGTTTTTACTAGGATGTAGTTTCCTTCCTTGATTTTCGTTTTCCACCTATAATTCATGTAGTGCTGGGTTGGTGTTCAGATATTGTATAAATTTTTTTTGTCCTCGAATATCTTGGTCTTTCCATCTATGGTAATTGAGAGTTTTGCTGGTTATAGCAGCTTGGTCTGACACTTGTTTTTTCATAGGGTCTGCATGATGTCTGTCCAGGATCTTCTAGCTTTCATAGTCTCTGTTGAGAAGTCAGGTGTGATTTTGATTGGTCTGCCTTTATATGTTCCCGTTGGCAAATGGCCTGGAAACCAAGCCCCTACCTCAGAATTCCTGTTGCCCTAAACCAATCAGGGGATGGGGGGTGCTTTCAGCGCACTTGGTCCAGACATCTCTGTGCTCTGGCTACTCGAAGTGTAATCTCACCAGGCCTCTGTCTGTGGATCTCTGCTGTTTCCAGTGGCAGATGGCCTGACCCTTTGTTCAGCATGCACAGGCCCTCCAGTTGGAAACCGAGTCCCTACAGCAGAGTTCCTGCTCCCCTGAACCAATTGCCGGGGGGGGGTGCTTTCTGTGCGCTCTGCCCAGATCTCTGTGCGCCCCAGCTAATTGTAGTGCAGTCTCACCAGGGCTGAGTCCCTGGATCTGCTGTTACTGGTGATATTTACATTTGTAGATTGTTTGTAAATTCATTTTACATTTGTAAATTTAGGGGACCATCATATTGGGAAATGATACAGTAATTTTTATATTTTTAAAGAGTTTGGTGAGAATCATCCATTGTTACAATAAACATAATAATTAATAATACTAAATGTGTGCTAGTTACTATTCTAAGTATTGCAGATATTGAATTTTTAGCTAAGAAACAATCTTATGGTCACATGTAGTGATACATTCCTTTAATCCCAGTATTTGTGAGGTAGATGATTACAAATTCAAAGCCAATATGACCTATGTAATTAGTAACAAGCCTGAGTTATATAAAACTCAGTGTGTGTGTGTGTGTGTGTGTGTGTGTGTTTGTGTTTGTGTGTGTGTGTGTGTGTGTGTGTGTGTGTGTGTGTGTTCAGGAGGAGCAATAAAATTGATAAAATAATTGATGGAGAATCCCCAACACCTACATAAAAGTTATGTGTAGTTGCATATAGCAAAGCTACTAGTTGAGTACCAGATGTGGTATCTTCAGCAATAGGGTCTCACTATCAGGTTGAGGAGGATAACCAATAGCGCTGCCAATGTAGTATTTGTGATTGTCTAACAGGACCCTCTTGTCCAATGACTTAAAAAGATGTAACATAAACCTAGTACTGTGAGTTTTATTTTATACTTCTGTCACTGAATCTCTCATTGTACAACAACAACATTTAAATTTTTTGTGTATGTGTATGTGTTTTTGGATGTTTCAACAGTAGATTTTTGTAACCTTTTGAAAAATGTTTTGTTTTCCATTCTAAGAAGGACTGAGTCATCCACCTTCTGGCCTTCTCTCTCTTTGAGTTTCTGTGAATTGTTTCTTGGGTATGTGCTTACTAGCAGGAATCTGATAGGTATGCCTCCTCAGAGGTTTTATCAGAGCCATATTGATACAGAGGAAGATGCTCACAGCTAACCAACAGAATAAAGCTGAGGAACCCAATGAAGGAGCTAGAGAAAGGACTAAAGGAGCTGAAAGACTCTGCAACCCCATGGGAAGAACAAAAAGATTGACTAACCAAACTCACCACAGCTCCCAGGGACTAAAACACTGACCAATGAGTTTGTATAGAGAGACCCATGGTCCCAGATACATATGCAGCAGAGTGTAGCATTTTCTGGCATCAGTGGGAGTAGAGGCCTTTGGTCCAGAGAAGGCACATTTTCCAAGTGTAGAGGAATGCCAAGGTACTGAGGTGGGTGAGTATGGTTGGGATAAGGAGCACTTTCATAGAGGCAATAGTAGGGGAGGAGATGTGATTGGGGGAAGGGAATAAAATCTAAAATGTAAATACGGAAAATATCCAATAAAATAAATGTTAATTTCACAGTCTAGATAAGTTGTATGGTTCTGTGCCAGTTGTCCTGAGCAGCCTGCTATCCCCACATGACCTTCATTATCCTGATACCACCACCTCTCATCCCACCTTCATCAGAACTGCTAGATCTAGAACTATACAGGCAAAATTCTCTTCCTGAACCCATTCTTCCTGATCACTGAGTCCTCCAGGACTCATACAGCCCAAGGAGGCCTGCCCCACAGGATCTTTGGGGTTAAACCTTCTTCCAATCCCTACTACAACAGAAACATCCATGGACAGAAGCACTCCACGTGGCTAAAGGCTCTTGAAAGAACATAATAAACAAAAGCCAGCAATTTAATACCTTCAGATCATACCTAGCCCTGCATAGCCTAACACAACCAAAACCAAGAAAATGACCTTACATATAAACTTATAGAGATGACTAAGGTCTTTAAAGAGGAAATAAAGTTCTTTAAATATAGGAAAATACAATTAAACGGGTGAAGAAAATATGTAAAACTATCTACTATCTAAAGGTCGAAATAAATACAGTAAAAAGAATTTAAAACTGAGGACATCCTGGAGATAAAAACTTAGGGAAGAAAACAGAAGCAACAGATGCAGCCATCACCAACAGGATGGGAGAGATGGAAGAGAGAATTTTAGGTGTAAAAGATACCATAAAATAATGTTACTTAGTTTCATTATTTATCTATTTAGTTTTTGTCTGGATGACCTTGTGAATTGGTTAAAAGAAGTGTTAAATCTAAAAAAATAATAATACAAAACAACAAAAATTTGAGATACCTTTAAGAGACCAAAACTAAGAATAATAGAAATGGAAGAAGATAAAGAGTCCCAGACCAAAGGACAAAAATATATTTTCAACAAAATCATACAAGAAAACAATCCCAACCTAATGAAAGTGATGCCTATAAACTTACAAGAAGCTTACAGAATATCAATTAGGCTGGACCATAAAAGAAAGACCTTCCTGCTACATAACAATCAAAACACAAAATCTATGGAAAAATAATATTCAAAACTGCAAGGGAAAAGGCCAGGTAACATAAAAAGACAGGCCTAACAAAATTACATCTGTCTTCTCAAAAACACTCTAAAAGCTAAAGGGTTGCAGATATCTTGCAGCCTCTTAAAAAAGAGATGTCAAATTATATTGCAATACACAGCAAAACTCTCAACCAACATAGATGGAGAAAATCCAAATTTAATGTTTGTCTACAAATGCCGCCCTACAGAAAATACCAGAAGTAAAGTTCCAACCCAAGGAGGATAATTCACTGCATCCATTCAGCATGCAAAAGAATGAAAATAGACCCTTTCTTATCTCCTTGTACAAAGCTCAAGTGTAAGTGGATCAAAGATCTCTACATTAAACCAGATACACTGAAACTATTAGATGAGAATGTAGGGAAAACCTTAGAACACATAGGCACAGGAGAAAATTTTCTGAACAAAACAAAAATGGCTCAAGCTCTAAGGTCAAAGATTAACAAATGGGACTTAATGAGATTGCAAAGTTTCTGAAAGGCTAAGGACATTGTCAAGAAAAGAAAACGACAGCCAACAGAATGGGAAAAGATCTTTACCAACTCCACATCAGATAGAGGCCTAATATCCAAGGTATACAAAGAACTCAAAAAGCTAGACACGAGAGAATCAAACAACCGTATTAAAAAATGGGGTACAGAGCTAAACAAAATGTTCTCAGTTGAGGAACACCGAATGGCCGAGAAATGTCTGAGGAAGTGCTCGACATCCTTAGCCATCAGGGAAATGCAAATCAAAACAACCCTGAGATTCCACCTCACACCAGTCTGATTGGCCAAGATCCAAAACTCAGATGACAACAGATGCTAGCGAGGTTGCGGAGAAAGAGGAACACTTCTCCACTGTTGTTGGGGTTGCAAACTAGTACAACCAGTCTGGAAATCAGTCTGGTGATACCTCAGAAAATTGAACATAATACTTCCTGAAGACCCAGCTATTCCACTTCTGGGCATATACCCCAGAGACACTTTAATATACAACAAAGATACATGCACCGCAATGTTCATAGCAGCCCTATTGATAATAGCCAGAAGTTGGAAAGAACCCAGATGTCCTTCAGTAGATGAATGGATACAAAAATTGTGGTATATTTACACAATGGAGTACTACTCAGCTATCAGAAACAATGACTTTTTGAAATTCCTAAGAAAATGGATGCCTCTAGAGAATATCATCCTGAGTGAGATAACCCAGTCACAAAAGAACAGGCATAATATGCAATCACTGATAGTGGGATGCTAACCCAAGAGGCTCGCACTGCCCCAGAAACAACTCACAGACTGTGTGACGTCCAAGAAATAAAGAAAACAAAATAAAACAAAACAAAACAAAATTTCATGCTCAATCCTTACACACCACGAACACATTGACAAATTCCGGGTTACACCCTGTATTACATATACTATTTGCTCATTGTAAAAAAAAAAAAAAAAAAAAAAAAAAAAGAAGAAGAAGAAGAAAAAAAATTGTATTGATTGGTATTTTCTACAACTTTCTTTTCTTTCTGTTAAACTCTCTAAAATGTTTTTCTAAAGTCTTGGACAACCAGGTGACTATTGCCTGCAAATTTTTCACTGCCTTATTTACCATGTGGAAAGAGTTTGGTTAAATTCTGTGTATTAGAAACACCGTGCTTCTCCTTTAGATGTTTTGTGTACTATTTTTTTTCTAGGAAACCCCATTGTGGTTTTTATTGTTTCTATGTGCCCTTTTACCAATAAAAGATGGTCTATGAAAAAATAAAATTAAATAAATGATTGCTCCAAAAAAAAGATATTCCTTACACAGTAAATACTCACAGACACACACACACACACACACACACACACACACACACACACACACACACCACTAACCCACTAACATCAAAATAACAGAAACTTATAATCACTGATCACTAATATTTCTTAACAACAATGGACTCAATTCTCTAATGAAAAGAAACAGGCTAACAGAACAAATGTGAAAGTGAAAGGATCTATCATTGTTCTACTTTCAAGATACACACTTCAGCAATAAAGAAAGAGCTTACCATAGAGTAAAGGGCTATAAAAGTATTTTCCTAGCAAACAGACCGAAGAAGCAATCTGAAGTAGTCATTTCAATATCTAATAAAATTGACTTTCAACCAAAATTAATCAAAAGAGGCAGGGGTGGACACTTCATACTTATCAAAGGAAAATATCTATCAAGATAATATCTTAATTCTGAACATCTATGCCACAAACACAATGGCACCTCCATTTGTGAGAGAAACATTGCTGCAGCTAATTAATTCGCACATTGAACCCCAACCTTGTTAGCAAGGGGTGGGGATAATATTTGAAATGTAAATACAGAGAATATCCAATCAAAGAAGAAGAAAGCAGAAATGAAGTTTATGGTTTGGCTCCCAGAACAAGCAACTTATGCTGAAGTCCACAGTAGCCCCCAGTTAGATGCTTGATAGGCTAGAAAAACTCAGTCCTTGCCTGCCACTTTGTATAAAACCTATCCTGATGAGTATTCTATGCTTTTTTTCCCACCAGAACCATTCTGTGGTTTGGTGTGAGTTAAGCCCCAATATCAGCTGATAAACAAAGACCCCGGTGTGATTGGACTGGATTTGAATCCGTGGTGGTCTTTTGGAATTAATGAACATATTGTTAGAGAAGATAGAAGGGGAAAGGAGAGAGGGTTCAGGATCAGGATTGTAGAGAAGGAGAAATGGTCAGATGGCCATGAGAATGAATGAAAATCTGCAAATGGTGGGCATTGTGGGGTGAAAGGACACCTCTAGGATGTGCCAGAGAACTGAAAGATGGGAAGTTATCAAGAATCAATGGAGCCTACCTAAGCCAAGACTCACAACAATGGGAATATGAAACCTGAAGAGGCCATCTGTTTGTAGGAAGGCAGGAACTCCAATGGACCATTAGAGACACCAATACAACTACAGAAGTTTGAATCACGCGGGTATAAAATACATTTCAAATAATATAAAGAGATTCATACATTCTATTTTATTGTATACAGAATACATTTATGAATTTTGTACAATGAGTTTTGATCATATTATCCTCTTTCAATTCCTTCTAGATTCAACCTCTATCTATTCCTGTTTCTATCCACTAAACATTGTGCCTTTCGTTTTCTCACCCACAAAGTCTATTTTGTGCTGCCCATGTATTTTGGATGTGTGGCCTGCAGTTGAATCATGTATATCGAACTAAACTGACTCACTTCTCAGAAGTTAACAACACTAATAGCTCCTAGCCTATGGATGGTCCTTTATACCTAATTCTGCTCTTGATTTTCGGACTTGTTCTGGCTTGAACTTGTACAGATCCTGAGTATGCTTGATAACTTCTGTGAGTCATTATGTGCACCTGTGCTATTTATTCTCTTTGAATAATAGTGTTTCATTGTAGTCATTTACCACCTCAGAGCCTTATAAATTTCACCTACCTCTATTTGATAATAAGCACTGGTCTGCAGACACCCTGCTGTATCTGGAGGGCACTGATTCCTTATATTCATCCGCCACCTCTTTTGCTCTTTTCCCTCCTCTTCTGAAATGACCCCTAAGGCTTGACAGAAGTGAGTATAGTGTAGATGTTTTTTATTAGATATTCTGTATTTACATTTGAGATGTTATCCCTTTACCTCATTCAGCTCCCATCTCCCCCTCCCTTCATTTGCCTTTACAAAGGTGCACTCCCTTTTGATCCCCCTTTCCACCACACTCTCTTGGCATTCCCATACATTGGGAAAACCTGCCCTCTCTGGAACAAAAGTCTCTTCTCACATTGATGGCAGACACTGCTATCTTCAGCTACATATGCAACTGGAGCCACAGGTCTCTCAAGTGTGCACAAAGGTTGGTATTTTATTCCATGGGAGTTTTGGAGGGTTTGGTTGATTGATAATGTTGTTATCTTCTCATGAGGTTTCAACCCCTTTCAGCTCCTTAGGTCCTTTCTTATGCAACCTCATTGGGATCCCTGAATTCAGAGCGATGGTTAGTTGCAAGCATGCTCAGCTGTATCTATATGACTCTAACATAGTACCTGAGGGGACATCTCTGTCTGGTTCCTGACAGTAAGTACCTTTTAGGACCACCTATAGTGCTTGGATGTGGTGACTGCATTAGTGCTGATTATTCTTCCTTTTTTATTATCTGCACTTTGAACAGCTATATTAAGCACAACCTACTGCAAATGGAAACTTCTTGAGCTTTTTACATTTAACATTATATATCACCCATGTAAATGTTATAGAGGTAATTTAGCTACTCAAACATCTAGTTTATATAGACAATATTTTTGGTTAATATGTTTAGGAGTCAAGAATATTTTATGATAGAATATAATCTGCATTCCAGGTAAAACACTACATCAACTTTATATATTGATGACATTGTCTCACTATATAGAATCTTGTGTGTCCACATGGATGTCTAAAACGTTCAAGGAAAGGGAAAACAAAAATAACTGTATTAAAAGTCATCAATTAGTTACCACTAAGCACTAATGACAAATGATTAGTGTGCTGCTGTGTCCCTCATTAGCATTAACATACACACATGGCCTGAAGGTCGACATGTAGTCTCTTAGCTCACAAAGAGAAGAAAGAAAATATCTTACTTTATTCTTTATTATTGATAGGGCATAGAGTATTTTGCTGCTAAGGAATATGATACTTTTCCTGGTGATTCTGGCAATATTGCATCTTGTCCAATTAAAAATCTGTCCTTTCCTGTAACTTTAAGAAGTCAGTGCCCACGCTTCACCATGGTGCTTAGCTCTCGGTTATTAATAACTCTCTTGACATCTTATTAATTTGGAGAGGATTTCAGGCTCAGAATCAAATAGAATGTATGAATCTCTTTATATTATTTGAAATGTATTTTATACCTGCGTGAGCGACTATTTTTATTATCTTTATTTCGTATATTGTTATGACTTGTATGAATTATAATCACAAGCATATAATCACTAGGAGAGCCATTTTCCACAAAGAAATTAGTCTGATAAAAATAATCAAAAGTAAAAATTGCAAAATATGTGCATTCCCTGGAAGAATACAATCAAATAATGTCTTATCTCTTTTGTATCAGATCTATGGGGTATGAAGAAATAAATACCCCCCAGCCTCCAATTTCACAAAGTAGACTTATTTTGTCTAAGATTCAGATAAAGCAAGTTAACTCAAAATAAATGTTTGTATTTAAATATTCTGCATTGTGCAAAACTCCAAGCAAGGCACTGAGTAGAAACTACTTTCAGGAGAATAAGGCAAACAAGTTATAAAATTTGTAAGTAGAAGTAGTAACATAATTTGATGTTGGCAACACTCACTCTGTTTTTGTAGTGACTGGAAGTTTTGTTTGTCTCTTCTTTTAACTTGCTATCTTGCAGGCTGTTTTGGAAGAATGCCATAATAGTCTGGGCATGCCCAAAACTAGTTTTATTTTCTTCAAAAGAAAAGTCTACATATGAGATTCAACACATTCCTTTACTGGGGTGTGTCCAAACTTATTATTTACGTAAATTAGTATAGATTCATGGTCATTGCTTCATATGTTTGAGCTATATAAGTAATAAATATATAAATCCACAAATCTACAAATCTATAAATCTATAAACATAAATCTATAAATCTGTAAACATATAAACATAAATATATAAATAAATTAATACTATGCTATTTATTTTTCTGTGTCAATTGTTCAGTTTTGGTGTGTGGAGGTTTTTCAATTGCCTAATCCTTTTCTTTCAGATGTTCCTATAATAAGGGTATTTGTGTGTGAGTATATTTTCTTGTTCTTATATTTTTACATTTCTTTATTCTCTGCCATTGTGAGATGCTTACATTAGGAATACATAATGAGGATTTATCCATGACTTTCATGATCTCAAAGCTCACTCCCTGTTATATATTCAGAGCATGGTATACTATGGTACACTTACACATTCACCTTCTAAAAGTCATCCTGTTTGACTCCAGTTTTTGTCAGCTTTGGAGATTAAAATAACACATATAATTTCAATTTCTATTCCAGATGTTAATCCAATGTTTAACCTTCAAAGAAACAGTCAATATCTTCCTAAATGACTGAACATTTTTCTAACACCAGATACAGCCATCAATTACTTTGTAAGGATTTTGCTGAATCTACATTTTCACATAAAGCATATTTTAATGTCTTTCTCTTTCTTCCCATTTCCCTATCCCCTGCTATATGAACTCCCTTCACATAACCTTCCCTCATTCTACTTAAATTTTACTTATCCTGTGTCATTTTCCACCATCTTCTCTCATCAACTATTATTTTCCTCTCTTAATCTCCTTTCTACTATTTATGCTTTCAATGTTTATGGATATATGTATATACGTTATAGTCCACAAACCACAAAACAGAGAGCACATGTGCTTTTGCCTTTCTGAGTTTTGGTTCTGTTGGATGATATTACAGTTTTGAGATCCATTGCTATCCATCTATTTAATCACATCATTTAAATTTTATTTTCTGTACAATGGCATAAGATTTCTTTGTGTACACATATATTTTTACATATTTATCTGCTGATTGACATCTAGGATCCTTCAATTACTCTATAATTCCATAAAAAGCAGCAGTAAACCTTGATGTTCACATATATCTGTGGAAGGATATGGAGTCTTTATGGTATGTTCCCCGAAATGGTGTATGTCATAGGGTAGTCCTATTTTTAATCTTGTTTTTTTTCCTAGAATGTTTTTAACTGAAAGAAAATGACATCATTCTTACCCCCATCCCCCTTTTGATCCTCTCCCAGCTACATTTCCCAAAACTTCTCTCATGTTTTCCAACTCCCAAATTAGTATGTTTTTGTTCCTATTACACTCATGTGCATGTGAGTGTGCACAAATACCTTTAAACACAACTGGACCAAAGCATTTATTTTACTTTAGTTCTTACATTTTTATATTAAAACAGAACTACTTCACTATTATTGTACTATGCATATGGTTTCAAGATTGCCCTTTCTCATTGGAAAATATAAAGGCTCAATAATGTTATTGCAGTCAGCTGACAAGGGAAGGTAGCAATTAAATATTTCTCTCTATTTTCAGCACCTATGAAGTGATATGGTGTTGAGGGCCGAAGGCTGCGCCCTTACAAGATGGTGCTGGTTTTAGGTGCCATGAATCAGCTAAAGTGTGGTAAATAACCACTGGGCAAATGTGCAAAGAGTGGTGTGAGCCAAGTCACTGCCCATCCTGGGGCGTCATGATCAGACCACTGGTGGGCAGCCAATCACACAGCGACACACCACCCTTGGGGGGGTATAAATTAGGGTGCCTTTTCCTGCTCGGTGTCTTCCTCTTCAACATGCAATAAAGGTTTTTCTGCAGAAGAATCCTGTTGTTGCACGCCTTTTCCTGCCAGCAGGAAGTGGGGCGTGCGACAAGTGGTGCCGAAACCCGGGATCAAACAAGTGGTGCCGAAAATCCCGGGAGTGCCGAGGGGACCCTTCAGTTCACTGAGGTGGATTCAGAACTGCGAAAAGGTAAATGGTAAGCTCCGAGAGACAGGTCTCTCTTTGGAATTTACGGGGTGCCAAAAGAGCGTGCCAAAAACTTAGGCATGTCTCTTCTTGGATTTTCTCCGGAAGTAGAAGGATTATTGATTGCATTTGCGGTAACTGTTGTAACATTACTACTGTGGAAGTTATCTCGACAAAAAGTTGTCACGCAACACCAAAAGGGTGGGTCAGAAACGGGATGTAATGAAGAAGGGAGCGCACAAGAAAAAAGTATAAGAGGTAGTCTCCGAGAGACATGTTCAAAACAAGTCAGAAACGGAGAGATGGCAGAAAAAATTAAAAGAGGTATCTCCGAGAGACATATTCAAAACAAGTCAGAAACGGAGAGATGGTGGAAAATCCGCCGAGAAAAGAAGGGAGCGCACCAGAAAAAACTATAAGTAGTAGTCTCTGAGAGACATGTTCAAAACAAGTCAGAAACGGAGAGATGGTGGAAAAACTGCCGAGAAAAGAGAGGATTGGGTCCAGGGAAACAGAGTACAAGTTTCCTGGAGAGAATGCTTTGTATCTGTTAAAGGAACAAAAAGCCTTAGAGCTGGCAGAACAAGATAGAATCACTGCTAGTTATACAAAAAACCTGGATAGGCTAATGCCCCCTGGATTGCTGGTTGCTGGCCTATTTTCCAGCCAAAGGGTAAATTGTTTATTCCAGCCCAACCTAAGTGGTCACATTTTTGTATAAGAAAAAGAGATTCAACCCTGCATCCTTAGACTGGCTGTCAATCTCCGGGAGTACATTGGGCAGTTAATGGCCTCTTTAATTTTTCTCCTAATATAAAAACTGTTTAATCCTGTTTCAGTGGATGCCCCCAGTAGCTTAGGTTTGTTTAGGGAAAGGAGAGATTTCGGGATTTCTGCCATCATTGTCAGCTTTATTGTCACAGCTGCAGTGGCTGTCTTGGTTATAGCCTCGGCTCTTGCACTCTCAACATCAGTATGAACGGTGGAAACTATCAATGAGCTTTAACAGGCACAGCCTTAAATCAATTGTCAGCCGCAGTGGCAGATGCTGTTGATTTTCATACCTCTGCTAGTGCCCAGTTAAAGGGCAGATTAATGATTGTTAACTAACACCTCGATCTGGTAGAGGAAAGATTAGATTTTCTCTTTCACTTGGGCCAATTGGGATGTGAGAGAAAATTGGGGGCGCTTTGCATTACCAGCGTAAAATATGAAAATTTTACCCAAGCAGCTAATCTGTCTAGATTGTACCTTGCAGGAAATTGGTCAGCAGGATTTGATGAGACTCTCGAGGCTTTGAGGGCAGCAGTGTTGGCTATCAATTCAACACGAGTAGACCTGTCTTTGACAGAAGGCCTCTCCACCTGGATCTATTCGATTTTCTCCTATTTTAAGGAATAGGTGGGGGTGGGTCTTTTTGTGCAATATTTTGCTGTGGGTTGCTGTTCCTGCTGTGGTTGGTTTGCAGACTCTGGTCTCAAAAGAAACGTGACAAGGTCGTTATCACTCAAGCACTTGTGGCCATTGAACAAGGGTCCTCCCCTAAAATTTGGTTATCTATGCTCAAGAATTAGTTGGCTTCTGAGTTCTCTGCTCTTGCACCCCACGGATTTATGGATCCATTGCACTGGGATGAAAGAGACTCAGTGGTCATTGATCAGCCCTTGCACATCACTCAGGTTTCCTCATTGCACGCGATAGGGTGATCATGACTTCCCCACTAATTCATTTTTTGGCTGGCCTCTTTTGTAGAGTTCGCCCTAGGCCATTTAGCAGTTGTTGTCGCACAGCACTGTGGTATCCAGAGACGGGCAACTTTCCTCATGCACAGACCAATCTAAGACACGGGGCCCAGTGGCGATAGGGTCACCCTATGATGGATAAGGCTGCGACATTGGAGGAATGACCTAAGACAGGAGCCACAGCAGATAGACATAACTACAGAGGCCTAGACCAGCCTTGTTCTAGTAAAACAAAAAGGGGGAAATGTTGAGGGCCGAAGGCTGTGCCCTTACAAGATGGTGCTGGTTTCAGGTGCCATGAATCAGCTAAAGTGTGGTAAATAACCACTGGGCAAATGTGCAAAGAGTGGTGTGAGCCAAGTCACCGCCCATCCCGGGGCGTCACAATCAGACCACTGGCAGGCAGCCAATCACACAGAGACACACCACCCTTGGGGGGTATAAATTAGGGTGCCTTTTCCTGCTCAGTGTCTTCCTCTTCAACATGCAATAAAGGTTTATCTGCAGAAGAATCCTGTTGTTGCACGCCTTTTCCTGCTGGCGGGAAGTGGGGCGCGCGACAATATGGTATGACTTTCTTGAAAAGGTTGAAAATCTTATTGCTGCACAGAGATTAAAGAGTGAAAAAGATACTGAGGGTCAGAAAATCAAACAAAGATATGTACAGAGGGGGATGAGGAACTGGGGATAGCCATTGGAGAGTTCCAGACACCAGGGAAATGTGAGGCTCTTGGGACCTAATGGGATGACTTTAGCCAACATGCACAGAAAATGGAGAGATAGATCCTATTGAGACCTCCTTCAGCAGATAGGCACGACCCCCAGTCAGAGGCTGAGGTCACCCACCCATCTCAACGTTTTAAACCCAGAAATGTTCATGTCCAAAAGAAGAACAGGGATAAAATTTGGAACAGAGACTGAAGGAAGGATGAACCAAGGACTGCCCTACCTCGGGATCCAACGTGTCTGCAGACATCAAACCCAACACTGTTGCCATGGGCAAGAGGTGCTCTTTGACAAGATCCTAGTATGGTGATTCCCAAGGAAGTCTGGCCAGCAACTGACCAATGCAGAAGTGAATGCTTGGAGCCAAAAATCAGACTGAACTCAGGGAACCTGGTGGGGGAGCTGTCAGAAGGATTGGAGGATTATTCTCATAAAAGCAAAGGGTACGGGGAAGGCAAGTGTGGGATGGGAAGCTGGTGGGGGCTACCTGGGAAGCAATATATCATTTGAGATGTAAATGAATGGAATGATTAATAAAGAATAAAAAATTACAAAACAAATTTTGGTTAAAATTAGCCAATAATTGCGTAAAAGAAATCAAGGAAGTCTGTCTCATCTGAGCATTCACAGATCATTGGTAACAATGTATATGAAAAGAAATGCATGGTTTTTCATATCCTCTAGAGGACACATTGGAAACGTGACAGAAAAGAAACCAAAACAGTATGAGTTATGAGAAAAGTAGAAACAAGGCACATTTGAAGACCAGGCAAAAGACATATATGTTTGAATCACTAGTATGGATAAGAGTGTCAACTACTGAAACTAAAACTCTAGAGAATAAGATGGCAGTTCACTGGTCATGTTACAAATTTGTGCTAAACTAGGGATTTCATTGGACATGTAGGAAAAAATAGGTGCATTGATTGTCACAAATGTTGATTACATTAAAATAATATACAAGTTTTTCTGAAAATTACACTTAAACACATATTACACAAAAATGATTTATGTTTAATATTTATTTAAACTTTTTTTGAAATATTCTATATGTTTTTAAAACTTGAAATCAAATAAGTATATCTGCCACTAATAAATTTTTCTACAACCATATTTCCTAACAATTTTTAATGAATATGCACCAAAGGCTTAAACTTTAGTCCATTCACATTGAAGAGTAAAGTTCAGAATAGTCTGATGAGACACAATTGCCCTTTACTAATAAATACAGTAGGAGAGGCCTGTAATGATTCTTCAGACCTTTCGACTTATGCTAACCCACTAGACAATACCAGCTCTGCATTTCAGTGGAAGAAAACAAGGACCTAAACACAAACACAATAGGAAAAGAGCAAATCACAGGGAACAAGGCACACAAATATGTGTCCTCTTAGTTCAAATGTCTATAAGCAAGGCTGCAGCTGTGTGTATGAGTTCTCTGTATAACTGCTAACATGGATCCTAATCTATAAAGAAGTGAAATGAATCCTTACAGAGAATTGCTGGTGAACATAGCACTTTTCATTGTCACAATATGTATAGTACTTTAGTTTCTGCAGCACAGGAAAAAGATGAAAATCAAGACCTTGGTTATGACTGGCAAGCCTCCATTGAAGAGAGCTTTAAAAAAAATGAGAAACTGTCATAGAAAGTCAATATATTGTAAAAAACTCAATGCATTATTTATTCTCTGGACATGTAACATTGTCCCTCTTCTTCAGTCCATTGTTAGTCTTCAAGTAAATTCAACTGGTACTTGTTCTAACAGAATTGGATTATCTAGTAAGGTTAAGCCTTTGTGGTACTGTCTGCATGGATAAGTAGGAACATTTGATCTATTGGTTAATAAGCATATTCTTACTGATATTTTGAGAAAGCATTAAATTACATAAGTTAGCACCATTGCAGATTTTATTTTTAGAACTTTAAAGAGCATACTGTATAATTTAATTTTGTTTCTCATGTTTAAAAAATTTAAAACTGTATCAGAATGAATAGTATCCTCAAAACAGAACAGATCTAGATTAAGGAAAGCAAAAAGAAGATCCCTTTGGAAGCTTCGGTATGAGAGCCCAGTGTTGTTTCTCGTTGACTTCTGCAATGGTTGTAGATATTGATTTTGGGGTGCCTGAGACAATCACCATTTTTTTAGAAATCGTAATTTGTCTACTGCAAGAAAAAAGATAGAGGTTGAACTTGCCTTTCCCCTTATGCACAGGAAGCTCAGAGATTACATTTTGCAATCTTCAAGCCTATTTTAAAGAAATACTGAACAAATGAGAAAATCTACAGTTACTTTTTGCTAAGTACTTGCATCTAATTTACAAGCACACATCTCCACACCTACCACATATTTCACAAGTGCAAATGGCTGTTAGGCAGCATTAACATGGCTGATGGTGAATCTGAATATGTGGTACCAATTATGCTGCATGAGAGCAAATGTGTGATCCAGAATTCCAAGTAATGACTTCAACTTGGAATAAACAACTTTATTTAAAAAAAAAAAAACAGAGATAAATGTACAAATTATAACACTCTTTTTTTGAATAAAACTATATGAATACTTTTTTGTCAGTACTTGATTTCTATTTAAAGCTTTGATAGTATGCATTGAAAACTTACTAGTTACAATGAGCATAAAGTATATATAAAATGAAACCTAACATGGAAATAGTTAAAGTTTTCTTCGTGTGTACAGGTTAAACATATGATATTTAAATATCAATGATTTCCACAAGGCTGAATTCTTAGCTCTTTAATTATTAATGATTTAAGGGCTAAGTGTACTACACTCTGAGAGGGTAAAAACACTTTTTTTTCTAAGAAGGACTGAGGCTTCCACATTTTGGCCTTCCTTCTTGTTGAGCTTTATATGATTATGGTCTGTGAGTTGTTTCTTGGTTATTCAGAGCTTTCTGTGGCTAGTATCCAATTATCAGGGACTGTATATTATGTCTTTGTGTTTGTGACTGGGTTACCTCACTCACGATGATATTTCTAGTTTGATCCATTTGCTTAAGAATTTTGTAAAGTCACTGTCTATTTTTAAAAAAAATTAAGTATATTTTCTGTATTTACATTTCAAATGTTATACCCTTCCCTCTACTCCCCTCCCTCCTCCCCCTCAACTTGTTTCCATGAAGGTGCTCCCTCTCCCAATCATGCTCTCCACCTCAGTGTCTTAGTTGATGTTCTTCCAATGAGGGTGCAAATCTTTCAGCTATTTTAGTCCTTTCTCCAACTTTTTCATTGGGGTCCCAGTGTTCAGTCTGATGTTTAGCTGCAAGCATCCTCATCTGTATCTGTATGACTCTAGGAGAGCCTCTGAGGAGGCATCCATGTCTGGGTTCCTGCCAGTAAACACTTCTTGGCATCAGCAATAGTGCTTGGATTTGGTGAATGCACCTGGGGTGGTTCTCAAGGTGAGGCAGTCTCTGTAGATCTTTTCTTGAATTCCTGCTCCTCTATTTGACCTTGTGTTTTCTCTCTAGTTTTGTTGTGCCTTCTAAGAATGACTGAGGCATCCAGAAGAAGTGATGGGTACTACCTTCCCCAAACAAGGATGGTTTAATAATTAATGGAAACACCCAAAAAATTATATGATTATAAATGGTTAACTTATGATTTTATGGAAAATCATTTTGTACATAAATACATTTATGCCCTTTAAAATTGATGTATAATATGGACTTTGAGCATGTAACAGGACATGCATTACCCAGCAAAGGAAATTACAACAGTGAAAACTGTTAATGTACCTACCATTAAAACATAACTCTGAGCATGAATTTGAGAGAGGGAACAAGTGGGTGGTATATAGAAGTTATTAGAAGGAGGAAAAGGAAAGGAAAAATAGTACAATTATGTCATAATTTAAAATATATATTATAAAGAATAACAAAACACTATTTCTTCAAATTCATAATTTATATATAATCAACATTTCTAAAAAATAAAATTTAATCATTTATTAGACCAATATTAAATTTTACTATTGTGATTTTAAATTCAATTTACTTAATAACATTATTTTGTCAGAAGACATCTGGAATCAGTAATGACAGACAATTTGCCTGTTCTTTTTATACTTTTCAGAGGATTTGATTTCTGGCTTCCTACACACTCATCCAGTAATGTTTTTATAGTCAATGAAACAGACATTTTATTATTAAACCTTTTGCTCACACATTATCTAGGTGGTAATGATTATGTTCTGAAAGTTAGTCTGTTGGTGAAGTTCCTGGAAGCCATGGACAAGCCCTGATAATGATTTATAAATAACCCCAGGCGTTTGTCTCTGACTCATAAAATTTCAGCATCCTGTTTCCTTAGCTCTAACTTATAACCATAATTGGCCTGGAATTCAACAGCCTCTTTCAATTAATGCTGTTTTCACCCTCACAATATTCTCTGTTTCTGTTAAATTTGAAGCTTCTTTGTGTTGGAACCCTGGGGCAGAAGGATTCTTGCTTCTTTGCAACATTAGGGACATACCCATTCATCACTTGAGAAACCAATCAACTTTGGGCATACTGTCATTCAGACATTCCAAGCTGTATGATGAATGTTGTTTCTGTAGAAACAAGGGCATAGTTAGTCTGTGTTGTGGAAGAAATTAACCCTGACAAAAAAAATTAGCTGTGTGAAGGAAAATTCCCAGAAAGAACTGGAGCAATCTCTGCACTGGAGGATGACAAGGTTAATCTGATCCATCTTGTGCAGAATGCTGAGTCCTGAGCAGAGTCAAAGCTCAGTAATCAAGCACCGAGGAGAAGTAAATGGCATCAGGCCGAAGGAAGTTCCTGTGAGTGGCCATACTTTCTAGACCTGACTCTTAGCCCACAGTCCATATAATATGTATCTACAAAAGGCTAATGCTTTTTTAAAAAATATATCTGGCTATGCTTTCTGAATATCTGGTTATGGTGACATTCATCTTTAGAAATAGAAAATAAGGATTTGGCAATTAGATTGGACAAGGTACAATCCTTGACCTTACACTAGGAAACAATTTCCTGTGAGCTTCAGAATGTTCCATTGTAAAATGGGAAACCCCGAACCCAGATCATAGAGCTATGATTGAAAAGCAAATGATTTCATGTGGGCATTAGATTATCTGAGCTGTGCTGGGTGCTAAGGTGGCTAATTCAATTGCCAGCTTTGTTACATTAATAAATATCAAGGACAATCCTGAAGCACACCTTTGAGTGTGCCCGTAGAGGCCTTCCCAGAGTGGACTGAGAGCAGAAGGTGTGTGCAGATCGTGTAAAAAGCCTTTCCGTGAGATGGACTAAGGAAAGAGCAAAATTATCTCGGCAGCACTATTTTTAAAAATAATATTTTAAATTATTTCAATTCTAACTTAATTTAAAGGAAAGTTTTCTAGATACAGAAATTTTCCTTAGAAAACAATTGTATATGTAACAATTTTTCTTCATTATTTTATTTATGCATTTGTTTTACAGAAGGAGCATTGCTCCTCCTCCTGTTTTCTCCTTCACAGAGTCTCTCCCCACTTGACCCTATATATCCCCAGTACCCTGGTGCATCAAAGCTCTGCAGGGATTGGCACACCCTTCCCCACTGAGGCCAGAGGAGGCAGCCCAGTTAGGCAATGGATTCACCAGATAGTCAAGAGTTTTAAGGACAACCCCAACTCCAGTTCTTTGGAGACTCACATGGAGTCTGAGCTACATATGTGAGCACTACAATTTTATCTCTCAGTTTCTATTCTGTAGATATCAGGTGACCATGCCGTACCCACCACGAGGGACTCACACTCTCCTAAGTTGGTTTTGCCAGCTTTATTTTCATCACAACAATAAGAGAATTAACTAACTGATAATAAAGCACCCAATAGATCTCAGGGATTACTCTGAAAGTGGACTCATTTTGTGATATCAAGAGCTCATGTGTGACAGAACAATAACAATTAAAACTTTGGAGACTGAGAAAGTTGTTGCCTCGAATCTTATTTGTACGTAGCCTTTGCTTGTGTGATTTGGACAAATCGAACATACTGAGGGCTTCATTTTTGCACCTGTAAAATACTGATAGAAGAATTTATCTTATAGAGCTATTATGAGAAGGCATTTCAAAGTTCGTAGAAAATTTGTGGTAGAATGCCAAGATGCACTGAGTACTCATATTGATTTGCATGAATGTTTTAGTTGTGAGACACACAGTGAATGGAGACACTAGTGGTTGCTTTGCCTGCCAAGTCTCCAGGCTTTGCTCAGCCAGAATTGCTCGAATGAGCATGTGGAAAAGGCCATTTTAGCCATCTGCCTTATACATATTTGGTATTCCGTGTAGAGTTAACTGATACGTTTCACACTACTCCTGATGTCCTTATATGACTGATCAGAAGGCACCTGCTCATCTGTATACATGCCACATGCCGTTCTGCAAGGTTATGTGTCTCTATAGCAATAGAATGGATACAAATGAAAACAGGAGAAATTATCAGGAGCCTTCAGAAGTATTAGTGGTCAATATTAGTGGTATTGATACATAAAATTACAGACTACATTATAGCTAGCTACAGTGATAACACTAGATCCCAGAATAATCAAATATTGATTTATAGGGAATATACATTCCCATGGGTACTGCTCAACTCTCAATGTCACATTCCTCAGAGTCTCCAACCCTATCTACAATTAGCATATGTTCAGTTTTGGGAATGTAAACCATCCTTAACTAATCATCTATTATGGGAAATGTGAGATATGCACAAAACTTCTGATTATCACCACTCCCTATAAGGCAAATACCCTCAATCTTACTCTACACAATGCATGTTAAACTTCAGAAGTATAGAGATACTGGAAGAAAGAGAGGAACTGAAGAGTTAAAGCAGGTCCTTAAGAAGATGATTGAAATGATCAGTAAAGATTCTTCCGAAGAAGTATACGCATCAGTGACTCAACTGGGATGCCAGCTGCCAACACACCATTATCTGCCTGTAATACTTACATAATGTCAGAACTGTCAATTCCTGCCACTGTATCTACACTATAAGTCATCACTAATCTGGTTGAAAACACTTTGAAACTTTGAGTATCAAAGAGCTGCACATATTAAGGAATCTGTTTTCTTTATAAAAACATTCCTTTCTTTACAAAATTTTACAGTGGTTTTTAATGTACTCTGGTGCATTGCAGACAAGCAGAGAGTAATATATGGAAAGGAACCAGACTAAGCTATATATTCTCTAATGCTCTTTGAGTGTTTAGATTTTACATATTAATCCTGAGCAGATTTCTCCAGGTTTTAGACTTGTGTTGTTTATTTGGTTTCAGACATGATCTGCCCATGTAGCCTTAAATTTTCTTTGCTGACACAGATAGACTGACATTAATGATTCTCTGACATCCAATTCCCAAGTACTGGAATCAAAGGTTTGTATTACCACACATGAATGGCTAAATTATTTTTCCTATTTGTGGAGCAACTAAAGTGTTATTGTTTTTATTTGTTCTTTGTTAGCATATGAGAATTCATCTTAGTTTGCATATCAACCTAATAGACCACAGCTTTTTCTTCAACTTTCTTAATTCCAACTTCCTATGCAGGTAGATTATGATTTCATGTAGTTAAAAACACTTCTAATTTATCCTTCTCAACATAGATGCTGTTTGTCTTCATTTTCTTTTTATACTTGATAGTAATTTCTGTATGTTTTGAACAGGGGTCTTGGCTTTGTTGTTGCTGTTTGTTTATTTATTTATGTATTTTTTTCTGTTTTGCAAGAAAGATATCTAGCTTCTCTCTTGCCACTAAGTATGTTGCTCTCTGGTAGGTGTTTTGTACATATTATTTTTTAAATCAAACAATTAGAGAACTACACCTGGAGTGTTAAAGAGTTTTTTTTTCCTAAGGTAAGATTAACTTTGTGAAGTGCCTTTTGTGTCTACTGACAGCATCATTGATTTTTTTAGATGAGGAAGAATGCATTCATTGAATTTCAAATGCTCAATCAGTTTTGTGTACCTGAAATAAGGCTTATTTGTTTGTTGTATGTGATAGTATTTTGTTGAGAATTTTGACATAAATATTTCTGACAAGTACTTATCTGTAGCTGTGCCGTTTTGTGAAATGTTTAGTGCTTTGAACATTATCTGAACAGAGCTTATTTCAACCACTGAGTGAGAGTGTGATAAATTGTTATTTTTGGAAGATATTTTGGAAAATTGGTATTATTTTCTTTTTAGATGTTTGCTGAGATTCACCACTTTGATTTACTTAGATCAGATACATTAGGAAGAGTTTGTATTAATAACTTGATTTTTTTAAATGACATAAACCTATTCAAATGATCAGTTCTTCTACATACAGCCATATATTAAATAAAATTGACCAAACCTTTGTCCATAGACTGTCTCATGATATCTGTTCATCATACCTTTGTGTTCAAAGACTCCTCAATGATGATTCTGTCTTCACTTTTCATACAGGTCATGGGAAATTTGCACCTATTCCATCCTTAGCCTGAATGGATATCCATCATCTCCATGAATCTTCATAATTCTTATTCTTCTCTCATAACAGCACACAACAGAAGCTCCCCTGCCACTCCTGTCAGTTCCCCCCACATCTCTCCTCTCTTCCAGATCCACTTTTCCTCCATTTCCCAGCCTCTTATTGGTTTTGTTACTTTCCACTTCAAATTCCTTTACTTTTGCTTTTGTTTTCATAATTTCTATTGTCTGATCATATTAATATTAAATTTTGTTTTTTTCCATTAGTTCTTTGAGGCGGGTATTTGGATTTGTATATGTGGACTGTATCAAGATGAATACCATGAATATGAATTTTTTTCCAATAGCTTTGTAAGATATGTTCCCTGGGTGAAACAGGGTAATAAATAGATTTGTACTTACATCAAAATAAAGAAAATTTAATAAAACATAAAAATGATGAGGGAATAACAAAGCCTCTTCAAGATTTATAAGAATTGCGACTATCTGTTATTAGCAGCCCTAAAGTATATTGGGACAACAGAAGACAGGTTTACTGAAATTTAGTGATATATATGAAGTGTGTGTGTGTGCGTGTGTGTGTGTGTGTGTGTGTGTGTGTGTGTGTGTGTGTGTGTGTGTGTGTGTGTGTATGTGTATGTGTGTGTGTATGTGTGTGTGTGTGCTAATTCAGAGTCAAATTAGGAGAAAGTAAAAATTGAATCTTATTAATATCTACAAAAATTACTTGAGGCAAAATAAAATGCTTTTTTATAAATAAGCCACATTATAAAATGATGTTTCTAAGATTCAAAGTATAATAGCAAAGCATCAAAGGACACACTGCTCTTGGATTCTGTGATTAAAGGAAACATAGCTGTGCATCATCTGAGATTAATTTAGAACTCATTCGATGCCCTCAAGGCACACGGCAGGATGATATAAGGCCAGAGCTTACAGACAGCAATCACAACCCAGTCCAATTTCTTCATGCTGGCTGCAATTTAGTATTTTTTGCTTTAGAAGCTGCCCCAATTCACAGAGTTAATGGGCAACACATTGTATTTAAACTTTCTAGATTTTATTGCAGACTTCTCATGCCATAAAATATACTAGCAAGATCGTTCTGAAGAAATAACTTAGAAAATAAAAATTGCATTATATAGTCTACATTTAAAATTTTAAAGCAGTGGATATTCGGAGGAGAGCTGTATTTTTATGACATTCACAGCACTCATTTTAAGTTTATATTGAGAAAAACTTGGTTTTACTGTTAAACAAGATCTTCAGTTTTAAAACCAAAAACAAAAAAACGTAAGATGTTAGCCTCTTTATAAATTTTAGGATAGCCTGAGGTTTAAAAATTTGTATTTTAAGAAGACTTTCACTTTAAACTTTGCGAACTTTACTTAAGCAAAGACCAAGGGAGGTGCAAAAATCAAGAAGATTGTTTAATTTATTCAGCAAATATTTATTGAGTAGTGTCTGAAGACATCCATACTTTCAAAGTAAGTAACTATCTTGTGGGAGGTTCAGCAAATAAAGAGGTATTGTAGCACTCCAAAAATCACAGAAGAACTGATTTGAAACATAAAGGAGGTAAACTGAGACAGACATGGAGAGTGTTGTGGTACTTAAAGATTCTTTTGCCTTATCTATCTGTGTGAAGACTGGGACACAAACATGGAGTGTGTGGTGTGGTATTAGAGATGATTTTCTGGTTCATGGCTTCATAAGGACTGAGACACAAACACGAAGTTTTCAACTGTGTCATTTGGGGATTCTTTTTTTTTTTTTTTTTTTTTTTTTTTTTTTTTTTTTTTTTTACTTATCTGGCTGCATGTAAGAAGGGAAGAATGTGGAATGTCATTCCACACTCCAGAGAAGATGGTTTTTCTGAAAGCTTGGGGAATTAGGAAGAGTGGGAATGCTCAGAACAAGTTATAAAACATGAAATCCCAACCACCTAGGCTGTATAGGCAAAACCCTGCCAAAAATGCCTGCTGCAAGGTATCTGTATCAAATCCTAACCGGTGATGGCTGACTTGTGTACATTTGATCAGTGGGACAGGTACTCCATATTCTGAAGGAAAATAAGAAGAGTAACTGAAGATAAGTCTAGATAAGAAGCAAACTATGACTATACATCTCAATACTATCATATTAATTACTTAAAAAGATGGGGAACAATGTGAGCAAAGTTAAAGTCAGTCACTATGTGTGGATCCAGGGGCAGTATCTAGAATGTTTAAAGGTAATAACTATAAAAACAAAGGTGTCAAAATGTTCATATTGTGTACCATGGTCAGTAATAATTTCTGAGAGGTGAGAGAATAATATTGAGGGGTGAGGGAAATCATAAACTCTGTAAAGTGTGCTGGTGCATTCATTGTTTCTAGAAGTTATGTGCAGACGTTCTACTGACTATTCTCAGAAAGTTGAAAATATTAGGAGGTATTATCTATTTTATTCCATGAACCTCATTGATCAACACAATACAACTAATGCAATAGTTGACTGGATTATGACCTAAAATCACACTGTTTGTACACTAAGAAGAAAGCTTTAGTACCTAAACAATTAGAATGAGTCAGACATATGAGGCCACTAAACTCAGATGTGAATATTTTTTAAAAGTTAAAATATTGTCAGTAGTTGGTGGTGTAAGTGTTAAAAATAGGAAACATACATACACACACACACACATATATGTATATGAGAGGTTCTAGCAAAAGAATGCGTTAGTTACATTAGACTCTGTAACAAAAGGAAAGGTTACTCACGACTTCAGAGTTTTCAGTTTGTGTTCATCTGGTTCTATTGCCTTTGGAATTACACAAGAGCATTTGCTGAGGATAGCTGCCACCTGATGGCAGTCAGGATTCAATGAAAGACAGGAAAGAGGAACAAAATTCCCCAGTGACCTACTTCCTCAATCAGGTTCCATCTCCTAAACTCTACCACCTCTGAATAAAACCATCAGTGAATCTATCAGTGATTTAACTCAGTGATTTCATCAGAGCCCGGATGATATAAATACCCATTCTCAGTTCAATGGTTGGCTGTGAGCATCTACCTCTGTATTTCTTTAGGTCTGGCAGAGCCTCTCAAAAATAAGCTATATATGGCCTATGTACATCTTGGTATCACAAATATTGTCTGGGCTTGATGGCTGTATATGGGCTGGATCTCCCAGTGGGGCAGTCTCTGGATGTCCTTTGCTCCATGCACTGCTTCAAACATTGTCTTTCTCTATTTCCTCCTGTGAAGATTATTGTTCCACTTTCTAAGAAGGACTGACATATTTGCACATCTGTCTCCATTCTTGACCTTCATGTGGTTTGTGAATTGCATTTTGGGTGATAAGAGCATTTGAGCTAATATCTAATTTTCAGTGAGTATATACCATGTGTGTTTTTGTGAGGTCAGGGATGGTGATTCCTTCAGAGGTTCTTTTATTGTTGAGAATAGTTTTAGCTATCCTGTGTTTTTTGTTATTTCAAATAAATTTGCAAATTGCTCTTTTTAACTTGATGAAGAATTGAGTTGGAATTTTGATGGGGATTTCATTGAATCTGTAGATTACTTTTGACAAGGTGGCCATTTTTATTGTATTAATTCTGCCAATCCATGAACATGGGAGATCTTTCCATCTTCTGAGATCTTTTTTGATTTCTTTTTTTCAGAGACTTGAAGTTCTTGTCATACAGATCATTCACTTGCTTGGTTAGAGTTACACTAAGGTATTTTATATTATTTGTGACTATTATGAAGGTTGTCATTTGTTGCAGTAAATATTAAAAAGTGGCCATTTTGCACTATGGGGATCTCAATCATGGCACTCTGTTCAACCCCTAAGAATTCAAAATTCACACTACTACCCCTGCTGCTTCTGTCCCGGGTGGATAGACCTGCCCAGCATGTTGTTTTCACTCACTTCCCCTTAGTGTGTTGTTGCCAAGTCTTAGACACATACATCCCTACTCTCTGGTAGGCTTCATGTGTTTTACCACTACATCCTTTAAACTCAATTATGTAGTCACACCAAAGAACACACAAAACTACTCTAATCCAATAGGTAAAATATAATTTGTCAGCCTAGATAAGTAAGATCTTGTACAATTCCATTCTGTATAAAACATTAATAACAACCTTATTTATGAAGAGATGCGCTGAGAGAAACACACACCTGCCTCCATTTTCTTCCATCTAAGAATCTCTGCCTCCCTCAATCTCTTCCACTCTTCCACTCTTTCCCCACCTACACCTCCACTGTCCAAATCATATCACACCTTAGCATCAACCCCCAGTCATTTATTTCCCCAATGTCATTCTCTGCCTATTTATTCTTTGAGTAGAGGAAGACTATTGATTTGTTTGAGTCACATTGCTGAAGTTATTTATCAGCTATAGGAGTTCTCTGGAAGAATTTTTGGAGTCACTTAAGTATACTACCATATTATTTGCAATTAGTAATATTTTGACTTCTTCCTTTCCAATATTTACCCCTTTGACTTCCTTTTGCTGTCTAATTGCTCTATCCAAAACTTCAATTACTATATTGAATAGGTAGGGGGAGGGTGGGCACCTTTACATAGTCACTGATTTTAATGAGATTGCTTCAAGTTTCTCACTGTCTAGTTTGATGTTGGCTACTGGTTTGCTGTATATTGCCTTTACTCTGTTTAGGTATGGGCCTTGAATTCCTGATGTTTCCAAAACTTTTAGCATGAAGGGGTATTGAATTTTTTCAAATGCTTTCTCAGTATCTAATGAGATGATCATGTGTTTTTTTTTCTTTGAATTTGTTTTAATTGAATTATAGAAGAGTATAGAAAGAAAAATTTTATAGAGTACAAAATATTAAACAGATAATATCTACCATAATTAACAAGCTCCATGTGTGCACTGAAAAAGCAGCTCAATGTAACATGTAATCTAAGGATAAGATCATTAATAACACTTGATCATTAAATATTTATTGATCTTCATTCATTTCAAATTAACTTAATTCAATAAGACTGTGTTTACAATTACATTTTTAATAAAGTTTTTAATAGAAATCATGTTATTATAAATACTGATCACCTGTTATATATCACTAATGCTTAGGTCAAAAATATTTAAGAATTGGTCTAATAATTACTTTATCTTACTGAAGTTTTAAAGAGAAAATATTTTTGCAATAAAATTATTTAAGTACAAAAAGGAGAAGAAAAGCAAGGTAGGGGAATAAGTGGAGGTTGGTAAGGCAAGAAAGGGGAGTGGAGCAAAGGGGGAGTAAGGAAAGGAGAGGCGGGAAATAAAAAAAAGTATTTATCTCATGAGAGTTCACAGAGTATGAAGTCATCAGGGCAAAATACATGGTACCTAAATTCTCATACAGGCACACTGTCCCTAAAATTTTCACTATTTTATGTAGAATAGAGTAGGGGAGAGTCACAGAATCTGTAGTAACTAAATCAATTGGTGATGTGTATTTCATGTCAAGAAAGACAGGAATCCCACTTCTATAATTCTTTGCTTAGATGTTATATGAGATTTATTGTAGCATTTCTCTGCAAGCACCCAGGACAGAGATTCACAAAGGATTGGAGATGTTCATTTAGAATGAAAAAGAATAGATACAAAACTTAGATGAGTTTGACAATCATTATCATATCTTAAAACATTGAATCCAAATTGGAAGTAATATTACTGCTATAGAATTTAGAATAAGTTCAATGTTATATTTCTAGTTAGGGGGTATTATGGAAGATGTATCTTCATATGATATATCAATGATATATAGTTCTTGATGAGAGATATTCATTAATGCAAATTAACACACTGACCTCTTAGTTTACAAAAATCATTATATTCATAATCTTAGTCATTCAGGATGGAGTAAAAAGTCTGAAAGTGTCAATTTGTATTTCTATAATTGACAGCCATATTAAACTTTTTGAGAATTTTTTTTCACCCATTTTTGTTTCTTCTGAAATGGAGTAAAGTATATGAGATTGAAAGGTTGGGAATACATCAAGAAAGTCCTTTGACACCATGAGGTTTTTAGTGTTCTCTCTACATGGAGTTTAAAGTCATTGTTATAAATATAGTTAATTAAACTTCACCTAATCATGTTTTGAATTGATGCATAAGATATTTACTTAGGCTAATCTAATTCTGATAGTTTTCATGCTTTCAGTGCCCAAATGCTGAGCTTTTGAAGCACACACCTATGAAAAATCTTAGTTTTAACGTACTCCCCATGGGTTAGAAAGGAGAGGAATCAAAACTACTGCATATATTTAAGCTCTACTTCTCATCTCCCTGTATTGACTTGATGATGTTGATTGAAAGATTTGAGAAAACTCTTTATTGCAGGTTTGGATTGAAGACGAATCTGGATTTGGTCATGATAATATAGTCAATATTATTGACTGGTTGTCAAATAAAATTTTAAATCATGTAGAGAATGTAAAGTGATCATTAACTAGGACATTGATTTAAATGAATTGAAAAATTTGAATTAGGTACAAAATCTGTGGTCTTGATAGTAAAAATTTTGATATGTGGGAGTTAAGAACTAAATAAAAATATTTAAAAGAAATTTAGAAGAAACATTAGAAAGAGCTTTACACAGAGACCCAGCATCCGGAATAATCTAGAATGAAATTTGTAGTTAAAGTGGAAACAATTGCAAAGTTTTGAACATTTCATTTGTTTCTAAGACCATGTAAGACCAGGTAACTTCAGGGTGTTTATGGTTGTCGTCATATGTTTTCACTTGCTATATATAGCACGATAACTGTGAGGCTCAACTAGACCAAGTGAAAATTCATTTTTACTGATGACTTCTGAAATTTGGCTTTAGTCCATAGTTTCTTGGTGCCATTTGTAAGTCCAAGGTAAGACTGAACATCATGGTGAGAACAATGTGCTTCCAGTGACTTATGTGCTTTTACAGTTTGCATTGCTCCTCAATCGCATTCCCTGGCTGGAGACCCAGGCTTTACCACATCACACTTCAGAATACATTTCAAATCCACACTCTAATAAAGATGATAGGACTTTCAGGATACAATAGAGAAACAGGTAATGCGTGAAAATGGACTTGCTTCCAGAGCTATGTGTTTAGAAGGATGAAGGAGAAAAGGATATGGTACTAATTTAGACCAATTATCTGAGCTATAAACAATTGTAGTATCTACAGAAAAGGCTAAGTCTACTGTCTCAGTTACAAATGATTAATGGGAGGTAGAGACATTAGCCAGTTCTTTCACTGTGAAATAAGAAATGTCATCTGCTGGAAATGCAAAGTTATCTCAGTGGTTAAGAGCACTTACTACTAGTGAAGACAATCCATTTTAATTCCCAGCACATGTAATCAGCTCACAATGATCTCTAACTCCAGTCCTAGGAAAATCTACACCTTCTTCTGTCTGCCTTAGGCACTAGGCATGCACATGATACAGTGTGTGTGTGTGTGTATGTGTGTGTGTGTACACAGGCAAAATACTAACACGTAATAGTAAGTAAATTTAAAAAGTTCATAAAAAGAAAATAAGAAATGTCATCTCCCTCCTGAAGATTATTATGGGTGAGGAGTTGTGGGAACTGTAATGTGTGCAAAAAATGAATTGTAATAGTTGCCCTTATCCTGGAGAAGAGTCTAGGTTCTAAGCCTTTTTGATGAGAATTAAGACTATGGATAGAATCAAAGATAATATGTACGTGTTGTAATACCAGAAGACATCATTCTGAGAAAGGAGAGAAAGAAAATTTGCTAAATAAATTCTGGATAGATATCACATAGTGTGTGGATACGCTGAGCAGAAGAGTATAATGTGACATGAATTTGTATTACAATGATGCTTTGTAGAGTTTAATGAATTGTTTGATATAGGAAACCTTAACTTTGGAGATTGTGGCATGATGAACAAACCTCAGGAAGAGAAGGAAACACCTTTTGCTAACAAACTATAGTTCAATAAGATTATGACATTTGATCTTAGCAATGCTTATGAAACTTAACATTACTCTGTATTTAAGAATGAGGTAACCCATTCACAAAAGAACATACATAATATGTAGTCACTGATAGTGGGATGCTAACCCCAGAGGCTCGGACTACCCCAGAAACAACTCACAGACTGTGTGACGTTCAAGAAAAAAACAAAACAAAACAAAACAAATGAACCAAAAAAAAGTCATGCTCAATCCTTACACACCAAGAAAACGTTGACTAATCCCAGGTTACACCCCGTTTTACATGTACTTTTTGCTCATTGTAAATAGTAAGACCTTAATGCAGAGTATCAACCCTTAAAAAAAAGAAAGAAAAAAGCCAAGCACTGACACAATTGTATTTGTATACATTTATGCAAAAATGTTTAAAATTTTTTTTCTTTTATCTTTGTTTTTTAAAATAAAGTTTAAAAAAAAACAAAAAGAAAAAAGAAAAAGTAATTTGGAGCCCCTCAAATAAAACACAAAATATATTAATTTCTGTTGTAAAAAGAAGGAATGAGGTAGTAAATCTAACACAGAATTATGTGGCAGTGCCCCTCAAATAAAACACAAAATATATTAATTTCTGTTGTAAAAAGAAGGAATGAGGTAGTAAATCTAACACAGAATTATGTGGCAGAAGATAGCAGTGTCTGGCATCAATGTGAGAAGAGGCCTTTGGTCCAGTGAGTGCACGTTTTCCCAATGTAGGTAAATGTCAAGGAAGTAGGGGGGGTAGAGGGTAATTGGGAGCAAGTGCACCTTCATGAAGACAAGTGGATGGGGAAGAAGATAACATTTCAAATGTATCTAAAAAAAAGAAAGAGTTATTCTTTCAATACTCCAAATTTATATACTACACTTCTAATTAGGCCTTCCTTACATAGTCACTATGAAACACAGGATAGTGATAATCAAGAGGGAAAATTCTCCTTTAAGAATCCAGATTAATCTTTCTTGTTAACAGCTGTGTTACTCTATTGTAATCACTTTCATATTGAAATTAAGAAATATTATTTTCTTATGCCAAAGATCCTATGTGTAGCTTTGTTGTTGTTGTTTTGTTTCAGAGATGGCTTTTGCCTGCCACTTATAGATATAGAGATACCTTTAATACTGGTACAATAAGCAGCAATTTCTCCAATTGTTAAGTAAAGAGTGTACCCAAAGATGCATAGCTACCAGGTTTGCTGAAGTTCCTTTTTCTTGATGTCCACACTTTAATAAAATCGGTTACTTGAGTATATAATTTACCTCCTCTTAAGGCATTTTCCCAAACACCTTGGGAAAATAACATGCAGTGGTTACATTCATTGTCATGACCCTTTCTGAATCTACTTGATAGAGACAGATCTAAACACTGCTTTTAGCCAGACCTTAAGGTAGTAATTCCTCTGAAGCAAAAACTGCCCTTTTTCCATTTAAATTTTCTACCAACTGACAATTCACAGTGTTCTCTGATATAGATATTAAAGCTGTCTAAAGGTACTCAACTTGAAAATATAAAAAAGTCAATGTGTGTTATTACAATAAAATTTAGTACATTATTTAATATAATATAATTAATATGATACTTTATTGAAATTTGTGTTTTATCTACTTATTTGTATTATCTAAATATACATGATAAACTTTTATAAGTTTTTTTTTCCTCCCAAGGCTATTGACTGTTAGAGAAAAGTTCCGGACTTGTAATTGTAGTACTCAATACACTAATGCAGGGATACTACCCTGCCATGTGATTCTGGCAGGACAGGTTACATGACAAACTATTGACTAGTCTAGAATAATAACAATAAGACAACTGTCTGCTTATTTTCTGTGACTTATATTATGTTTACTTTACTCTTTATTTTAAGATATAATTTGGCCTTTATTTCATATCATTTTCAATATGATTTCTTTATTCTGCTAGATAGGTATAATATTAAACCATCCTACTAATGATATTTGCATGTCACTAGTTCATGGGGCACTCCTCAGAGAAGCCTTTTGTATTATATAAAAGCTAACACTGAAACCCACAACTAGTCAAAATAAATGAAATAGATATTGTAGAATTTTCAGCCCCCTAAAGTGGGCATTTGTATCACAGACCTTCATCCCCTTGCTCATAATTCCTTGTGGAGGAGAGGACAGATAGATTGTAAAAGCCAAAAGTTATGGTTGACTTCAAAAGAAAAAAGTATGAGTACATAGCAGGAAAGTTGTGCACACGGACTCACAGTGGTTATGACATTCTGTGCAAGACCTTTAGAAGCTCAGGAAAGATCTAATCCCACTATAAAGAAGGGAGGTAGGCAGCTTCACCTCTTGAAGAGGAGCCATTAGCAATTGATAGCCTCTGGGAGATGGATAGACAACTCCCTTCCTTCCTTCCTTCCCTCCTTCCTTCCTTCCTTCTTTCTTTCTTTCTTTCATTTTTCTTTGTAAGAGTGCCATCCCTAGTGGGTCAACCATGCTCCAGTGGAAGACAACACATCCAAGAATATAAATGATGGACAAATTGGACTCTTTATATTAAGAAAAAAACAGAGACACAAAGTTGTGTAGGTAGAGAAGGGGAGATGGTGGATCTAGAGTGAGGAAGGCTGGTAAAAAAAGATGAATATTATGATCATAACACATAAAGTGAAATTCTCAAAGAAGTTATAAAAATTAGAACAGGGATTGTTGAAGTAAAATTAGCATAATGGGTACACATAAGCTCCAAAGAGTTAGTGAAATAAAATCCATCCATTTTAAGAAATTCCAAACCATCTAAAATCACATAAAAAATAAAGTGTCAAATGTTACTTTATTTTAAAATGTATAATGATCCATTTTCATACTACAAAGATTGCCAGTTTGATAATATGGTTTCCCATTCTTAACACCCTCATGAGAATGGTACTCATTGCAGAGTTGCTTCATGCATTTAAAGATGAGGAAGCATCATACTTTCAGATCATCTGTTCCATCCCATAGAAACAGTTCCCACTTCCACTATCAGAGAATGCTGACCTTCCTGCACCAGCAGCGATGAGAGAAGTTGGTTGGCTGACATCTTGTAGGCATCACACCAACGTATCTGTTGAAGTGGCCAGTACATTTCTCTTCACTTCCCTTATTTCTTTTTAGAAAACTCAGAGGGAAAAAAAAAAGGTTCTGGCATATTGTCAGTCCTCTGGGGATCTGCTAAGAATTTGCAATGATGCTTGCTAAGCGCTAAGAACCAGGGGAGTAAGTGGAGAGGACAGCATGCAAAATCAGAGGAAGAAGAATCTTTACACTTTGTAAGTTTGTGTTATTGACTTCACTTGTAAAGACGTCTGCAAACAGTAGTTGCTTAATGACATGGTATTTTCTTAATAATATTATCACTCTTCTTAGTGAACTTTTATTCTCTCAGCTCCTTCTCTGATTGCATAGTATCTAATTTCTGCAACAAACTCACTTCCATAAATGTACAAAAGTTCTGCTTTCTTGATGAAGATGCATTTCATTGTACATTTCTCTGTCTTACATTTTATATTTTAGTAATCTATGAATTTACTCAGTAAACATGTAGCAGCCACGTATAATTTTTTCCATCTTTAATCCTCCATTGATTCCTTCACTTTTATCTTACCTTGTTATCAAGCAATCGCCACTAGAGCAGAAACTTCAAATGCTTAGTTTCCCCCATCATACAGCCTGCACCTGTGTCATATCCTCCAACATTTCTGGTAAAATAATAAATTACTGTCGAGTGATTTGAATAAATTCTATTAAGATGGTGATTTAATCATCAAATTATTAGTCCCATGTGTTTTCCTAATGAGCAGTCTGATTAATTATTGAACCAGAGTTCCCTAACACCTTCATTAGTTTTCTTACAGTTAACTGTAAAGCAGTGTTGTGTGACCATAATACAATTTGCCTTCATTTGCAGAGATGTTGATTGCCTCCTGAAAATAATCAATAATGTGATTTTGTAAATAATCATGGGTCTGGAATAATATATAAAAGACTAGATTAAATTAAACTGTCACTATGGTTAGAACATTTGCTCTGTTGTCTTACTTGTAAAATACTTAATTTTCTTAATATTATTTCTCTTTGGATAATATCAAAGTCATTATTCAAGGTTTAAAACCATCTTAAATTTGGATGATGACTTTATTAATGACATTTTAATATTAATAAAAAATAATTTATTTTAAGAAATATGTTTTATTAAAAAGTTTATATGTCTTACCTATATTTACAATTGACTTGTAGAAACCATGCCTCAATGCCCAATTGCATTTTATAGATAATTCCCATGTCAATAGCTAGAATAAGTCTAAAAGAGACATTTAAAAGGAATATGGGAATCTTGCTGCAAGACAAAATCATGTCAAAATGATATATTATGAACCATTAAATGGGCTACTGCAAAGTATGGTTTTAATCCCTTGAGTATATTTTTTGTTCTTTAGAACCCTGTATTACAGGGTTTAATATATATTTTATTTTCTATTTTATATCTCATACCTATTTAATATCTCTTGAGTCATTAGATATATACACTTTTGAAAATACATGAAGTTTTAAATAGATTATATCAAATCTTTGCTTTTGAAATGTAATATAAAGTTATTTCTTTGAACTTTATGAAGTAACTTCACTTTCAGCAAAATAGATGCAATGAAGTTCGTAGCATCATAGAAAATAAGGCTGATGGTGAAAGAAGAATAAAATGAGCTCTCGTGCTTGTAGACCTTAGGTTTTATATAGAAACACAAATTCTTCTGTGACATGAAAGTGCCTGTGAGACTGTCAGTAGGAATGAGAGAAAGCAGCAGGGTGGAGAGGAAGGAAGTTGGGGTGAATATTGTTCAAGCATTTGATATACACCTAAGAAACCATGACAATGTGTAGTAAGTATATGCCAATAAAATCACATGTATGTATGTATATACACACACACATACATACACACACACACACTTACACACAAATTGTGTCACACACACACACACACACACACACACACACACAAATTGTGTCTCTTATTCACATTCAAGCAAAGACCTAGCCAGCCCCATTGTCCTTAGATTAAAAAAAGGAACTGTTTGCTCAGTGGGATAACCTGATATTAGAAAGCTTGAAATGGAACATTTGGAATCAAAGCACAGAGTACATTTTACAATTCATTTTAGGCAAAAATTTAGGCCTATTATTCTCATTTTCTGTTATAGTCTTCCTTACAGCAAACTGTAAAGCAGTGTTTCAGAATCATAAGGCAGATTGCCTTCAGTGCAGAGATGCTGACCACTTTCTGAAAATAAATGATATTATGACTTGTAAATAGTCATGTATCTGTAATAACATAGAGAAATTAATGCTTAAATTAATATCAGATTTTAATCTAGGTACTTAGTGAATGGAGTTGACTGATAAATTAATACTACCAGAAAAGTGACTTTAAAATACCCAGTGTATGCTGGAGTACTCTGCTGCATCCAGTGTAATAACTCGAAGATTTTAAATGTGTATGAAAGTGGAATGAAATGACTCAAAAGGGATGGAGTTATAGAGAGGATGGTATAGAAACAAAAGGGAGATCAAAGGCATCTGAAACATGAGAAGGACTCTGTCTGCCTTTGAAGCTGAATGGAGAAGCCACTGAGGTAAGAAACAGGCATTCTATATGAGCTACAATTATCCCCAGTCAGCTCTGTGTGTGGCTTGATGAACCTGAGTCCTACAAAGATGAGTGACTGCCTGGTGTCAGCAACCTGGATGCACTGGGGAGCAGGTTCATCTCTCAAGACCCTGAGAAGGAATACAGTCCTGTCAATCATGTGGGATCACAGAGCAGAGAGGTATCTGTGCTAAGTCTGCGGAGAATTCTGAATTATAGAACTGTGAGCTAGTTAACATGTGGTGTTTGGAGATGCTAAATTTGTAGCAATTTGTTCCACAAGCAGAAGAAAACTAATCTGTACTTATATGAGCCCAGGAAGAAAAAATACAAAACCAGCAACTGGGGTGAAAAGGACCAGGACTCTTTCCTGAATTTTTAAAAATAATTTTACTAAATGAGGCTTTAAAAACATTCACCAGAATGTCTATATTCAATTATCCAGGTTCATTAATGCAATTTCAAAGTGTCTGGGTTTTGCTTAAGGGAGATCAAGGAGAACACACTATATTATTTGCAAGTGTTTGAACCTGATATCCAACGTTTACTGAAAGCTCATTATTTTATAGTGACGATACAGCTGATTTCTAATCATTTTCACGTGGATTGAAGATGCATGCTATCACAGGTTTAGACTTTGGTTTATAGTTGCATATTGCAAAAGCTTCAAGTCCTTTGATTTTTCTGAAGTAAGACATTCACCTCCATCTGTTGTGGTATAGTGAGGAAATTGCTTTCACTTTTAGTGCAGCTCATTGGAGACAATTCCACACTCATGTCAAAGAATACTTCCTAGATAGACAGGTATTATATGAGAAATAACCAATGTACTTTTAGAAATAGTAGCAGCAGATTAAAGAACAGAATTTAAAATGTCAATTTTTTTATAAGTACATATACATCCATGAATATCTGGTATGAGGAGAGGGGTTCAGGATGCAATAGGAGAACAGTAATGAGTTACTTGGGTCTCAATTTAAACCAGGTTTCTGTCACTTGCTGCTTTTATTGTTCAATGAGCCACCCAAACCCTGGCACTTCTGCAGTTTGTTCTGGGATTACACTTCCCAAAGCAACGATGCGGATTGACCCAAGCTGTAGAGTAGTGTTTATAGCAAAATGAATGCAATTTGCCTAATGGCATATAGTACAAATCTAAGGAAAGTGTACGCATGATAAGTCCACAATTCTTCACATATGTAGAAAAAAAATATTCTTAAATTCATATGGAATAGCAATTGGTACTGGGTATTTAGGAACAATGATGGGGGGATGACCAGACCATTGTTCAATGTATAATACAAATCATAGTAATATTCAATACAAGGTGCCATACCAAAAGAAATACAAAGGCAAAAAATAAACAGAAAAGCCCAGACGTGTAGATCAGTGGAATAAAATTGAAGCTCCAAATATAAGTACATGTATTGCCAAACATCTTATATTTAATATAGATGCAAAATTATGTACTAGAGAAAACAGAACATCTTCCACAAGTGGTGCTGGGTAAACTGAACGTCCACGAACAAAAAGACAGGGGATGAACCTGTATCTTCCACCATTAAAAAATCAACTCCAAATACATCTCAGGTCTCAATGTAAAACCTGAAATCCTGAAATTGCTAGAAGAAAATATAGGCAGTACCTTAGAGGATATTGGTGTTAGAAGGGACTTTCTCAATATGACTCTATTTGCTCAAGAATTAAGGCCAATAATGAAAAAATGATAAGATTTTGTAGAATACAGGAGAAAAAAGGAGGATTAAAAAGCACCGTTTTTTGTTTGTTTGTTTGAAAAAATTAAAAAATTCACATGGAGGCATACTGTTTTATATTTAGTTAATTTAAACACATACAAGTTTATATGTATACAAAAATAAATAATTTAACCATGATTATTCCACTGGAGTATAATCCTTTGAACAGCAATAAACTAGCTAACAAAGTTCCCAGCATTAGGCTGGAAAACTTTCCTTCCAGTTGTTGGTCACACGAGTCAGAGTTTCCTACCAGACCTTGAGAGTAAGACAGGACTACTAAGGACACCACGAGGTTCAAGCACAAGACTTGGAGGAATCAAGTTGACACTGAGCTGGAAGACTTATCCTTAAGACTCATAGTAGCACAGATTCTACAAAAACTTCCAAGGGAGGAGAACAAGTCCAATCCAGTGGTAAAGCCCATGAACCTGAAGGTGAAATAATCTTATTTCTAGCACAAACAACCACAATCCAATTGGACATAAAACCAATTAAATCTCACAGAGAGGGAGACTTTTCTATAAAAATTATATATAGCACTATAAACCTAGCCAACGGCCAGAGAATGATGAAGTCATGGACCCTACTGAAAAAGCCGTCTACTGCTGCTTTTTGAGATAAGTATACCTCACATTCCTCCATTTCTGCCTCTTCTTCCCACTTCTCTTTCTCTGTCTTTCCCTCACTCCCTCCCTACCTTCCTCCCTCCCTCTCTCCCTCTGTCTCTTGCTCCTCCTCCTCCTCTGCCTTCTCCTTCTCCTCTCTCTCTCTCTCTCTCTCTCTCTCTCTCTCTCTCTCTCTCTCTCTCTCTCTCTCTCTCTCTCTCTGATTATGTGTGTACAATAAGTAATAATAACAGTTAAAGAGGAATAGGCCATGGAGTTGAGAGAGAATTGGGGATGGTGGCAAGAATTTTGTAAGGGAAATGTAGTGAAATAACATGAATAACTACTCAAGAATAAAACTCTCATAAACTATTAAAAAATGGAAAGGGTGTTTGTGACCATTCAGAGATTCTAGAGATGAAAAATTATCTTGCACAAGACCTAAAGGCAATCCAAACTTCCCACATAAAAAGTTAACAGAACAGCATTTGGTCAGTGATATAAGCCATTATTAAAATTTGTTTCTAGTTAGTTGAAGCTAGTAGGCCAGTGACTATTTCTTCTGTAGAGTCTGTGGAATGAGCTCAGCCCCACTGATACTTCTGATACCTAGAGTGCAGAACTGTGAGAGAATATACTTTCTGTTCTTTTTTCCATCAGAATTACTTTGTGTGTGTGTGTGTGTGTGTGTGTGATTTGTTATAGAAGCAACTAGAAACACATACAACACAATGTTGTGTAAATATCAATTTGCTCATGTCTTTAAATATGTTTTTCTTTCCTCTGCTTTTTAATCTTCCAATGTGGCTTCTACTCTTAAAACAGAAATGAGTTCTAATGAACTTTGTATTATAACTACATGTAAAGCTATTAAGTTAAAATTGTGTGTGTGCACACTGCCTAATAATGAACTACATGTAGTGTTGCAAATTTGGAAAGACTTAGCTCTAAGGTAAAGACAAAGTTTTATCCTAAAGATAATGGTGGTCTGCTCTGGCAGCCAGGTATGTTAAATGAAATTTATATTAAATCAACATTGTATTTCCCTTAAAAATTGGAAAATTGGGGAGGGAAAGATTATTAAATCTGTAAAAAAGACTTTATGGAAGAACTCATACTTTGATCTGATTCTTCCAAATAGTTGTGCCTTTTATAAATTGGAAGTCATTTCAGGATATAGTAAACATTCACAGAACAATGGGACAGTTTATAAGTAAGGAACATATGAGTTCCAAGAAAGAGTGTAGGGAACAGGAGTTTTAACAATAGGAGTAGAGAGAGATACATGTATTGATAACACATCACTTCTGGATACTCTGTGACTACCCCATGACTTTTGACATTAAGTCTGAGTACTTTAAGATAGTGTAGTATTAACCAAGTGTGATTCACTCTCTTCCTTCTGAGCCATCTCTTCCACCCATAGGACTACATTTAAAAAACAATGGCACCTGGCGTTTCAGTTAGGGTTGGGGCAGGGCAAATATCATGTAGCACTTAATCAGAAATGTCTAAAGAATTAGATAGAAAAATAAAAACAGAAAAGGGATATCTACATGTAGCTGTTTAAAAGTTCATGTTATTTTAATGACAAAATGCCTATGCAAACTTAATAAAATTGAAGTAGATACCAAAATATTCAGTTTTTTATGCATGATTTTGAAAACTGGGTGTTACTACAAAGGCATTGTGGCGTTAAAATATTTACATTGCTATTTTTCTCTTTTAAGAAGATTTGGTGTAGGGTCCAAACCAGACACTTTTTGATATGTTTTTCATTTAAAAGTCTATAAAGCAGGCAGAATTTATACAGCTAAGGTCATGGTTCATAAAGCACAGCTTGCATCTGCTTTCACATTGACCATTTGATTTTTTTTTTTACACCTGATTTTCTCCAACTCAATTCACTGCTGTTCGTGTTATGAGGCTAAATTGGAAGATCAATATTCATTATCCTCTGTGTAGATTATCCCACCTTTTATGCTGATGTAGGCCAGCTCAGGGAAGGAAATGAGAAACAACAAACCCATTCTGGCAGATGAAAGAGAAGAAGCAGATGAGGCCATGGATGAGGACATGGGTGCCAGACAGATTGTCCCTGTACCTCATGTGCATCACCAGTATCTGTAGACGTGAGTACATCTGCTACTCACCCTTCTGATATATTTCTTTAGCACATAGTGATGGAAAGAGAGTATAGAATTATTGTAATCGTCATTATGTCAAGGTAACTGAGAGGCAGGGGAGACCCATTTTGTCAAGGCTTGCCTTGCAAACCTGAGTTTGGATCTGCAGACTCCATATGAAGTAGATGCACGACATAGGACCCATAATCCCAGAGATAGCATTGCGGGATATAGAGACAGATGGATCCTAGGAAACTCAGAATAGCTAACCTGACTTAAGGAGCAAACTCAGACCAATGAGATATACTGTCTTAAACAAATGATGGGAATGACTTCCACATTAATGCACCCATGCATGTGTGTGTGTGCCTGAATGCTCACACGCATGCAAATTTCTCTCTCTCTCTCTCTCTCTCTCTCTCTCTCTCTCTCTCTCTCTCACTCACACACACACACACACACACACACACTCACACGCATGCATGCACGCATGCACTTAAAATATAATTGATTAAAAGGATAGAAGAACTTCATAGGGATTTTAGAGAATTTTATAATTTGCATTCAATAACCATAATCATACTTAACTTCTGTAATGACACAGACAAAGCAGGTGTTGGTCTATTTCCTGGGCAGGAGCCAGACTTATTCACAAGCTAATATTCCTTAATCACTGATTTTCAGATGTTTGACTTAAAGTTAGGTTCAAAACCCTCCGCCTCTTTGTCTCTCTCTGTCTGTCTGTCTGTCTGTCTGTCTGTCTGTCTCTCTCTCTCTCTCTCTCTCTCTCTCTCTCTCTGTCTCCCTCACACACACACACACACTTACACACATACACATATATACACACACACATACACATACACACACTTTTGCTGTTCCAGTCAATAAATCAACAATATTAAAATATAAAGGTGATTTGAGAGACTATAAACACCCAACATAAATCATCAAGATTCTCACCCTTTTTGTTTTGGATAAACCAGATCTCAGTTATTTAAAATCCCTACAAGGCACATCAGGAGTACCTAGAAAACACTATTCTTATGCACAAAGTTAATAGTAAAGAAATAAAATTTCAGATACTCTATGATTACATTTTCAGTCAGTTTTGGCATCTTATTAGCTTGGCTTGCACAGGTCCCATTGTGTCAGAGGGTGAGCCCATGCACAACCTCCAGGGAACATGGCCACCATAGGCAGGCTTAAAACAGACTGGAAAAGTAGCTGAGAGTTTACATCCTGATCAGCAGGTAGAGAGGACAAGAGTGGGCCTGGCCAAAGACTGCCCCCAGTGCCACACTGCCAGCAAGGCCATACCTCTTAATTCTTTCTAAACAGTTCTACTAACAAGGAACAAATATATAAAACTATGAGAGCCATTCATATTTAAACCACTGCAATGGCCAAAGTGATAGAATCCCAAACATTTTTTTAAATAATATTTATCATTTCTTCATTCATGGTAAGGATCCATCAGAAGGCTGTTACCTGGCTCTGTTCCAAGAAATTGTTTGGTATCAAATTTCATCCAGAATTAAAACTGAGGACATGGTTGCTCAGTTTTAAAATGTAGTATTTTAAAACTACAATCCCCCAAACTAAAATAATACTAAAATGACCATAAATTAAGAAGTTTAGATTAGATTACCACTGAGCTCATTGAACCTCTAAAATATACTTCTATATTTCCTCACTCAGAACTTCTATAGCCATATTGACTTTTTTAGTTATTTGTCAGTAGTGAATATTCCAAACTGTGTTGAATATCATGAATAACCTCACATGTTATTAATAAAGCTTGATTTTATTTCTGATCATTTTTAGCATGAATAATTATTCTTCCTTTAGAGAAGACATTTTCATCCTAACATTTACCCTCTAACTCCATTATTGTCATTTTAACAAAATAGATTAAGAGAATTGCAATGGTTATTTTAAGGAAATCAATTAGAAGGGTAAAATATCAAGAATGCCACAAATCTGTGATGAGAAAACACTTTATTATGCTCTTGACAAATGAGAGATTTTACTTAGTTTCCATGAAAAAGAATCACATACATTTCAAAAGAGTTTTACTATGAGTTAGAAAGTGAAAATGAAGCAAATTAAAAGATTATATTAGATCCGAACATTAGATCACCCACAGCATTCACAGTGCTGCAAATGACTTTAGCAACTCTATCACTTCTGTGGTCTGTGCTTTGATATAGCTTGACAACAGCATAATGCACCAAATATACCCCTCAGATATTACAACACAATCTGGAAATGTGAATAGTCTTAAAAATAAACCAAGGATATTTAATATTCTTATGTCTGGGAAAAACAATGGACACAGATTTTTAGAACGGAGCATCAAACTTTTGAAAAAAAAAAGAGTTGCAGTTAGCTTTGTGAACATTCTTAACTAGTAAATTGTCATTTCACACATAACTAACATGTTGTATTTATTGTATGTATTGCTACCAATATATGTAGCTACAAATATATGAATATGCTTATGGGAATGCAAATGTTTACACATGTATTTACCTTCATTTTATTTATATACATATGTTCATTATTTCAGTATGTGATACAGTACTAACCCTAACCCTAACCCTAACCATTGGAAAGATTGCAGACACAGCAGATGTTTCATTACTTTCCAGAACTTCATTTTTTTCTATTTTACAATATCCCCAATATAATATTTTATTAATCAATTGAGAAATTTGAGAATGTCATACAATTCACCATGATCACACACTCTTCCCAAGTCAACCCTTCTCCCATACTATTTCCACAAAACCAAAACAATCAAAACAACCTTACCATGTCCAATTTGTGTTGCCTATGTACTCACTGGAACATTGTCAAAATCCCACTGTCCAGATCCTTGAAGGAAACTGAGTTTTGCCTTACTCCATCCTCCCTTCAGGAGTAATCAACTGTGAAGAGCTACTCTACCACATCTTTACCACAGTTTTTAAGGAATTTCCTCAGTAGCTTACTGTGTAGACTGGTTTTTTGAGGGTGTGTGCCCAGAAGGCTGTGCTGTCTCATTCTTGACTGCAAAAGAAGCTCTAGTGAGCAAAGGGGCTGTGGCATCATGAGTCACCAACTTGCACATGGTTGCCAGCATCTTCTTGGATCATGAACATTAACATGGTTCCCATTGACAGCACATGACACCTTTCATCACAGGACTGTTTAAATAAGTCACCAATATATCGCATTAGAATGATATTCTTTTGTAACAAGGGCAGTGTTTGCTTATTTGTTAACACTCTACATGCACATGTTTTTGTTTGTTTGTTTGCTTGTTTTTACATTTCTTTAAAATGTTTCTTGGCTTCAAGTTCATAGCTTGTTCCATAGCTGGAACATAAATGACAAAGGACATTATCTTGAAAGTGAGGATAGAAATAAAGCACATGGAGGTAGTATCCCTGATGGATTTAAACACTAGCATTGTTTTCTTTTCGTTTTTTTATTGAATGTTCTCTGTATTAATATTTCAGGTGTTTTCCCCTCCCCCTACTCCCATCCCCACTCCTCCTTCCATTGCCTCCATAAAAGTGCCCTCTCTCCCAACCTCCCTCTCCCACATCAGCACCTTGGCACTCCCCTGTACTGGGAAAACAAGCCTTCGCTGGACCAAAAGCCCTTTCTTTCACTGATGCCAGAAAATGCTATGCTCTGCTGCATATGCACCTGGAGCCATGGGCCTTACCAGAAGAACTCATTGGATGATCTTATAGTCCCTGGGAACTGTGGTGGGTTTGGTTAGTTAAACATTTTATTCTTCCCATGGGGTTGCAGACCCTTTCAGGTCCTTCAGTCTTTACTCTAGTTCCTTCATTGGGGTCCCCATATTCAGTCAAATGGTTAGCTGCAAACATCCACCCCTGTATCAGTATGGTTTGGGCAGAGCCTCTGAAGAGGCAACCATATCAGATTCCTGCCAGGAAGCACTGCTTGGCATCAGCAATAGTGCATGGGTTTAGTGGCTGCATATGGGATGGATCTCCAGGTGAGGCACTCTTTGGATGGTATTTTCTTCAATTCCTGTTCCTCTATTTGTCCCTATATTTCCTCCCATGAGTGTCTTGTCCTCCCTTCTAAGAAGGATTGAGGCATCCACCTTCTGACATTTTTTCTATTTGAGCTTAAGTTCTATGAATTATTTCTTAGTTATTCTGAGTTTTTTTTGGGGGGGGGCTAGTATTTGTTTATCAGTGAGTATGTACCATATGCTCTAAGAACAAGAATGGACAAATGAGCACATTTACACAATGAATTACTACTCAGCTATTAAAGACAATGACTTCATCAAATTCCTAGGCAAATGGAGGGAACTTGAAGCTATCATCCTGAGTGAGGTAACCCAGTCACAAGAACACTAGCATTTTTAGGAGGCAATGAAAGTCTGATTTCAAAACTCAAGAGTTGTGCAATTCAAAACCATCAGGTAATACGGTGGTAGGCACAGAAATATGAAAGCCAGTGTGGACACTTCATGATTATAGGGATATTTATAGGCCCTCCAGACAGAGAAGATACCAGAGTCCTTCTTCACCCTGATTTTCCCACAGATAACATAAATGTCTAAATAAAGAAGAACAAGACAAAGCAAAGCCTGTCAATCTCTTAAAAGAAAGAATGTTTAACAAGAAATGGAAGCATTTCAAAGAAATATTTTACGTTAGATCTTAGAAAAACTTCGTGTTTAAGAAGGAAGAAATAAATATAAAAATAAAACATTAAAACCTTTTGAAGTGTTTAAATATGTTTTCTGACTGACCTGATGCAGAAAAGTGGAGCTAAAACAGTGAATTTAAAGCTATCTGTGGAATGAAGTGAAAGAAAAATAGAAAAGGCAGTTGTCAAGAGCTCAGTGTGTGTGTGTGTCTGTGTGTGTGTGTGTGTGTGTGTGTGTGTGTGTGTTGGCCAGAAAAGGAGATCCTTTAGGATGTACACAGTACAAGGAGTTGTTGAAAGGACACATGGACATGGACAGGCTGAGGTGAGAGGTGGAACATGCTGCAATCTCATGCTTTAAGCTGTCCTTTTGTGCAATAACTTAACATAATGACTAGTTTCTTAGCAGAGGATTTTGTTTGTGCTTTCTTCTGTTTCCAATAGTAAATTTAAAAAGATGTGCTTTCCTGTAGAATATAGGGTGTGGATCATATGCCTTCCTAAGGGTCTGCCTATACCCTAAGATGGTTGATCCCTTCTACCAGTAAAACCTGAAATCCTTATTGTCTTCCCTAAAAGGCTTTAGCTACTGATATTACTATTGCACATGACAAAGAACTATTTTTTTATATATATAATCCCTCACCTTCAGTATACAATCCAAGGTTTGTGGGCCCTGGCACTTATTTACTGAAAGATAGCTTTAAGGAACTTAATATAAAACAATAAGGGCAAAATGAAGCAAAGGGCCTTGGGAAGTAAACAACACACCCCAGGATTTATGTTTCATTAACTTTTAGGCAAATTAGCCTTTGTGATGTATTTGCTGCAAATAGCTCCTCTTCTGCCCAAAATTAGGATGTTCTGATTTACAACAGAACATCCTGTGCTAGCCTCATGCCACAGCTAACTTGTCAAAACTGAAGGCAATGCATGACTAATATCTTAAATTCTAACCAGAGTGCTAAGGGATATGCAAGTTTGAACAGAAGGTAGCCTAACTGGTCTGTTTTTCTTTTTTTTTATGCTTTAGAACTCATTTTTTATAAGGGGAAGACAGAAGACTATTGAAGGGAACTTTTTTTTCAGCAAAATCAAAACACAACAAGTTTTCTCTGCATTTCCCCAAAAATAAAAGTATAGGATGTTTATGTGTAAGAGAATAAAGTGATGGAAAATATGCAGATAGTTATCAGATAATGTGTGTCAACAGCTCATAACTTACAGATGGTCAGAATTCTAGACTATTCTGGTCTATGAATTGCACTAGAAAAAATTTTCTAGGCCTGTGTCCTGGAAATTACTCATAAATAAAGAGGGAGGTTATGATTGTTCTCCTTACTAAAGCGCTTAATAGGTCAGGCATGCATGAACTTCAGTGACCTGAACTAAATCAACTTCTTAATGTCTGAACATTAAAATTTAGAGTCATTCTAATGTGACCACCAAAGTCCATGAGCCACAGGCAAGGGAGACTTGGTGCCATGTCATAAGATCATGATAGGAGAAAGAAATTATTTCATTTTGTCTGTGTCAATAAAATTCTTTAAGTTATACTCATTTAAAAGTTGACCTGCATTTGCTTGGGAAAGTCATTCGAGAAAATTAGGCTTATGTATGCATTAGATTGTAACATTGTATACTGTATCTTAAATATTATATTTGTTTTATAATTTCATTTTTGTTGGCTGTGCTAAGCTTTATATCCCTATCAATTATATAATAATGAGAAAAACATTGCTTTTCAGAAAGCTGGTATAGCCTACATCCAGAAGTATTTTTATCTGCTTACTCTGCCCCACTAAACTCTGAGACCTTACATTTAAATCTCTGATTCTTATTTTGTTTGTGCATGCGTGTGTGTGTGTGTGTGTGTGTGTGTGTGTGTGTGTGTGTGTATGCGTGTGTGTGCAATGTTTTGTTTTGATTTGTGAGAAATGAGATGTGTGCATCTATTTTCATTCTTACACATATGTTAATCTAGTTTCACAGTGTGACTTGTTAATGGGGTTGTCTATTGTCAAATGTCTGATTTTTAGCACTTTGTCAAAAGCAGAAGGTGGCAGCTTAGTCCATTTTTTCTTGGTTCTCTGGCCCACATATCTGCACTTTACCAGTGTCATGCTTTATGATACAATTAGAGATCAAGTAATATAGTACCTTCAGCTTTATTCTTTTTGTTGAGGATTATTTTATCTATTAAGAGGCTTTAGTATTTCTACAGATATTATAGAATTATTTTCTTCTTAAGAATCTTATTCGATGAAGAATGCCATTAAATCTGTTATATGGATTATATTGAATGTCTGAATTGCTTTTGTTAATTTAACCATGTTCACATTAATCCTGCCTACTCATGAAGAGAGGACCATGGAAGTTGACAAAATGAGATAAAGGAAGTTAAGACAATTCTGTTCACCAAGGAAACAATCATCAGGGAAAAGAAACATCCCACGCAATGGGGAAAATGTTCACCATGCTTCAGTCAGGAGATTTAAATCTAGGGTATATGAAAAACTACAAAAACTAAACATCAATAGCCAGTTCTCAAATAAGAGAATTATATATTGTCGATAAAAACTAAAACTTGATCAAAATCACCTATCATCTGAGATATACAAGTTAAAACACTGTAGGGCTCCATCTGAATACTGTTTCAGTAAGTTTGGCTGTAATGAAGACAACTGTAGAAAACAGTACCAAAAAGGAGCCTAATTCTTTCTTGTAAGAATAAAATCACAGAGCCTAGATAGGTCTTTCCAGGTACTGCACATACACGTTGTGATTGTTTAAGTTGGGGGGGTTGTTGTGGGACTTCTGGAAATAGTGGCATCTCTGACATTTTTGTCTGATTTTGGACCCTTTCCCTCTTACTATATAGCCTTGTCCAGACTTGATGTGAGGGTATGTGATTCATTATATTGTATATTATTATTTGGTAAGTACCCCTGGAAGTTCTGCTCTTTTCTTAAACTAAACAGAGGAACAGTGGACTTGTGGGAGAGAAGTGGTAGCAGTGAGGACTGTGAAGAGTAGGGGGACTGTAGTTTGGTGCATTGTATGAGAGATGAATAAATAACATAAACCTCGGTGTTTGAAGACAGATCAGCAGTTAAGTGTACAGGTTGATCATACACAGGACTGAGATTGATGCGCAACATCCACATAGCAGCTCACAAAATGTCTGTGAGATCCAGTAACCTCTTCTGGGCCTCTTCAAGGCACAAAGAACATAGTACACACGCATACACTCAGGAAAAAACACTCCCATACATGCAAATGCAAGATTTTGTTTAGTTGGGGTCTTTGTTTGTTTTGTTATGACTACAAACTTTGCAGTCACTATAGAAATCTGTATAGTGGTCTCTTCAAAAAGTTATAATATAACTTCCATGTGATTCAACCACATTATTTTGGGGTCTATACTGGAAGGAATAAATCAACATGCCTCAAATATTTTTGGATGCTCATGTTAATAGCTTTACTGTTGGATCACCATAGTCAGAAAATGGACAAAAAAACCTGAGGTACCATCTATACACCAATATATATTATATAGCCATTAGAAAAAATTAAGTATGATATTTGTAGACTAGTCTCAGAATGACAACTACCATGCTGTTTCTCTTATATGTAGAACCTAACTTTAAAATTGTAGAGGTGTGTGAATTTATGTGTGTGTGTATTTATGTGTGTGTGTACATATGTATGTATGTTTGTATGTATGTGTGTGTGTTTGTGTGTGTGTGTGTCCATGTCTGTTGTATGTACTGATACATCATGAAACTAGAAGGAGAATCAAAACAAGAAAGAAAAATTCTTCAAGGGAGTGAGATATAGAAAGGCTAATGACATACAGTAAAAGGAAAATAGAAGAAGGGTGGCTAGAAGAAGAAAGGAAACCGTCTGGGAGAGAGATGATGAAGGGAGCAATATAGAACAATGTATAATGATGCACACATATGTTGCAATTTAATTAACAAAGATTTAGCAGAAGGAAACCAACACAGCTGACCATATAATTACTATATTATATGTTACTTAATTGAAATAAAGATCATTTCAGAGCCCTGAAAATTAACCATTTATTCAATTCCTTTCAAGTTTTTATTATGGTTTCATATTTGACAATATAATGTAACTACATCATTCTCCCTCACCTTTCCTTCACCTAAATCCTTCCATCTACAATTCTTTGGTCTCATTCAAATTTATGGCCATTTTTCATTAACTGGTATTACATGCATATATGTATATCCAAATGTATATATGACTATATATTCAGAATATATATGTATACATATTCTGAAATATATAAACACAACCAGCTCAGACTTTATAGTATTACTTTTGTGTATGTTTTCAAGTAAGACCATTTGGTATTGGATAACAAAGTAGTGTGTGCTTCCCTGGAGCACAGTTGTATAACAGCACGTAGCCCTCATAATTTAACTATTATTGACCCATGAAACCCAGAGGGATGGAAAGACTAATTTGATTGAGTTTTCTTCTATCCAGTTCCTAAGCATACACTGGAACTGCTGATGTCAGTGCAACCATGTAAAGCCAGCTTTCACTTTTTAGGTAGCACCTGTGAAACTTGACAGTTTCTCTCATTTGTATCAATTATGCTGCTTTTTCATCAAAAGTGGTTGCTTTTGATTAAAGCCAGTGATACTTTAATACATTCAACACACTTTTTAAAGAGATAATTTGGGGCATTAATATAATCATTAAATTACAGTATTAGAGTTACAGTGCATATCAAAAACACTCAGGTGGTCTGGGAAGACCCAATGCATGCAGCTACACGAGGGCTGGATTTTCATTGCTTCTGTGGGCTCTATCCTTATCTCTTCTGCACATGCTTTCATAGTCAGCATTGTCACTACATTATCGTTTCCAATATAAACAAACTGCCCTTTCATCCATCATTGTTAAAAGCGACATTTTGGAATAGAGTATTTGAAGTGCTAGTAAACAGTTATCATACTGATTATTACATAATTATGAGGAATAAACTCAGAAAGTTTCATGGAAACTGATTAAATCAGGGTATCAGTGACTAAAGGCAGAAAAATTGAGAAGAGAATGACCCTATCAGATCTCTAAGTAATAGCATGCTACACTAGAATTAGTTAATTTTAATATCAAGTATTTAAGAAATTAAAAATTGTTATCATTGAATTTGCAAGATAGACATGGTGGTGCACAGCTGTACTCTCAGCACTCAGAAGGCCGAGGAAGGAGAATCTTGAGTCCAGGGTTAACTTGTAATACCTGAATTATAGTCTATCCTAGGCTAGACAGAGAAAGACCCTGTCAAACAAACAGCAAACAACAAAATCACAATGCTTGAATCTGAGCTTCCCTGTATTTTTCTCACTGAACTTTTGCATCACATTATACTCTTGGATATGCCGCAGAATTAGCACCAATTTTTTGTTCTTTGGAAATCAAATTTTTTTTACATTCATGAGCTCAAGTCCAATTTCAGAATGTTAGACATATTTGCAATGTGTACATTCATTCATATGCAAAACAACTGGTCCTTTGGTGGGTAAGACTGCGATCTCATTTGTGGGCATTCCCACAATTCATCATAATAATCTGTTTCTCCATATAATGTGTGCCTTTTCATGCACAAACTGCACCTTCTCTCACCAACCATGAGAGTTTCCATGTTCTTGCATGGGATATTAATAATGTTCTAGGTTCTAGTGCACATGTACACTCCAAAGATCTCGGATAAATCATTCTTGTATCCTCATTGCAATCTAGGGTCTCACTCTGAGATTCTTCCTGTTGGTTCTACAACTGGATAATATCTGTGGTCTTAGCTTCTTCACTTCCATCCTTACTCTTTGTAAAGAGTCTGTCTTCTAGGGAAAGAATATTCTAGATCTTTAACTATAACTTTGCTCTTCAGCCTCCTAGACCCTGGTCTCTTTCACTTTCAAATTCAAGTGGCTAGCTATTTTCTGTCTTCTATGGAAAATAATTATCTTAAAGTTTCAAAACAAGTACTCAAAATCATGCAGAGAACTCTTTCAGATTGGTGTGGTGAATTCTGAAGTAAAACTAAATAGAACTGTATCTACAATGTTCTACAGTCCTGTTAAGAGAACCCATTGGCTTAAGGTGGCAGGTCTATATGTTAAGTTCCAGAATATCTGATTCTCTCTTCTAGATTTTGCAGATAAAATTATGATGCACAGAAGTAGATGCAGACAAAATGCCTAAAGAGACAACAAATTAATACATTTAAAAATGCTTTAAAGTTTCGGAATGAGAGTTTGTGGATTCTGAACAAACTCCCTCATTGTTGAAATAATAAAGTATCCATTGCCAAGAGTGACATTCACACAAATGGTGCTTCTAGTTACATGATGCTTGTCCACATCACAGATACTTAGGTATGAAGTCTTTTACAGAGCTCAATATTCTGTCTGCTGCATATTTGAGTTACTGTGGTATTAAATTAAGCTTTAATGCATGCCTGTCATTCATGAGTAAATCTATGTTTTAAGAAAATTTAGTAATTGATTTAGTAGGAATTGGGTGAAATACTTTAAAAATTACCACATGTAATCCCCATGACAAATCTACAACATAAAGAGTATCACTTTATTTGTTTCAAAAGCGAAGGGACTGAGGAATAAACATGGAGAAGAGAAACATTTTCTGAAATCAGGTATCCTGGCTCCACAGTCCATGCGCTAAACTACTGAAGCAAAGAATTTGCTTTCACCATGAATAAAAGCATTGACAAAAAAATGGATCAGTGCTTTGAATAAATTTACATTGGGTAGGACATGTCTCTGAGTATATGTCATTTATGATCTTTAAAAGGAATAGAAATGCCAGTCACCTCTGAGTGACTGTAATAATCACATGAAAAGTATCTTAGAAAAGTGAGGAAAGAAGTGGATGTAAAATTTAATTATGACAAAGTGCTATTGTCTCATTGTTCTATGCTGCATTTTAGAGGTGAAGAAGCGAGGGTCTTTCTCTTCTGCTCTTACTGCGGGGCTCTCTTCTTTTTACAGCTTCCTTTGTTACTGTCGTTTCTCACATTAAATTTGTGACCCATAAAAGAAAAAAAAAAGAAATTAACTGTACAAATTTTGTGAAATTAACTTATGTGAAATCAATAGTTTTGACATTTTAATAATTCAAAGTTGTCCTTATTAAAACTACTACATAAGTTAGATTAAAATTCTAAGTCATTATATCAGACTCTAAATATTTACATGAAAAGAAAAACTTTTTAAATTAGGAAATATTTAAGTTTAATTTGTGCATAAAAAGTATTGTTAAATCTAGAGGATCTGAATGCAAAATCCTGAAAAATTTATTGATTTGATTCCTAGACTATAAATGCATATCATTTTTTACTAAGTCAAGATACCAAAAGAGTAAAGCACCTGACACAAAAATTGATGCCTAAAATAACTTTCTAACACCAGGCTTCCAATTTTATATGATACAGAAGAGAAACATATTATTTGATAAGAATTGAAGGAGCAGCAGAGTTCTTAGTGGTCCTGGTCTTATGGGAGAAGGCACAGAGGTTCTGAAGTACTACATATAGACAATATGTTCTGCAGATCAACTTCATACATATGACGGCCCTTTTCATTTTCAGGATAAACAAGTTAGCATTTGATTACCATAAACACACATGTGAGTGTGATTAAAATATAGATCATGTGCTGGAGCTAACTCTGCAGACTGTTGGTTTTGTGTTGAATGAATACTTAAATAAATAGATAGATACAGAAGTTATTGGACTGTTGTTAATTATTGGGCAATAGAGATATCACAGGTAATACATTAATTCCCTTTGAACAATGTAAGATGGGAATAAATAAAAATGTGTCTCTTAGTCAGGTACTGTTCATTTTCAGGGTTTACAATTCTTACATTTTTATAACTTGCCTTTCATTACTCTTCCGTCTCGAAGGGAATTGTCAATGAAGTTCTTTTATTCTATCAGCACAGTTCTCTTCAGTTGTTTGAATGTTTATACTAGTTACATTGAAATCTGTTGGGTTTATCTGACACCTTGGTCTTAAAAGCATCTTTTATTACTTGCTTTTCTTCCTTGTGTATGTGTGGATTCTCTCTGCCACTCTATCCACTCCTCCCCTTTGCAAACAACATCACATTTCAAAAAATTTACTGTGGCTACTGTGAATTTGGTCTTCCATTTACCATTTCCTTTATGGAGTGTATTGTTTGCTTTATCATTTATCTAGTGACTGAATGGAATATTTTATTGAATACCATTTTCTTTTAGAATAGAGGCTATGAAGTTGCTTCTCAGAAATAAAATTCTGCTTGTCTAGCTGGCACAGGAGCAGTCAGCTAGCAGTATCGATTCAAAGGAATTCATAACACAAACTAAGATAATCAGAAATCCAATTAAAGCAAAGCAAAGCTTCTGTATATTTTATCAATGCAGATTTAGAGAAATAGGGCAATGTTTCCTTTAAACAGAAATATGTCTGAAGTACCTAAGTCAATATACATCAGATATGTCCAGAGATAGAAAAGTTGCTGGAAAACAAACATGTTCTGTAAAATTTTAAAAACCTTAGGGCTTGAATGCTAAGAATTCTAAGTTACATTCCGTATGTTGAGCTCAAAGTGATGGCTTTGGTGTGGTGACTCTGGGTTATTTATGGAATTCTTATTTATTAAGCTGTTTCAATGTTTCAAGCTCTAGCTATGGGAAAATACCAATGGTGGCACAAACCTATTGACATGAATAAATTCCACTCAAATGAGCATGCATACACATATTTACCCACACACCTGAGGCAGCAAGAATCTCTATTTCACTATTTAGTTGCTTTTTCTTTTATTTTAAACTTTATTTTAAAAAAACATAAAAGAAAAAATTTTTAAACATTTTTTATAAATGTATACAAATACAGTTGTGTCAGTGCTTGGCTTTTTTTTCTTTTTTTAAAGGTTTGATATTCTGCATTAAGGTCTTACTAGTTACAATGAGAAAAAAGTACATGTAAAAGAGGATGTAACCCAGAATTAGTCAACCTTTTCTTGGTGTGTAAGGACTGAGCATGACGGGTTTTTTTTTTTTTTTTTTTTTTTTTTTGTTGTTGTTGTTGTTGTTTTGTTTTTTTCTTGAACTTCACACAGTCTGTGAGTTGTTTCTAGGGCAGTGCGAGTCTCTGGGGTTAGCATCCCAATATCAGTAACTGTATATTATGTCTGTTCTTTTGTGACTGGGTTATCTCACTCAGGATGATATTCTCTAGATGCAACCATTCTCTTTAAGAATTTGGTTAAGTCATTGTTTCTGATGGCTGAGTAGTACTCCATCGTGTAAATGTACCACAATTTTTGTATCCATTCATCTTCTGAAGGACATTTGGGTTCTTTCCAGCTTCTGGCTATTATAAATAGAGCTGCTATGAACATTGTGGTGCATGTATCTTTGTTGTATATTGGAGTGTTTATGGGGTATATGCCTAGAAGTGGAATAGCGTGATCTTCAGGTAGTATTATGTCTAATTTTCTCAGGAAACGCCAGACTGATTTCCAGAGTGGTTATATCAGTTTACAACCCCACCAACCATGGAGAAGTTTTCCTCTTTCTCAGCAACCTCGCCAGCATCTGCTGTCATCTGAGTTTTGGATCTAGGCCAATCTGACTGGTGTGGTGGAAGCTCAGAGTTGGTTTGATTTGCATTTCCCTGATGGCTAAGGATGTCTAGAACTTCCTTAGATGTTTCTCAGACATTCCATATTCCTAAATTGAGAACGATTTGTTGAGCTTTGTAACCCATTTTTAATAGGCTTGTTTAATTCTCTGGTGTCTAGCTTTTTGAGTTCTTTGTATACCTTGGATATTAGGCCTCTATCTGATGTGGAGTTGGTAAAAATCTTTTCCCACTCGGTTGGCTGCCATTTTGTTTTCTTGACAATGTCCTTAGCCTTACAGAAACTTTGCAATCTCATTAAGTCCCATTTGTTAATCTTTGACCTTAGAGCTTGAGCCATTGGTGTTTTGTTCAGGAAATTTTCTCCTGTGCCTATGTGTTCTTAGGTTTTCCCTAATTTCTCATCTAATAGTTTCAGTGTACCTGGTTTAATGTGAAGATCTTTGATCCACTTACACTTGAGCTTTGTACAAGGAGATAAGAAAGGGTCTATTTTCATTCTTCTGCATGCTGAGTGCCAGTTGGACCAGCACCATTTGTTGAATAGGCTGTCCTTTTTCCATTGAATGTTTCCTGCTCCTTTGTCAAAAATCAGGTGACCATATACATGAGGGCTCATTTCTGGATCTTCTATTCTATTCCATTGGTCCATGTGCCTACTTCTGTACCAGTACCATTAATTTTTTAACAATATTGCCTTGTAAGATAGGTTGGGGTCAGGGATAGTGATTCCTGCAGATGTTTTCTTGTGGTTGAGGATGGATTTTGCTATTCTAGGTCTTTTGTTATTCCAGATGAAATTGCACATTGATCTTTCCAACTCAATGAAGAACTCGGTTGGTATTTTGATGGGGATTGCATTGAATCTGTAGATTGCTTTTGGTAGGATGGCCATTCTTAAAATGTTGATCTTTCCGATCCATGAGCATGGAAGATCTATCCATTTTCTGAGATCTTCCTCGATTTCCTTCTTTAGAGGTTTGAAGTTCTTGTCATACAGGTCCTTCACTTGCTTAGTTAGAGTCACACCAAAGTTTTCATAGTTTTTGTGACTATTGTGAAGGAGTCCTTTCCCTAATTTCTTTCTCCACATTTTTGTCCTTTGAATACAGGAAGGCTACTGATTTGTTTGAGTTAATTTTATATCTAGCCACTTTGCTTAACTTGTTTATCAGCTGTAGGAGTTCTCTGGTGGAATTTTTGGGGTCACTCACGTATACTATCATGTCATCGGCAAAGAGTGATGTTTTTCTCTCTTCCTTTCCAATTTGTATCCCCTTGATCTCCTTTTGCTGTCTAATTGCTCCAGCCAGGACTTCCAGTACTATGTTGAATAGGTAGGGGGGGAGTGGGCAGCCTTGTCGAGTTCCTGATTTTAGTGGGATTGTTTCAAGTTTCCCTCGGTTAAGTTTGATGTTGGCTGTTGGTTTGCTGTATATTTCTTTTATTATGTTTATGTATGGACCTTGGATTCCTGTTCTTTCCAGGACTTTTAAGATGAAGGTGTGTTAAATTTTGTCAAATGCTTTCTCAGCATCTAGTTAGATGACCATGTGATTTTTTTCTTTGAGTTTGTTTATATGCTGGATTACATTGATGGATTTCCTTTATTAAACCATCCCTGCATCCCAGGTTTTAAGCCTACTTGGTCACGGTGAATGATCGTTTTGATGTGTTCTTGAATTCGGTTTGCAAGGGTTTTGTTGAGTATTTTTCCATCAATGATCATAACTGAGTTTGGTCTGAAGTACTATTTTCTTGTAGGGTCTTTTTGTGGTTTAGGAACGACGGTTATGGTGGCCTCAAAAAATGAGTTAGGTAATATTCCATCATATTCTATTTTGTGGAATAGTTTGGAGATTATTGGTGTTATGTCCCCAACAAATGTCTGATAAAATTCTGCACTGAACCCATATGGACCTGGGCTTTTTTGTTTGAAAGGCTTATGATTACTTCTTCTATTTCTTTAGGTTTTATGGGATTATTTAGATGGTTTACTTGGTCCTGGTTTAACTTAATATCTTGTATCTGTCTAGGAATTCATCCATTTCCTCCAGATTTTCGAACTTTGTGGAGTATAGGCTTTTGTATTAGGAACTGATGATTTCTTTAATTTCCTCAGTTTCAGTTGTTATGTCTCCAATTTCCTTTCTGATTTTGTTAATTTGTATACTCTCTCTTTGCCCTCTAGTTAGTCTGGCTAGGGGTTTATCAATCTTGTTGATTTTCTTAAAGAACTCGCTCTTGGTTTTGTTGATTTTTTGATGTTTCTTTTTGTTTCTATTTGGTTTATTTCTGCTCTAATTTTGATTATTTCTTCCTGTCTACTCCTCTTGGGTGTGTCTGCTTTTTTTGTTTTAGAGCTTTTACCTCTTCTGTCAAGTTGCTGATGTATGCTCTCTCCAGTTTTTTTTTATTTTTGGAAGTGCTCAGGGCTATGAGTTTTTCTCTCAGTACTACTTTCATTGCATCCCATTGGTTTGGGTATGTTGTATTTTCATTTTCATTGAATTCTAGAAAATCCTTAATTTCTTTCTTTATTTCTTCTTTGACCCTGCTATCACTTAACAGAGCATTGTTTAGTTTCCATGTGTATGTGGGCTTTTTGTTGTCTTTGTTGTTGTTAAAGACCAGCCTTAGAACATGGTGATCTGAGAGGATGCATGGGAGTATTTCAATCTTCTTATATCGATTGAGGTTCGTTCTGTGTCCAATTATGTGCTCAATTTTTGAAAAGGTGCCATGGGGTGGTGAGAAGAAGGTGTATTCTTTTACTTTAGAATGATATGTTCTGTAGATATCTATTAATTCCAGTTGGTTCAAAGTCTCTGCTCATTTTACAGTGTCCTTGTTCAGTTTCTGTTTCCATGTTCTGTGCATTGGAGAGAGTGGGGTATTAAAGTCTCCCACTATTATTATGTGGGTTGAAATTTGTTTTTTGAACTTTATTAGGGTTTCTTTTATGAATGTGGGTACTTTTCTATTTGCAGCATATATATTTTAAGGATTTAGAGTTCCTCTTGACAGATTTATCTTGTAATGTGTAAAAAGCATCCTTCTTTATCTATTTTGATAACTTTTGTTTGGAAATTTACTTTATTTGTTATTAGAATAGCCACTCTAGCTTGCTTCTTTGGGCTGTTTGCTTGGAAGTTTTTTTCCCACCCTTTTACTTTGAGATAGTTTCTGTCTTTGTCTCTGAGATGAGTTTCCTGTATGCAGCAAAATGCTGGATTTTGTTTATATATACAGTCTGATAGCCTATGTCTTTTTATTGGGGAGTTGTGTCCATTTATGTTAATAGATATCAAGGAATAGTGGTTGCTGTTTCCTGTTATTATTGCTTTTGTAGGTTGAATTGTGTCTGTGTCTCTTTCTATTGTTGGTTTTCTTGCTTAGGAGTTTTCTTGTTTTTACTAGGATGTAGTTTGCCACATTGTGTTTGGTTTTCTACCTATAATTATTTGTAGTGCTGGTTTTGTGGTCAGATATTGTGTAAAATTAGATTTGTCTTGAAATATCTTCGTCTCTCCATCTATGGTGATTGATAGTTTTGCTAGGTATAGCAGCTTGGACTGGCACTTTTGCTGTCTTAGGGTCTGCATGATGTCTGTCCAGGCTCTTCTAGCTTTCATAGTCTCTGTTGAGAAACCAGGTGTGATTCTGATTGTTCTGCCTTTATATGTTACCTGACCTTTTTCCCTTACTGCTTTTAGTATTCTTTCTTTGCTTTGGGCACTTGGTGTTTTGATTATTATGTGTTGGGAGGAATTTCTTTTCTGATCCAACCTATTTGGAGTTCTGAAGGCTTCTTTTATGCTTGTGGTCATCTCATTCTTAAGGGTAGGGAAGTTTTCTTCTACAGTTTTGTTAAAGATATTTACTGTGCCTCTTAGTTGATATTCTTCTCCCTCTTCTATTCCTATTATCCTTAGGTTTGGTCTTCTCATTGTGTCCTGGATCTCCTGGACATTTTGGGTTAGGAGCTTTTTGTTTTTTGCATCTTCTCTGGCTTTTTAGTCTGTTTACAATGTTGTCTTATGCCCTTGAGATTCTCTCTTCCATCTCTTGTAGTCTATTGGAAATGCTTGCTTCTGTGACTCTTAATTTCTTTTCTAGGCGTTCTACCTCTAGGGTTATCTCTTTTAGTGTTTTCTTTATTGTGTCTATTTCCGTTTTAAATTTCTTCTTTCATTCCTTCATCTCTTTGGTACTGTTTTCTTCTAGTTCTTTGAGTTCTTTGAGTCATTTTCTTGTTTCCTCTTTAAAACCTTCTGATTCTTTTTGCTTTTCCTCCCATTCTTGTTTAAGGATCTCTATCAGCATCTTGAGGTATGATTTTAGGTCTGCGTCTTCGTTTTCTGGAGTGTTTGGCATTCCAATGTTTGCTGTGATGGGATAGCTGGGTACTGGTGTTGCCAGGTTGTCTTGGTTTCCTTGGGATATGCTCTTTCCCTTTCCTCTTGTCATCTTGTTGTCAGTGATATGTTCTTGACTTTCCCTTGTACCTGGTCTGTGTCCCTGAATCTCCACTGGTTCAGGTGGCAGATGGTCCCAGCCCTGTTCTGTGCCCCAAAGCCTCCGAGTGGTAAAAGAGGTCTCAATGCTGGGTTCCTGGTCCCTGGTCAGGCAGGCCAGGGGCGCGCTTTCCGTGCGCACTCAGCAGAGATCTCTCTGCTCCCTGGCTGCTCAGATCTCCTTCTCACCAGGCATTAAGCTTTGGGAACTGCTAGTCCAGGTGGCAGGTGGTCTGAGCCCTGTTCTGTGCCCCCTAGTTGCTTTTTCTTAAAGCTTTTTTCTGTATATGTTTTTGTGAGTGTGAACATGTATTTTCTCTACAATTCATATTATTACATTTTCCTTGTTATTAATATTCCTTAGATTGCATGTTACTTGATTTTGAATAAAAAGGTTTTCTAATTCTGTACAACAATTTTATTCATCAGTTCCTCCTAATTTCTCCTAATTACCACATCCACCTGGCTATTATTTGTAGATAATGTCTCATGTAGCCACACATGTTCCCTACAACTTACTACATACCATGACCTTGAACTTTTGCTCTCTTGCCTCCACTTTTCAAGTAAGAAGAAAACCGTAGACATGTAGCACTGAGGCCTTTATTACTCTTTTAGAAATTATGATGGCTTGAATATAAAACTGGCTTGCATGGGCTCATATGTGTGAATACTTGGTTCTCAGATAATGAGATCTGTTTGGGAAGGTATGGCCTTATAGGAGCAAGTGTGTCACCGGGGTCTTGCTTTGAGGTTTCAAACACCCATGGCATTCCCAGAGTGCTCTCTTTGCTCCTGACTGTATGTTAAGATGTGAGCCCCAGATCCTGCTTCAGAACCATTTCTAAATTCTGCCATGCTCCACATGTTGGTGATCATGCACCATACTCTTTGAAACTATATACCTCAAATAAACTCTCCTATAATTTGTCTTTTTCACTTGTCATGGTATCTTTTTACAGTAATAGAAAAGAAACCAGGACAAAAAATGAGAATTTTGACTCTACATCCATATCTTGTACATTTCTATGTAAGACGAACTCTTGAACCATTTAAATATTTTTCTAGAATATTAGTCTTCAAATGTATTATTTCCAGTTGCCATCTTTAAATATGTTTTTTTCATTTTTTTCAGTTTCTATGGGCTCTTCTTTTCCAGAGATTTCAATATATAACCTGAGCACTATATAGCCCACTGTGTTCTTGAACTCACAATTTTTCTTCTTTTACATTTTTCCTGCAATGGAATAATCTTTGTATACCACCACTTAACAGTTAAATTTTCCCTCCCTAACTATATTATTTCAAGATATATTTTCCTGTTACTGCATCATAGGATTTTAAAATTAATCAGGTTTTTGTTTACTTTTAAGTCTGGTGGTTTTGAATGTTATATAAGTCTTTTAATAAAACTATTAGGTCCAATATTTTATCTATTAAGAATTTTTAACATCTAAAACAATATAGATAAGCTATTGGTGTTAGTTTCCTTCTAAAAGTTGGAAGAAAAAGTCCCTATTGTTGAAAACACCATCTATTTATTAACCTAAAATTTGGGGAATCAATTTGGGAAGTAAAAGTTTTATTTCATCTTACAGTTCCCATGTCACACTCCTACTGAGGGAAGTCAGAGCAGAAACTGAAACAGATGCTACAGGTGAACACTGCTTATTGGCTGGATACTCATGGTCTGCTTCCTTATATGAATCAGGGCCACCTGCCCAGAGATGGCACTGTACTGATAGAGGTTCTCTTTGCTTAGATATGCCAATGTTTCTGTCAAGTTGACAAAAACATAGCAGGACATTCTTATATCAGCAGATAGGTGCAGCTATCCCTTAAGTTTCTTTATGTATCAGACAGTGATCATTAAAGAGAGGCAAATCTATTCAGCATAAAAGCAATAAATACTGGGTGTCCATACCAACTTAACTTACTTAGAATATAAGCCCAGCAAACTGTTGTGGACAAGGGGCAGAAAGATTTTGTAACAGCCAAAGGACCGGAAAATGTACTGAATGTTGTGTGTGTGTGTGTGTGTGTGTGTGTGTGTGTGTGTGTGTGTGTGTGTAAATAAAAAATAATTGAGGCTGAGAGGCCATAACTTTGAGAGGATGTTAAAAGTGAATAGAGGAAGTATTGGGAAAATAGGGGTATTAAGTTAATGATATCTTATTGAAAATAAATTGCCTATAATTTTTTAAAAAGAATTTAAAAGTGAATTAATAAATTGATATAGCTAGAAACTCGGTAGTTAGGGAGTCCATCTTATCCTGCACAAAAAAAACCCAAAAAAACAAAAAACAATGATATCCCTTACTTAAGAAAGCAGGGTCATGATGAAAGAATTGTCTCTTTTGTGCACCAATTTTCCTACCCCCAAAAGCAATGACATAATATTAGATTCTCAGAGCTTCTATGGTGATGGCAGGGATGAAAAAACAGGAAGTGCCTTTTTGTTGAAACTCATTTTAATAACTATGACTTTGAACGTTGTTTTCTGTTAAAGTGGGAATCATTTCCTTCCATTCTAAACTCAACCTTGGTTGAGGTGGTCCCGCAACCTCTCACATCAAAAGAAGGCTTGTTTCCTAGTAGGTCTGTCTTACCCAGGGTCATAGGAGATCTGCTATAACTAGGATCACAGGAAGTGTGCCCTAACTTGGGACACAAAAGGCCCACATAACCATCAACCGCACTGTTTGCCTCCCACAGAACTTGCTTTAACCTGGCTCACAGAGCTCCATCAGCCTACAAGAAGGGACAGGCTCCAGTATGAGACAACAAAGCCAGTTAACATCAGAGATAATCAGATGGCAAGAGGCAAGTGCATAAAGATAAGCAACAAAAACAATGCTACTTGGCACAATCAAAACCCAGTTCTCCAACACAGCAAACCCTAAACACCCTATAATGCCCGAAAAGCAAGATTCCGACCTAAAACCCTATCTTATGAAGATGATAGGGGACTTTAAGGACGACATAATAAACTTCATTAAAGAAATAAAAAAAAAAAACTGAAAAAGCTGGATGAAATGGAGGGTTTTCTAGACAGATCCCAGGTACCAAAGTTAAGTCAGGATTAGGTTAAATACCTGTACTGTCTTGTAATCCCTAAGGAAATAGACAAGTAATTAAAGTTTCCTGCCAAAAAAGCCTATGGCCAGATACTTTAGGGAAGAATTCTATCAGCTCTTCAAAGAAGACCTAATGCCAATCTCCTCAAACTACACCACAAAATGGAAACAAAAAGAACATTACTCAATTTATTTTATGAAGTACACTTTTATGTTGATACCTAAACCATACAAAGATATAACAAAGAAAAAAACTTCAGACCAATTTTGCTTATAAATATCAATGCAAAAATACTCAATAAAGAAAAACTGGTGACTTTGTTGTTGTTAAAGACCAGCTTTAGACCATGGTAATCTGAGAGGATGCATGGAGGCATTTCAATTTTCTTATATTGATTGAGGCTCATTCTGTGTCCAATTATGTGGTCAATTTTCGAGAAGGTGCCATGGGGTGGCGAGAAGAAGGTGTATTCTTTTACTTTAGGATAATATATTCTGTATATATCTATTAATTCTAGTTGGTTCAAAGTCTCTGCTAGTTTTGCAGTGTCCTTGTTCAGTTTCTGTTTCCATGATCTGTCCATTGGTGAGAGTGCGGTATTAAAGTCTCCCACTATTATTGTGTGGGGTGAAATGTATTTTTTGAGCTTTAGTAGGGTTTCTTTTATGAATGTAGGTGATTTTTTATTTGGAGCATATATGTTAAGGATTGAGAGTGCCTCCTGATAGATTTCCCCGGAAATGAGTAAAAAGTGTCCTTCCTTAACTTTTTTGATAACTTTTGGTTGGAAATTTACTTTATTCGATATTAGAATAGCCACTCCAGCTTGCTTCTTGGAGCTGTTTGCTTGGAAGTTTTTTTTCCCACCCTTTTATCTGAGATAGTGTCTGTCTTTGTCTCTGAGATGAGTTTCCTGTATGCAGCAAAAAGCTGGATTTTGTTTATATATCCAGTCTGATAGCCTATGCCTCTTTATTGGGGAGTTGAGTCCATTCATGTTAATAGATATCAAGGAATAGTTGTTTCTGTTTCCTGCCATTATTGCTTTTGAGAATTGAGTTGTGTCTGTGTCTTTTTCTTCTTTTAGTTTTCTTGCTCAGGAGTTTTTCTGTTTTTACTAGGCTGTATTTTCCCTCATTGTATTTGGTTTTCCACCTATAATTCGTTGTAGTGCTGTGTTTGTGGTCAGATATTGTGTAAATTTTGATTTGTCTTGAAATATCTTCATCTCTCCATCTATGGTGATTGATAATTTTTCTGGGTATAGCAGCTTGGGCTGGCACTTGTGCTCTCTTAGGGTGAGCATAATATCTGTCCAGGCTCTTCTAGCTTTCATAGACTCTGTTGAGAAATCGGGTGTGAGTATGATTGGCCTGCCTTTATATGTTACCTGACCTTTTTCCCTTACTGCTTTTAGTATTCTTTCTTTGCTTTGGTCACTTGATATTTTGACTATTATGTGTTGGGAGGTATTTCTTTTCTGGTTCAAAAATTTGGAGTTCTGAAGGCTGCATTTATGCTCGTGGTCATCTCATTCTTGAGGGTACGGAAGTTTTCTTCTACAATTTTGTTGAAGATATTTACTGTGCCTCTTAGTTGATACTCTACTCCCTCTTCTATTCCTATTATCCTTAGGTTCAGTCTTCTCATTGTGTCTTGAATTTCATGGACATTTTGGCTTAGGAGCTTTTTGTTTTTTGCATCTTTTCTGGCTGTTTTGTCTATGTTTACAATGTTGTCTTCTGCCCCCGAGATTCTCTCTTTCATTTCTTGTAATCTATTGGAAATGCTTGCTTCTGTGACTCCTGATTTCTTTTTTAGGTGTTCTACCTCTAGAGTTATCTCTTTTAGTGTATTCTTTATTGTGTCAATTTCCATTTTAAATTCTCTCTTCCATTCTTTCATCTCTTTGGTTGTGTTTTCCAGTAGTTCTTTGAGTTTTTTTGTTTTTGCTTTAAAAGCTTCTGAATCTTTTTGCTTTTCCTCCCGTTCTTGTTTAATTATCTCTGTCAGCATCTTGAGGTATGATTTCAGGTCTGTGTCTTCTTTTTCTGGAGTGTTTGAAATTCCGATGTTTGCTGTTATAGGAGAGCTGGGTTCTGGTGTTGCTAGCTTGTCTTAGTTTCCTTGGGATATACTCTTTCACTTTCCTATTGCCATTTTGTTTTCAATGATATGTTCTTGCCTTTCCCTTGTATCTCGTCTGTGTCCCTGGATCTCCACTGGTCCAGGTGGCAGATGGGCCGAGCCCTGTTCTATGCCTCAGAGTCGCTGGGTGGGAACAGAAGTTTCAAAGTTCTGTTCCTGGTCGCTGGATCAGGCAGGGCAGGGCGAGGCAAGGCAGGGGATACACTTTCCATGTACACTCAGCAGAGATCTCTCTGCTCCCTGGCAGCCCAGTTCTCCCACCCACCAGTTGCTCAGCCTCTATGAGCCGCCATTCTGGTTGGCAGATGGGCCAGGCTCCGCTCTGTGCCCTGAAGTCACAACCGGGTGGAAACAGAAGTTTCAAAGTTTTGTTCCCAGTCACTGGATCAGGCAGGGCAGGGCAGGGCAAGGCAGGGGGTGCACTTTCTGTGTGCACTCCGCAGAGGTCCTAAACAACGCTCTGTTAAATGATAGCAGGGTCAAAGAAAAAATAAAGAAAAAAATTAAAAACTTTCTAGAATTCAACGAAAACGAAAACACAACATACCCAAACCTATGGGATGCAATGAAAGCAGTACTGAGAGGAAAACTCATAGCCCTAAGTGCTTCCAAAAAGAAACTGGAGAGAGCTTACATCAGCAACCAGACAGCACAGCTAAAAGCCCTAGAACAAAAGGAAGCAGTTATACCCAAAAAGAGTAGACGGCAAGAAATAATCAAAATTAGGGGAGAAATAGACCAAATAGAATCAAAAAGAACCATTGAAAAAATCAACAAAACAAAGAGATGGTTCTTTGAGAAAATCAACAAGATTGAAAAACCCCTAGTCAGACTAACTAGAGGGCAAAGAGAGAGTATACAAATTAAGAAAATCAGAAAAGAAAGTGGAGACATAACAACTGAAACTGAGGAAATTCAAGAAATCATCAGATCCTACTACAAAAACATACTCCACAAAATTGGAAAATCTGGAGGAAATGGACGAATTCCTAGACAGATACAAGATCCTAAAGTTAAACCAAGACCAAGTAAACCATCTAAATAACCCTATAACACCTAAAGAAATAGAAGAAGTCATCAAAAGCCTCCCAACCAAAAAAAGCCCAGGTCCAGACGGGTTCAGTGCAGAATTTTATGAGACATTTATTGGAACTATAATATGAATACTCTCCAAACTATTCCAAAAGATAGAATCAAGTGGAATACTACCTAACTCGTTTTTTGAGGCTACAATAACCCTCGTACCTAAACAACACAAAGACACTACAAGGAAAGAGAACTTCAGACCAATCTCACTTATGAACATTTATGCAAAAATACTCAACACAATCTTTGCAAACCGAATCCAAGAACACATCAAAAAGATCATTCATCATGACCAAGTAGGCTTCATCCCTGGGATGCAGGGATGGTTTAATATAAGGAAATCCACCAAGCTAATTCACCATATAAACAAACTCAAATATTAAAATCACATGGTCATCTCACTAGATGCTGAGAAAGCATTTGACAAAATTCAACACCCCTTCATGTTAAAAGTCCTGGAAAGAACAGGAATCCAAGGTCCATACATAAACATAATAAAAGCAATTTACAGCAAACCAACAGCCAAAATCAAACTTAATGGTTAGAAACTTGAAGCAATCCCACTAAAATCAGGGACTCGACAAGGCTGCCCACTCTTTCTCTACCTGTTCAACATAGTACTGGAAGTCCTGGCTGGAGCAATTAGACAGCAAAAGGAGATCAAGGAGATACAAATTGGAAAGGAAGAGATAAAACAACACTCTTTGCTGATGACATGATAGTGTACTTAAATCACCCCACAAGTTCCACCAGAGAACACCTACAGCTGATAAACAAGTTCAGCAAAGTGGCTAAATACAAAATTAACTCAAACAAAACAGGAGCCTTCCAATACTCAAAAAGCAAACATGTGGAGAAAGAAATTTGGGGAAAGGTACCCTTCACAATTGTCACAAAAACTATGAAATACCTTGGTGTGACTCTAACTAAGCAAGTGAACGACCTGTATGACAAGAACTTCAAACCTCTAAAGAACGAAATTGAGGAGGATCTCAGAAAATTGAAAGATCTCCAATACTCATGGATTGGAAAGATCAACATCTTAAAAATGGAAATCTTACCAAAACCAATCTACAGATTCAATGCAATACTCCATCAAAATTCCAACCCAGTTCTTCATGGAATTGGAAAGAGCATTGTGCAATTTCATATAGAATAACAAATGACCTAGAATAGCAAAATCCATCCTCAACAACCAAAAAACATCTGCAGGAATCACTATCCCTGACCTCAAGCTATATTACAAGGCAATTGTGCTGAAAACTGCATGGTACTGGTAAAAAATAGGCATGTGGATCAATGGAATAGAATAGAATATCCATAAATGAGCCCTCATGTATATGGTCACCTGTTTTTTGACAAAGGAGCCGCAAACATTAAATGGAAAAAGGACAGCCTATTCAACAAATGGTACTGGTCCAACTGGCACTCAGCATGCAAAAGATTGAAAATAGACCCTTTCTTATCTCCTTGTACAAAGCTCAAGTGTAAGTGGATCAAAGATCACCACATTAAACCAGATAAACTGAAACTATTAAATGAGAAAGTAGGGAAAACCTTAGAACACATAGGCACAGGAGAAAATTTCCTGAACAAAACACCAATGGCTCAAGCTCTAAGGTCAAAAATTAACAAATGAAAATTAATGAGATTGCAAAGTTTCTGTAAGGCTAAGGACATTGTCAAGAAAACAAAACGGCAACCAACAGAATGGGAAAAGATCTTTACCAACACCAATCATATAGAGACCTAATAACCAAGGTATACAAAGATCTCAAAAAGCTAGACACCAGAGTATCAAATAACCCTATTAAAACATGGGGTACAGAGATAAACAAAACATTCTCAGTTGAGGAACACCGAATGGCCAAGAAACATCTAAGGAAGTACTCAACATCCTTAGTCATCAGGGAAATGCAAATCAAAACAACCCTTAGATTCCACCTCACACCAGTCAGCTTGGCCAAGTTTCAAAACTCAGTTGAGAGCAGATGCTGTCGAGGCTGCAGAGAAAGAGGAACACTTCTCCAGTGTTGGTGGGGTTGCAAACTAATACAACCACTCTGGAAATCTGTCTGGCGATAACTCAGAAAATTGGATATAGTACTACCTGAAAACCCAACTATTCCACTTCTTGGCATATACCTCAGGGACACTTTAATACAAAACAAAGGTATATGCACCACAATGTTCATAGCAGCTCTATTTAAAATAGCCAGAAGCTACAAAGAATACAGATGTCCTTCAGAAGATGAATGGATACAAAAATTGTGGTACATTTACACGATGGAATACTACTCAGCCACTAGAAACAATGACTTAACCAAATTCTTAAGAAAATGTCTGCATCTAGAGAATATCATCCTGAGTGAGATAACCCAGTCACAAAAGAACAGACATAATATGCAGTCACTGATAGTGGGATGCTAACCCCAGAGGCTTGCGCTCCCCCAGAAACAATTCACAGACTGTATGAAGTCCAAGAAATAAAGAAAACTAAACAAAACAAAAAATAGTTACAAAACAAGAAAACGTTGACTACTTCCATGTTACATTTTGTTTTATATGTTCTTTACCCTCATTGTAACTATTAAGTTTTCAATGCATACTATCAAACCTTTAAAAAATCAAGTACTGACTAAAAATATATTCATATAGATTTATGTAAAAATTATTTTAAAATCTGAAAATAAGTACTGACAAAAATGTATAATTTTAAGCAAAAAATGTTTAAAATCTGTACATTTATCTTTGTTTTGTAAAATAAAGTTATTTATAAAAAAAAAAGAAAGAAAGACTGGTGAGTAGGAGATCTGGACAGCCAGGGAGCAGACAGATCTCTGCAGAGTGCACAAAGAAAGCTTGCACCAACCCTGCCTGATCCAAGGAACAGGGACACTGCATTGGAACCTCTGTTTCAACACGGTGACGTTGGGGCACAGAACAGAGCTCGGCCCATCTGCCACCTGGACCAATGGAGATCCAGGAACACATACCAGATACAAGGGAAAAGCAAGAACATATCACTGACAACAAGATGGCAAGAAGAAAGCTAAAGAGTATAACAGCAAATATTGGAATGCCAAACACTCCAGAAAAAGAAGATGCAGACCTGAAATCTTACCTCAAGATGCTGATAGAGATCCTTAAACAAGAACAGGAGGAAAAGCAAAAAGAATCATAATCTTTTAAAGAGGAAACATGAAAATCACTCAAAGAACTCAAAAAACTAGAGGAAAACAGTACCAAAGAGATGAAGGAATGGAAGAAGGAATATAAAACGGAAATTGACGCAATAAAGAAAACACTAAAAGAGATAATCCTAGAGGTAGAACACCTAAAAATAAAATCAAGAGTCACAGAAGCACGCAATTCCAATAGACTACAAGAGATGGAAGAGAGAATCTCAGGGGCAGAAGGCAACATTGTAAACATAGACAAAACAGCCAGAGAAGATGCAAAAAACAAAAAGCTCCTAACCCAAAATGTCCAGAAAATCCAGGACAAAATGAGAAGACCGAACCTAAAAATAATAGGAATAGAAGAGGGAGAAGAGTATCAACTAAGAAGCACAGTAAATATCTTCAACAAAATTGTAGAAGAAAACTTCCCTACCCTTAAGAATGAGATGACCACAAGCATAAAAGAAGCCTTCAGAACTCCAAATTTTTGAACCAGAAAAAAAATACCTCCGACACATAATAGTCAAAACACCAAGTGCCCAAAGCAAAGAAAGAATACTAAAAGCAGTAAGGGAAAAAGGTCAGGTAACATATAAAGGCAGACCAATCAGAATCACACCCGGTTTCTCAACATAGACAATGAAAACTCGAAGAGCCTGGACAGATATTATGCTCACCCTAAGAGAGCACAAGTGCCAGCCCAAGCTGCTATACCCAGCAAAACTATCAATCACCATCGATGGAGAGATGAAGATATTTCAAGACAAATCTAAATTTACATAATATCTGACCACAAATCTAGCACTACAACGAATTATAGGTGGAAAACCCCATACAATGAGGAGAAATACATCCTAATAAAAACAAGAAACCTCCTAAGAAAACCAAAAGAAGAAAAAGAAAAGACACAACTTAACCCAAAAAAGCAATAATAGCAGGAAACGGAAACATCTATTCCTTGATATCTATTAACATAAATGGCCTCAACTCCCCAATAAAGAGACGTAGGCTAGCAGACTGGATACATAAACAAAATCCAGCATTTTGCTGCACACAGGAGACTCATCTCAGAGACAAAGACAGACACTATCTCAGAGTAAAAGGGTAGGAAAAAAACTTCCAAACAAACAGCTCCAAGAAGCAAGCTGGAGTGGCTATTCTAATATCAAATAAAGTAAATTTCCAACCAAAAGTTATCAAAAAAGATAAGGAAGGAAACCTTTTACTCATTACCAGGGAAATCTGTCAGGAGGCACTCTCAATCCTTAACATATATGCTCCAAATTAAAAAGCACCCACATTCATAAGAGAAACCCTAATAAAGCTCAAAAAATACATTTCACACCACACAATAATAGTGGGAGACTTTAATACTCCACTCTCACCAATGGACAGATCACGGAAACAGAAACTGAACAAAGACACTATAACACGAGCATAATTTAAACCAACTGGAATTAATAGATATCTACAGAACATATCATCCTAAAGTAAAATAATACACCTTTTTCTCATCACCTCATGGCACCTTCTTGAAAATTGACCACATAATTGGACACAGAACGAGCCTCAATCAATATAAGAAGATTGATACTCCCATACATCCTCTCAGATCACCATGGTCTATGGCTGGTTTTTAACAACAAAGACAAAAAAAAAAAAAGCCCACATACACATGGAAACTAGACAATGCTCTTTTAAACAATAGCAGGGTCAAAGAAGAAATAAAGAAAGAAATTAAGGATTTTCTAGAATTCAGTGAAAATGAAAACACAACATACTCAAAACTATGGAATGTACGGAGAGGAAAACTCATAGCCCTAAGTGCTTCCAAAAAAAAAAAAAAAAAAAAAAAAAAAAAAAAAAAATTGGAGAGAGCTTACATCAGCAACTTTACAGCACAGCTAAAATCTCTAGAACAATAGGAAGCAGATACACCCAAGAAGAGTAGATGGCAAGAAGTAATCAAAATTAGGGCAGAAATAGACCAAATATAAACAAAAAGAACCATTGAAAGAATCAACAAAACCAAGATGTGGTTTTTTGAGAAAATCAACAAGATTGATAAACCCCTAGCCAGACTAACTAGAGGGCAAAGAGAGAGTATAGAAATTAACAAAATCAGAAAGGAAAGTGGAGACATAACAACTGAAACTGAGGAAATTCAAGAAATTATCAGATTCTACTACAAAAGCATATACTCCACAAAGTTGGAAAATCTGTAGGATATGGATGAATTCCTAGACAGATAAAAGACCCTAAAGTTAAACCAGGACCATGTAAACCATCTAAATTATCCCATAGCACCTAAAGAAATAGAAGCAGTCATCAAAAGCCTACCAACCAAGAAAAGCCCAGGTCCATTCGGATTCAGTGCAGAATTTTATCAGACATTTATTGTGGACATAACACCAATACTGTCCAAACTATTCCACAAAATAGAATATGATGGAATATTACCTAACTCATTTTCTGAGGCTACAATAATTCTCATTCTTAAACCACACAAAAACCCTACAAGGAAAGAGAAATCAGACCAATCTCACTTATGAACATTAATGCAAAAATACTCCACAAAATCCTTGCAAACCGAATCCAGGAACACATCAAAACCATCATTTACCATGACCATGTAGGCTTCATCCCTGGGATGCAGGGATTGTTTAATAAAGGAAATCCATCAATGTAATCCACCATATAAACAAACTCAAAGAACAAAATCACATGGTCATCTCACTAGATGCTAAGAAAGCATTTGACAAAATTCAATACCCCTTCATCTTAAAAGTCCTGGAAAGAACAGGAATCCAAGGTCCATACATAAACATAATAAAAGCAGTATACAGCAAACCAACAGCAACATCAAACTTAATGATGGGAAACTTGAAGCAATCCCACTAAAACCAGGGACTCTACAAGGCTGCCCACTCTCCCCCTACCTATTTAACATAGTACTGGAAGTCCTGGCTGGAGCAATTAGACAGCAAAAGGAAATAAAGTGGATATAAATCAGAAAGGAAGTGGTAAAAACATCACTCCTTGCATATGACATGATAGTGTACTTAAGTTAACACAAAAATTCCACCAGAGAACTCCTACAGCTGATAAACAAGTTTATCAATGTGGCTGGATACAAAATTAACTCATACAAATCAGTAGCCTTCATATTCAAAGGACAAACATGTGGAGAAAGAAATTAGGGAAAGGATACCCTTCACAATAGTCACAAAAACTATGAAATACCTTGGTGTGACTCTAACTAAGCAAGTGAACGACCTGTTTGACAAGAACTTCAAACCTCTAAAGAAGGAAATCGAGGAAGATCTTGAAAATGGAAAGATCTCCCATGCTCATGGATTGGAAAGATCAACATTTTAAAAATGGTCATCCTACCAAAAGCAATCTAGAGATTCAATGCAATCCCCATCAAAATTCCAGCTCAATTCTTCATTGAGTTGGAAAGATCAATATGCTAATTCATATGGAATAAGAAAAGACCTAGAATAGCAAAATCCATCCTCAACAACAAGAATAGATCTGCAGGAATCACTATCCCTGACCTCAAGCTATATTACAAGGCCATTGTGCTGAAAACTGCATAGTACTTGTACCGAAATAGGCATGTGGATCAATGGAATAGAATAGAAGATCCAGAAATGAGCCCTCATGTATATGGTCACCTGATTTTTGACAAAGGAGCCTTAAACATTAAATGAAAAAAGGACAACCTATTCAACAAATGGTGCTGGTCCAACTGGCACTCAGCATGCAAAAGAATGAAAATAGACCCTTTCTTATCTCTTTGTTCAAAGCTCAGTGTAAGTGGATCAAAGATCTCCACATTAAACCAGATACACTGAAACTATTAGATGAGAAAGTAGGGAAAACCTTAGAACACATAGGCACAGGAGAAAATTTCCTGAACAAAACACCAATGGCTCAAGCTCTAAGGTCAAAGATTAACAAATGGGACTTAATGAGATTGCAAAGTTTCTGTAAGGCTAAGGACATTGTCAAGAAAACAAAACGGCAGCCAGCAGAATGGGAAAAGATCTTTACCAACTCCATATCAGTTAGAGGTCTAATATCCAAGGTATACAAAGAACTCAAAAAGCTAGACACCAGAGAATCAAACTACATATTAAAAAATGGGGTACAGAGCTAAGCAAAACGTCCTAAATTGAGGAATATTGAATGGCTGAACAACATCTGAGGAAGTGCTTGACATCCTTATCCATCAGGGAAATGCAAATCAAAACAACCCTAAGATTCCACCTCACACCAGTCAGATTGGCCTAGATCCAAAACTCAGATGATAGCAGATGCTGGTTAGGTTGTGGAGAAAGAGGAACACTTCTCCACTGTTGGTGGAGTTGTAAACTGATACAACCTCTCTGGAAATCAGTCTGGCGATACCTCAGAAAATTGGATATAGTACTACCTGAAGTCCCAGCTATTCTACTTCTGGGCATATACCCCAGAGACACTTTAATATACAACAAAGATACATGTACCACAATGTTAATAGCAGCTATATTTATAATAGCCAGAAGCTGGAAAGAACCCAGATGTCCTTCAGTAGATGAATGGATACAAAAATTGTGGTACATTTACACAATGGAATACTACTCAGCCATCAGAAACAATGACTTAACCAAATTCTTAAGAAAATGGCTGCATCTAGAGAATATCATCCTGAGTGAGATAACCCAGTCACAAAAGAACAGACATAATATGCAGTCACTGATAGTGGGATGCTAACCCCAGAGGCTCGGACTGCCCCAGAAACAACTCACAGAATGTGTGAAGTTCAAGAAACAAAGAATACAAAACAAAACGAAACAAAACAAAACAAAACAAAAAAACAGTCCAGCTCAATCCTTACACACCAAGAACATGTTGACTAATCCCTGGTTACACCCTGTTTTACATGTACTTTTTGCTCATTGTAAATAGTAAGACCTTAATGCAGAGTATCAAACCTTAAAAAAGAGGGAAAAAAAAAGTTAAGCACTGACACAATAGTATTTGTATACATTTATGCAAAAATTTTTAATTTTTTTATCTTTGTTTTTTAAAATAAAGTTTTAAAAATTTTTTTAAAAAAAGGGGGGAAAGAAATCCAAAAAGATTTTACTAGGGAACACCTACCGCTGATACATAACTTCAGCAAAGTGGCTGGATATAAACTTAACTCAAACAATCAGTATCTTTACTCTACTCAAAGGACAAACAGAATGAAAAAGAAATTAGGGAAACAACACCCTTCAAAATAGTCACAGATAACATAAAATATCTTTGTGTAACTCTAACCAAGGAAGTAAAAGATCCATAAACTTGCGGTACAGAGGTAATCAGAATTTTCCAGTGAGAAATCTTAAATGGCCAAGGAATACCTACAGAATTATTTAACTTGCTTTTTGATAAGGAAAATGGAAATCATAACAAACCTGAGATTGCATCTTATGGCAATCAGAAAGACTAAGATCAAAACTTTAGGTGACAGCACATGTTAGTGAGGATGTGGAGAATGAGGGAAACTCCTCCATTGCTGGTGAGATGGCAAACTGGTACAACCACTTTGGAAATAAATCAATTTGGTGATTCCTCAGAAAATTGGAAGTAGTTCTACACAGCTATATCAGTCCTGAGAATATACCCAAACTATGGTTCACCATATCACAGGTACACATGCTCCACTGTGTTCATAGAAGCCTGTTTATAATATCCAAAAGCTGGAAACAACCCAGATGTCTCTCAAAGGGAAAAATAGCTACAGAAATCATGATACATTTACACAATGGAATATTTTTCACCCATTAAAAATGAGAACATCATGAATTTGAAGGCAAAAAAATGGAGCTACAAAGTATAATTTTGATTGAGGTAATCAACGCAAAACGGCATTCCTGGTATGTACTCACTTATAAGTGGATATTAGCCAAACGCTCAGAATCCCCACAACATAACTCACAGACCTCATGAAATTTAACAAGAAAGAAGCCAAAATATGCATGTTTCAATTCCACTTAGGAGGAAGAACAAAATAATCATGGAAAATAAAGAGAGTGAAGAGCCTGTGTGGGAGAGGAGAGAGCTAAAGAGAAGAGGGCAGGATCAGGCATGGTTGGGGTCATGAGATAAGCCCAGAGGGTAAGGAGAGTCAATAAAAAATTACACAACAGTTTGGTGTGGGAATTGTGTGACAGGCACCAGGGATGTGAGAGGCTCCCAGGACCCAAAGGGGATGACATTAACCAAAATGCCCAGCAGCTGTGGGACAAAACCTTAAGAGACCACGTCCAGTAGATAGATATGGACCCCAGTTGATAGATGGTGTCACCCACCCATGTTAAAGTATTTAACTCAGAACTGTGCTTGTCTAAAGGAATTGCAGGGGTGAAAGTGGAGGGTGAAAAAAAGACTGTCCAGAGATGGCCCCACTTTGGGCCCATCCCATGTGTAAACACCAAACTCTGACACTATTGCTGATGCCAAGATGTGCTTGCATAGAGTGGCCTGGCATGGCTCCCCTCTGAGAATCTCTGCCAGCAACTGACTAAGACATGCAGATAGATACTCACAAAACCATTGGACTGAACTCAGGGAGGCACGTAGAAGAGTTAGGTGAAGAGCTGACAGAGTTGAAGGGGATTGCAAGTCTATAGGAAGTACAGCAATACCAATTAACCAGACCCCTCAGGGCTCCCAGCGACCAAACCACCAACCAAAGAACATGCATAGGCCTTTCAGAAGACTGCTGTATTTGTCCTCAGTGGAAGGGAATGTGCTTTGCCTTGTGAAGGTTTAGTGCTCCAGAGAAGAGGAATGCTTGAGGTGAGGTACATGTGGGTGAGTGGGTAGGGGAGCACCCTCTTACAGGCATAAAGGAGGATGGAATGGGGACATGTGAAGGGGGACTTGAAGGAGGACAGCACTTGAAATGCAAATAAATGCAAAGATAATAATTAGTAAATAAAAAGGAGAATCACTTAATAATAAGTTGATTATTTTATAACACATTTTGTGTGTGTGTGTGTGTGTGTGTGTGTGTGTGTGTGTATGTGTGCGGGCATGTGTGTTTGTGTTTGCATCTTTGAAAAAGAAGTACCTAACCCTCTAGAGACTTGATACCCCTGAGATTGGGGAAGTCTGGTAGGGTGAAGGGTCGGTCGAGTGTAGACATCCTCTTGGAGACAGGGGAGAAGGAATAAGATGAAAAACTGTTGGAGGATGGACAGGAAGTGATTAATGACTGGGCTGTAAAAAAATAAAAAATATAATGATAAAAATAGAAAAAAAGAACAAGGAAAAAAGTGATTTTAAGAACAGAAATGTCACATGAAAATAAAATAGAGATTTTTATTTCAATCAGTATAGCCATACTTACAATAGGGAAACTGGTCATTTGAGAAACAAAGACGAGTAAGAATTCCAATGCATTTAATGTTAGGAAACAAGAAACGATAGTTATTGATCATGCTACCTATAGCGAAGGTTCAGATTTTCCTGTTAAGATTAAAACTAAGATGTTGAGGACTCTAAGCCAGCCAGATAGAACAGTTAGACTGTCAAAGAGGCTGGGAATAAAATGAAAATTACTGCAGTACTCTTAGGACAGATTCCTGGGAACAAACACCTCAAATGACAGAAAAAGAAGCTGAAAGAGATGACAGAGAATAAAGCAAAGGAAGCAGAAAGAAAAAAAAATACAATTTTGTTGTAAGAGTTACGGTGTAACAAGTGATATAAACAGGCTTTGAAAAGTTTTCACTTTCCCTTCTATTTGTTATAAGGATAGTAGTATATAGAACCCTGCTCTGAGATTCAAAATGGAATCTGAAAAAGCCAAACATGAGTAGAAAAGGCAAGCCTGGGGGGGGATAGAGTAAACCAGGATATGCAGGGCTCTCTTTATGTGGAAAGAATATCCACTGAAAAGAGAGGAGGGAAGCAGGCAGTCAGAATAGGAAGATCTGAAGACTCCTTTACAGACTTCCACAGGGAGGTTAATGCAGATGAGAAGAGGGAGACCTTACAGCCAAGCTAAGCATCAAAGACAAGGCTAAGAAAGCCAAGATGGCTCTTGCCTTTTTTCAGAATGAGTTTCAAGTACCTAATTTTGGTTATTGTGTAAAGGTCAGTTAAGACAGTGATGGGAAATCTACTTAACATGACGTGCATTTTCTAGAGAAACGAAAAGCAGGTGAAGAGCAGGCGTGGTCTGTTGTTTGGGCAGAAAAATAGTGCAATAGACAAAAGAAAAGGTGTCTCTTGCCCTCTCTACATACCATGGTTTTCTACTCAATGTGTACCTCACAGGAATAACAACCTGCATTGCCACATGGAGGCATATGTAAAGTTGGCCATTCATTATTTGTAATTCAGATATGATGAGTAAAACATAAGTTAGCACAAACACAATTAAATAACTCTCATTTACAACTATGTCACTCTCTAAAGTAACACATAAATTAAATGAATAATACCAATCATATTTTAAGGGATCAAGATTAAAGTGTAAGTTAATATGCAGTAACCAACATTCTTATATAATAAAACATATGAAACATCAATAGAAATAATCTCTGTGCAGCAATTTTTAAATATAGATGAAATATACAGTTGATAATTATGTAGATCCATGAAATAGAACAGACAATGTAAGAGACTATCACAAGTATTAAAAATTAATATAAGTGAATAAGAGTTCAAAGTTTTTAAAAATGTTAAATAAATTTGTGCTACTAAATAAAAAAAACCATTCTCTGTTAATGACAGAAGAATACTTACTGCTACTAGAGACAAGAATTATTGCAAAATTGAAACCATATTACTTTAAAAGGTGAAATATATAATTCAAATATCACAAATCATGTCTTAATCAAAATGAGAAACCCAGGTAACTTAACTTTTCCTCTTCATTCCTATGCTAAAGAACATGACCAAAAGCAGCTTGGGGAGAGAAATGCTTATTTTGGCTTACAGCCTCATGCTTATTATGAAGAAAACTCAGGACAGGAGCTTAACAAAGGAACCTAGAGACCAAATGGATGCAGAACCATGGGGGAAGGCACATACTGGCTTGCTCTTCTTGAATGCTCAACTTGCTATTTTTTTTACAACCTAGGACCACCACTTAGAGGTCATACCACCCACTGTGAGCTGGGCCTCTACATGTGTACACACCAGAATGTACTTATTAATGTACACACCTCTCCACCCCACTCATTCCACACATTGCACACCACACATACATCTCCTGAAATCATATATCGCCTGAAATAAAATTTAAATTCTTACTATTAAAAGAGAGGGCTATACAGATATTCATAAAGAGCCAAATAGGCAAATGAAAGAAATATCTACAATAGTTCCTAGGTATATGATTAAATAAAGACCTATATTACCCAGCTAAACAAGAACGACAAAGAGAAAGCCACAAAAAATATCAACAGCCCACAGGAGAACACTTCAACTGTCAGCCAGACACAACAAAACCCCAACTCACCACCACTAATGGAAAGAGAAATAGAAGAGAGATGTCATTGCAGGCAGTAGATTGTTAAACGCTAAATGGAAATCGTACCCATGGCTGACAGGGAAGGGCAAAAACACGTGTATTTCTATGAAAGTACAATTTGTCACTACATCTGGAAAGAGCAAGCTAACTACATTAATCAAAATTAAAAGTACATGCCGTGTCACCCAGCAATTTCAGTCCTGGAAATATGCTCCATGGAAATAAAAGCAGCAGTGAAAATGATAAATTTACTAGGGGGTTTATTATAGTCACGTTCAAAGCATAGAAGTGGCAGTGAAGTCAACGAACATCGGAGACACAAAGCAGTCCATAAATCAGGGTTCTCTGCATCGCAGAAGTTTATTACCATTAATAAAATGAATTGAAGATTTGCCTGTTATCCAAGGCACTCCTAGGGAGTAAGATGAGTTAACATTAGAGAAAGATTTTGGGTAGATCCCATTCATCTAAGTGATGAAGTCACACAGTACTCTTATGTCTACGTGTGAATGCAAATGTGTGTGTGTGTGTGAATTTTTTCCCTCCGTGAAATGTTAAATGAAGAGAAAGGGGAAGAAAGGCGTTAATTTTAATTTCATATTTGGTGGGCAGAATAGGTGTCAGTGAATTATTAAGAGGGGTAACACAATTCAAAAGGATTGCTTCTAATGTTAATCCACCTTGAAATTATATACCTTTGTGTATGAAAATATGTCAGAAGGATATAATACTGCTAATTTAATGAAAAATAAATTATTCTGTGCCTGTATTCTACACAGGCACTTGAAAGCAAAATGTTTTGAAGAATAATGTTTAGAGTGTCATTTTCTTCAAGATATTTTTCTTACCTTTTTAACAAATTTTATTAAGTGCTTACTAGAACTCAGACTCCATGATAGGTCCTAAATATTCAGTAGTAGCTGAAACAGAGAGCTTATCCTCACAGCCTGTAATTCAGAAATGAGGAAAACTAATAATAAATGAACTTTATAGTAATATGTGTGTATACAAATTTCCTGCTCAGAATTATATAATGAAAGAGAGCAAATCTGTGCCCGGAACATATTTCAGAGTTAGAGTAGTGTAAATATCATAGCATTTGTAAGGCTATATTTTGATTTCACTGTTGGGTTCTTTGGTGTGTTGGGGGAGAACAAGAGTGGAGACTGAAAATGCATAAGCATACTTTCTTTGAGTCAGCACTACATAAGGTCAGGAGAGGAAAGATTATCCCAGACAGAAAGGAATGGATGCATACAGGTTCTCACTTGAAAACAAATGTTCATTTTTAACAAGAACAAAAAGAGATACTTATATCCTTTGTTGATTAAGAACCTTTAATAAAAATGTTTTTGGAGATATAGTAAAGGCAGAGAATAGAACACCTTATGGAGCAGAGGAAGATTTTTGGTGTCTCCTTGTGAACCATTTCAGACTTTGAAGTACCATAATAATCAAATTACTTTACAATGCTTGTGCTGGCTTTTCTGTAGAGAAAGGTATGCAAAGGGGTGGAATTGTTGGGTAATGCTTCCGAAGCTCGAGAACTAGCTTATGTATTGGAACTAGGTGACTTCACTGCTTCTACCAAAAGATAGCCACTTGTGTGAGGTCCAAGAAGAGAAGAGCATACAAATCATTCTGCTCTTCTTAGTTACAATGTGTGAGCTCACAGGCAGGGAGAAAAGAAGTGGAGGGAAACAATAGTTGTCTATATTTCCAGACTGATTAATGAATAAAGCATGGGAAAATAAAATTTCGTTTAGCTTAGCTCTCAGTCTGCTTAGGAGGTTATCTAAGGACACTTAGCTCATTGACAGGCAAGTAACAAGGGGATGCAAATAAGTCGATAGTGGGTGAGTTAGGTCTTAGGTTAACACCATGACAAATTAATCAAAATGCCACAGATGAACTCTGGAAGTCAGCATAATTGTTTGAGAAGCACACAAATTAGGAATCCAAGGATTGCAATTTACATACTAATTCCCACCTGTACTCACTGTGGCCCTTTCAAAGGTAATTAATTATCTAACATCTGGCCAGAGATAATCCATTGTCAAAAGTAAGCCTTTAAATAACAGATACAGGGCTGGGAATGTTTGCTATTACATTGGCAGGGAGTAGGATAGAGGAGTGAAGAGTTTCCAGGCATCCACAGTTTAGGCTACAGGTCTAAGGTCATAATTTAAAGCATGAGCTTAGGCTTTAAGTTTCTGAATTCTATGAATCACACAAGAGGCACACTAAGCACACTATCAAACCTTTGGGGAAAAAAAAAGCCAAGCACTGACAAAAATGTATTTGTATACTTTTATGCAAAAATGCTTAAAATTCGTACATTTATCTTTGTTTTTTAAAATAAAGTTGTTCAAAAAAAAAAAAAAAAGAGATGGTTTAATGAAAAGGGCATAGAGGTGAAAATAAATTGGTTTTGTATTGGTTCTCACTAACTCCAATCCAAGGGTTTATACTTTAAAGGAAGAAGCCAGCAAAGGAGGCTACAAGAGATTAGTCAGAGAAGGAGGAGCTTTGATAGCAAGAGCTTTGAAAAACTTCCTCTGGGAGACTAATTAGCAAAATGGGAACCATGGAGTGAGAGACATCAACCTATTCTTCCTCCAACAGAAAGTTTGGCTTCCAGCTCTCTGTAGATAAGAACAGCTTAGTGGGAAGTCCAACATGCAGTGAATAAGCTGGAAACAGTCTTTTGTACCATAGACTGAATAAAACCTGCATCAGAAAATGAAGAACCGCTTTTACTTTGTGCTTACCCTGTGTTCCTCTCTTTTGGTAAAATATCCAAGGCTTCCCCTAAGTCCTCTATTTTGTATAGTGGTAAAAGAGACTGAAGATCGAAATAAGACTTTCCTAGCATCCCAAGGTGTCCTTTAGGAAGATCACTGTGATGTCAACTCAAAGGGAATTCTGGGAAAACCTGAAAAAGCCAGACCAAGGGGTTAAATAGAAATGAGAAACCATCTTGGAGACAGTTCTTTCTCATTACAAGAGAAATGTAATCAGAAGGGTTAGGGCACAAAACATCGGCAAAATTGATGTGGAGGTTTTTTTTAATCCTCAGGGGAATGAATGCCTTTAGCATGGAGATGAGCTCCTATGTCAGCCAGCCTCAAGGTCCACTCTCAGAAACCACCTAATGGCCAAAAGTGGAAGAAAGACACCCATTTCAATGTGTTCCAATAAACTACAGTCTAGACTTGTCTCCTTGTCTGCTGAAAAAGGCTCAACACAACAGGAGAGCCTATTCACAGCCTCATGGAAGAATAGGACGCCACAGGTCTTAAAAACAACATAGAGTTGATTAGTTATTACCTCAATTTTTGAGTGACACTTGGGTGGGAGTTTGTAAACCTCTCCTTACAGTATCTCATAGCACACAACTCAGCTAAACTCAGAAGTTACTGCCTTCAGGACTGCCTGCCTCCCCATGAATGGCCCCTTCAGCTAGTTACCCAACAATATGAAAAACTACACACACTTTCAATGTAGAAATATCCCTTAGAACCCATGTCCTCATACATAAGCTAGTAGAAGACATCATACATCCAATGCATGACAATGAACATTTGCATTCTCGCTTAACAGTTATAGCGAGTCTTTGCTATGAGCTCATTTCCTTGCACCGCCCCCTTATTTTGCTTCATTCAGCCACCAAGCATTTCCTTAATTTGTTTTTCACTTAGAAAAGCAACTTTTTGTTTCACTGATGGTTTTTTTATCTTCATTCTCAATTTCATTTCTTTCTGCTCTGGCCTTTATTTCTTAAGCTCTGCTATTGTCAAGGGTGTTTTGTTCTGGATTTTTCTAGATCCTAGAGTCTCATTATTCATTGTGTAAGTTTAAACTTTCTATATTTAGCTTTGTGTTTACTGTTTTAAATCTCCCACCTGCCATTGCTCCTGTGGTATCCCACCGGCTTTGTAATGCTGTGTTTCCATTTCCTGAAAGCTATTTCTGAACTGCCATTTTAATTCTTTCAATGACTCATTTGTCAGCTCAGAGTGGGTTGTGAACTTGCCTTGTATTGTTTTGCTTGTATTTTTCTTATCGTTAATTTCTCGGTTTTTTATATAATAGTCAGAAAAATATGTTTAGCATAATTTATTTCTCAAGTTGTTTAGACACATGGATTATTAAAAATCAAAGAATAATGGCCTCTCCAGAAAAAAAAAAAAACAAAACTAAAAATAACAACAAAAGAGAGATTTGCTGGTATTGGCTCAACTGGCACTCAGCATGCAGAAAAATGAAAATAGACGCTTTTTATCTCTTTTTACAACACTCAAGTGCAAGTGGATCAAAGATCTCCACATAAAACCAGGTACATTGAAATTATTAGGAGAGAAAGTGGGGAAACCTTAGAACACATAGGCACAGGAGAAAATTTCCTGAACAGAACACCAATGGTTTGTGCTCTAAAATCAAGGATGAGAAATGGGACATAATGAGATTGCAAAGTTTCTGTAAGGCTAAGGACAGTGTCAAGAAAACAAAATGGCAGCCAACAAATTAGGTAAAGATCTTTACTAAAACCCCACAGCTGATAGAGGTCTAATATCCAATATGTATAAAAAACTCAAGAAGTTAGACTCCAGAGAATCAAACAATCTTATTAAAAAATGGGGCGCAGAGCTAAACAAAAAGTTCTCAGTTGAGGAATATGAAATGGCTGAGAAGCATATAAGGAAGTGCTCAACATCCTTAGCCATCAGGGAAATGCAAATCAAAACAACCCTGAGATTCCACCTCACACCAGTCAGATTGGCCAAGATCCAAAACTCAGATGACAGCAGATGCTGGTGAAGATGAGGATAAGAGGAACACTCCTCCACTGTTGGTGGGGTTGTAAGCTGGTATAACTACTCTGAAAATCAGTCTGGCAATTGCTCAGAAAATTGGACATAGTTCTACCTGAAGTTATTCCACTTCTGGGCATATACCCCAGAGATATTACCACATACATTAAGGACATATGGACCACATTGTTTATAGCAGCCCTATTTATAATAGCCAGAAGCTGGAAAGAACCCAGATGTCCTTCAGTATATGAATGGATACAAAAATTGTGGTATATTTACACAGTGGAGAAGTACTCAGCTATTAGTTACTTTATGAAATTTTTAGGAAAATGGATACATCTAGAGAATATTATCCTGAGTGAGGTAACCCAGTCACAAAAAGAACAGACATAATATGCAGCCACTGATAATTGGATACTAACCCCAGAAAGCTCTGAACACTTCAGAAACAACTCACAGACTATATGAAGTTCAAGAATAACAAAGGCCAAATAGTGAAAGCCTTAGTTCTTTTTAAGAAAAAATGTGCATAGCACCCTCTCATAGTGCGGTACACCTAGACCTTAAATTATTAATAATCCAAGATCTAGGAATATAGCCTTGTGGCAATTTGTGGTATTCAAAGTTCATAATGTTTAATCTATACACACCAAGAAAACTCTTACTGTTTCCATGTTACGTTCTGTTCTACATGTGCTTTGTGCTTATGGTAACTAGTGGGACTTCAAAGCATGCTATCAAACCTCTAAAAGAATTGCCAAAATGCTTTTAAAAATCTGTACATGTATCCTTCTTCTTTAAATAAAGTTGTAAGGGAAAAATATATAAAAAAGAGATTTGCCACTATTTTTTTAACTTTAAGTCAAAAATTATAAAAAAGAAACAGAGATCATTAGCAATGACAGAGGATTTATTTAATAAGAGTTTGAAACTAATATAAATACATATGCACTAGGCATTACTCAATTCCAGAGCATTCAAATACAGAAATCTAATAGAAAACTGCAGCTGTTAATCTGTACTATAAACAAGAATGCACAAAGAATTATCAACAGAGTCATTTAGGTACAGGATACAAAGCCATTTTTTCAGGACATGGAAAATGTCACATTCCAAAGCAAGTCTCAACAACCTGAGAAAGAAACCATTAAAACCTCGGGCATCCTTTTACAGAAATACTAAAAGAAATCTTAAAGTCAATGTGGAACTACAATAAACTTATAATAGCCAATTCAGTTCTTAGCGAAAAACAAGACTGGAATCAATTGATTACAAACTATATTTGCTACAGTTACGATTATTAAAACAGCACAGTAATGGTATAAAAAGAAAACCAGTGACTCATGGAGGAGAACAGTGAGCTAATGAATGAACTTATGTATTTACAATTTCGATAACGTTGCACATTTACAAGTGAGAATGAGATCTTTTCAATAGTGTACATTAGAAAAGTGATAAACTATTTACAGAGCAAAGAAATTAACTTACCTTTTATAGTATATGACATAAATTCAAAATGCATTATAGACTTCGATGTAAATTTTAAAACTCTAAAACTAAAAGACATATGTGTAAGAAAAATATTCCAGCTTAGTCTAGAATACAAAAACACACAGACATATATACACGGAAACACAGACACACACACACACACACACACAGAGAGGGGGGGCATAAATAATCACTGATCCCCACGATATGCATATGAATAAGCTCAATATCTAATGAGAAATGAGGCCATGATTTTGAAAGAGAACAAGGAGAGAAATTTGGGAAGGGAAGAAAAATTGGTGGTAAAAATTGTGCATTAAAATTTGAAAAGTAATGTTTGAAATAAATATAAAGCACTAGCAGATAACCAATCCATGGTTTGGAACCAACTTGTTAACCATTTGAGTGATTAAAAAAATACTATTATCTAAATCTATACTTACCAACTATGATAAATGCGATATTTTAAGTTGTATCTTGTCAGAGAAGAGCCTATCTATATGGTCAAGACTTTTGTAAATATGCTTTTAGTTTGAGTCTTATTTCCACAAGCATGTAGTAGAGGGAAAACAACAAAAACAGCAAGCAATATCAACAACAAAATATAAACAACAACAAAGAAAAACCAACTTCTAGGTAATGGTGCCCCAATATAGTAGCAAATGTGCTGCCTAATGTGGGGTAATTAAAACCCAAGCTTATGGCCTAAAAAAGCCCAAGTAAAAAACCACAAATAGGGTAGTAGAACAAGAGATATGGCCTCCCTTTTAAATACTGAACAAAACAAAACAAAACCAGACCAGAACTAAAATGCCCCCAAACAATACGGAAAAAAATGGCTGGGAGGAAACTTTCTTAGGCAAAGATAAAAACCTATAAAGAAATAGTACAAAAGGCCCATTTGAAAAAACAAACAAACAAAACAACAACAGCAATAAAAAGACTACTAAATTTAAAGTAAAGCACAAAAGTTGGGGTTTCCCCCAAGGCCAAAGCTGCTGAAGAAAAAGAGCCAGGCTCCCTTTTATACACAGCTAAATGCTGCCAATACAGTAGCAGATGACAGAAACAATGGAGACTTTCCAAAACAGCACATGCAGAATAAACCACTTCAGCTTCTCCTAAACTTGGCACTATTGGTGGGCCTAATTCTACCCTACGGAAATTAATGCTCTCTTGTTAGTGGCTTACAAAACTGTGACCCAGTGTTGACTGCTAAGACAAATAAAGTCCAAAGCAACTCTCCCTGTAAACAAAGAGATGGGGGTATGGGCATGCACAGCACAGTCTCTGAGCTATATAACCACAAACAGGGGGACAGAGACAGGCAAATCTCTATAAATTCTAGACCAGCCTGGTATACACAATAAAATCAGGTTGGGAACCTCTGCTGGTGGAGACAGCCACTTACAAACAACAGTCTAAAATTCAAAATAACATTTTTTTCCTTAAGGCTACCATGCAAAATTTGAATAATAATTATAAGTAAAAATATCCTTAACAATATAAAAAATAAATACACATCAATCTTAGATTTACACAAAGAGAAAAGGAAGTTTACTTCCATATATCCGCATAGATATTAATCTTCAAAGGAGGGAGGACAAAAATGAAAATTGATATAATTGTTTTCAAGGATATATAGATGATATATTCAGACCTTTGATCTCAATACTTGAAAGACAAAGACAGGGACAGATAGGTTCCTTATGAGTTTAAGACCAGCCTAATCTACAAAACAAATCCAAGTTAGCCCAGGCTACACAGGCAGCCTTATCTCAATTAATAATAATATATACTATTTATATTATGCTATATATCACTATATGATATTATTATTATGGGCTACTAGATTAAATCAGCTATTTTTGGAGTAAGTTTCTAGGTTTGCATTAACAAAAAAAGGTAAAGGCTTTGAATTTCAGATTTGGTAGAGAATGACCCCAAAATTCTTGGCTGCAGATAAGAAAGTAAAAAGACCAACAGGATAGGTAACATGATTTGCTGATCCTTCTACATGGGAACAGCCATAAAACTGGCTGAGACATAAAATTTCTCCAGCCAGAGCTTCAGCTATACCTGGCTACACAGTCCTCAAGATTAATCACACCATCCTTTTATAATATATATATTCATGTTACAATTTGGTTATATGATCACACTAACTGTTAAAGAAAGACAGATGTGTTTTTCTGTTCAAAGAACAAAATTTTATCTTTAACCGAACTGTGTGTTACGTTAATATAAAAATAAATTATCTCTAAAAGCTTCATGTTTGAAAAAAAACAAGCAAACAAACAAACAAACAAAAATCAACAAGAGGATAGCCCTAAGAGAATCCACTCTTAGGGATGCTTAGATGCTGCTGTTCTAGGTCTGATCTCATTTATCTTTCCTCAAACTTGTTTCTAAAACAATTTCAAAAGGGACTGATAATCCCAGATGACTTTGATTCATCCAGCCTTTCAGACTGTTCCAGGCAGGACTTCAGTTAAGCCATAAATTTGACCAGCACATAAAGGTTACATAATTACATAATTGTTAAAGATACAATATAAAGTTCTAGTACTTTAAAATGTGCTATTGCAAACAATTCTGGATGATAAAACATACAAATAAAAACTATTAGGGATGGTTAAGAATGCAAGTTAATAGTCATGGTCATACTAGATACTGGTTTACTTAATTACAATAAAATTATTTAAAAATTATTCAGATAGAAAATACCTAAACATAAACAACGTTTGACAATTCAGATATGCTATAAATAGATGGTTGGTGTCCAAAAATGTCAGAGATCCACAAAAAAATGGCATTTACAATTATTTCATTATTAAAAGAAGACAGGTCAACTCTTGGTAGTACTCTCAGTCCATTTTTAAAAAGATGATGAGCATCAAACATCAATATGGAGGAAGTCAGTTGTGGCAAGCTATCCAGTGGACAAAAAAAAAATGTCCATGTTTCAACTCCTGACAAATGCTGTCCAAAAACGACAAGTAGATGCAATGTAGATGATTGCTAAGCTCTGCCAAGACAGGATAAGCAAATGATACATAATTCCTGCTTCACAAAATATGTGTCAGATACACTGCACCAGAAGGCTAAAGGTTGATAATCCAGTGCTATAGAGACAATATTATGGACTGTACAGGCTGTCATCTGTTACTGTCATTTCTATAATCTTTGGAAGCTATATCCCTGCACTTCCTGCATACTCAGGTAATATTTTTTTTCCTTCTCAGGTCTCTGATGGTGTTGAAGACTAGATAGTCATAGTCTTACTATCAGCTTCAATTATTTATGTCTAAGATTTTAGGATGATAATACAAGTTAGGATAAAATTTAAATCTGGTACCAAACTTTTAAGTATACCAAGATAAAATAGATAATAAAAATGTTTACTTAGTTGCCAAATACTATAGAATGGACATTATAAGAATATTTCATACATTATAGTTTTCATGATTGTTTTATAATTGTTATAATTATGTTCCATTTATATTTGAAAGAAAAAGGAGCCTTTATTTGGACTAAAAAGTGGAGTTGTAATAGGAATATTTTGCATATTGTATGGATGCATCACTTGCCAATTAAAAAGTCTTTGGCATATGGCTTAGACAGGAAATAGTGGTGGAACACCCTAGAGAAAGAAAGGATTCTAGGAGAGAGCCAGGAGGGAAATTCACTGGTAAGATGTAAAATGATGGACCCATGGCACCTGAGCACAAATAATCAGCCATGCAGCAAAATGTACGCTAGAATAAATGGGATATTTTATTATGTCTAGTAAGAAAAGAGCCTAGCTATATGGCCAAGATTTTTGTACATCACGGAGAACAGGGTAAAAACTCAGCAACAGCAACAACAAAACAAGCAAGGACTACTTACTATAAATGTTTTTAACCATGAAAACCATGGGAGAAAGGGCAGATTTTGGTTAGTTGGCACAAAGTTTCAGAAATACAAGGAAAATAAACATATTTGAATGATGTGTGTTCACTAGTTTGTATCATTCCACACTATATTTTTATAAATTATCAAAATAAAAATTATTGCACAAGTAAAAGCTGTACAATAGAATTGCCAGTTGACAACCAAATACGGATGGGTAATATCTCACAAGGCATTAATCCTTAATAAATACCGGTAGATAATCTGTGGCTGCTGAGAGGAAGTAACAATATCTTCTCTTGGGACAGTCCCCAGTTGCCTACTCTAAACACATACACATATAAGCAATACTTAATGGACTCAGTAGGTTGTATTTATATATACACATGCACATATTTATGTATATGAATGCATACAAAATAATTAAAGAAGTTATGTGAAAACAACTAAAGATGAGGTGAATTATGTGAGTGAATTTGGCCATAGAAGGAGTTGGAGGGAGAGGGTGGTAGGTTGGAAATGATGTACATACCATAGTAACGTATAAAATCCAAAGGCTGATAAGCCATATGGGTGCTGGGAATTTAGCCTGAGTTTTCTAGAAGAGCAGATAGTATTCTTAACATCTGAGCCATCTTCCTGGCCTTTTTCTAGTTTTCTCTTTCAACAACTACATTAACATCTTACATCTGAGAACTTCATTCCTGATGTCTATGTATTTTTATATTTTTTTGGATATAGTTCTATCTACCTTGCTACAGCATTAGTCTTTACATCAATCAGTTCACTAGTTTTAGGCCATTTCTTTAACCTATTAAGTGCTGTACATCTTAATGGTTTTATTTTTTAGATATTAACTGTGAGATTTTTCATAATTATATGTCTTTAAAAGCCCTTAGATCATGTAAATGATACACTCATATGATTATAAAACAGCAAGAGGAGAGAGATGTTGAATGGCTCCATCCATTAATGTACTGTAGCCTAGTGTGAGATCTCTGAGACTATATTTAGGGTCAGCAATTTACCAAAAGGAATAATAAATTTCAGATAGAACTTAAAGTTTATTGCAAGGAAATATACAAAGTATAATTAGCCAGAAAGTCAGCAAAGAGGTACACAGAACAAGATCTAGGGAGGAGAGGATATGAAGTCATTGTCTGCTCTCAGGATTCTGTGCTAAGTTCTCATAGCAGTAATGTTTGAGTATGGAAATAGTAGTGTCCAAAATGAAGGCTTAACCAAGCCTTAGTGAACAGGGCTATTTACTGGCCTTGGTCATGCATGTATGATACATGCCACCTATCTGATTTTAGTCTCTTGTCTTTCTGAAGCTCAGTCTTACATGGTATTAGCCTAAGTCATTATCCTAAATCACATTTTGGCAGAAACTACTTGAATTGTTCAAAGCTTCCAAGTAAACACACACAGTTCTCGAACCCGTGATGTTCAAAAGGCTTAGTGAGCTTGCATTCCTGGAATCATGTAAGTGCCAAAGGGTAATTTTAGCAGAACTAGTTGCAGAAACAGATTCTAAGTTTGGTTTAGTGAACATTACGGAGTAAGTATATTATGCTTTGTTTAGATACACTGTTGGCCTAGTTAAACCTGACACAGTATATAAAACCAGAGAGACATTAGAAAATATTCATAGCCTTAGAAAACCAAGACTGATAGATTTAAAACATGAGACAGTCATATATACCTTAGAAATGGTTTTTGAGACAGATAAGCCCTTATGAAAAAAATGATTGTTATATCTGCTTTTCCATTCATTTCCTCTTAGCTATTGAGTAGAACCATGAGCCCAACATATTGTAACGCAGTTTAATCATGAGAAAAAGAAGCATTCTCTGTGCCATAAAGATCATATTTTAGTAGAAGTGTGACATAGGGAAGAGACATGCTGTGAAAACAAAAGAGAACACGATCAGTCAGTCAGTGCAAACTGTGTTAGGAAAGGATAAGTACCACATGAAAACATGAAGACAGTCCTGAGTAAGTATCATGTGGGTGTATTCTACCATATCTTAAATATGCAATGTACCCTAAACCTATAAGTACCATAATTATTGAAAGGGAGAAGGATATTAAAGGTAAATCATTGAAATGAACTCTCTGCCTTCTTGGAAATCAGGAGGTAACAGATTTTTCAAACAGTGGTGCCTCACTCCCACAGGTGGATGATGGGAAATGGCACAAAGACAAAAGAATTATAAGACTGTTTAATGAGGAAAATAGTTATTATGACTTTGGAGACATTAGAACACAAAGCCTTTTTATGATCTATACTAAAATATGCTACTAGCCTTCTTCCAGTATTGCCCTAAAATGGAAGAAATCAAAATATCTAGTTTGAAAGGAATTGATGTTGACCTCTAGCTCTCATATAAAACTAATTTTCAGGTCTCAAAAATCTCAGGTAGCAACCAGTCAGAGTAGGCTGGTAGGTCAGATATATAGAAATGTGGGTGCATTACATTTTAGAGGCTGATCAGTGTTGTTAATCTCCAACTGTATAAATGAACATAATATGCTTATGAATGTGCAGAAACTCCATATTAACTTCCAGTTTTACATAGAGCTCAGGTGAATAAAAGGGCCAGATGGCTGTCAAATCATTCTTTTGAAACTTATTTTTATTTTTTTACAAATTCACATGCTTAAAGAACATTTGCTCATTTCACTTTTTAATCTATCCTCAGTATGTTTCTTTGATTACTATAGCCATACAACATGCTTTGCCTTCTAATACAAAAAAAAAAAAAAAAAAAAAAAAAAAAAAAAAAACCTTTCTCTTCCCTCCCCCTTGTATTAGGGTCCTCCAGAGGAAGGATACTTATAGAATGAATGTATATATGGTCCATCAAGTTTAACAATGGCTGTCAGTCAGCAAAAGATTCAAGAATCCAATAGTTTCTCAGCCTACCCACAAGGCTGAATATTTCAGCTAGTCATAAGAATATGCTAGAATCTCAAAGAAGTAATAATACGATTTCAAACACAGATGAGACAAATAACTTTTAAAGTTTCTTCAACTCTCTTTAGAGGTCCATAACTCAATTTTTTTTTCATTAGACTATGGTTTAACCTTGAAAAACAGCAACAAATAAATCCCTACCACTTGGTTCCTGTGGTTATATTTCTTGGCAGCATTTTGTTTGTTCTCTTGCAGAGCTCTTATCAGTCCAGACAAGTGTCTGTTAAGCCATTTTAAACTAAAATGACTATAAGCCTTTGGGGAGAAACTGTCACAAAGTGTGCAATACCTGTGACATTATTTTACCTTATAGTAAGAGGTGGGAGGGTGCTTTATCAAAGTCCATGTTTTTCTCTGTTTCTGAGTACTCTGTGTGAAATAATATCACCCAAGGCCCACATCAAGAGGTAGAGATTTTTAAAGGAGAATCTATGAACTTCCTTTAGAATTGATTCTGTTAACACTGAATGGGCATCCACCAGTTGCCAAGAATGTGGTGAAATTACAGTATCACATGAAAGAACCCTGCTTTCAAAGGACTTGTCTGAATTGAATATCAAGTGTTTAATTATAATAAAATAAAACTGGGAAATTAAGTTAAAGTACAGAAAAAAGGCATAGCTAGAGAACAAGATATTTGGAAGAAATTATAGGAAATAGCCCTGGAATTGAAGTGTATATGAAACACAAGATCCGTGTGCTTGAGAGGTATCAAATTAGGAATGTGCTCATCAGACACAAGATTCTGAACTTCAGAAAGACAGTAATTATGTCTCCATCAGGGTTTCCAGAGCCCAGGAATCAGTCTAGATGGTCCAAAGACATAGGCTAGAACCAAACATGATTGGCAAATAAAATCACTGAAATAATCCCTAATGATGGACTGGATCCCAGCATAGCCATTATCAGAGAGGCTTCATCTAGCAACTAATAAGAGCAGATGCAGAGAGTCACAGTCAAAAAGCACAGGGAGTTCTGGATTTTCCACAGAAGAAGGAGTTGTAGGAACCGGAGGTAGTCCAAGACACCAGAATAACATAACCTGTAGACTCAGAGATCAGCACTAACAAGATCTCATAGAGACTCATGGAGATTTAAGGGACAGTCAAGGAAAACTATGTGGATCTAACCTACTCTTCCACAAATATGCTAAGATTGTGTAGCTTGTGGTACTTCTAACAGTGGGAACAGGGGCTGTCTCAGACTCTTTGTCGGGAATTGAGACCCTTTCCTCCAACTGGGTTGCCTAGTATGGCTGTAATATGAGGGAGGTGTCTAGTCTTATTGCAGCTTGATATTCCATGCTATCTCTAAGAGGCCTGCCCTTTTTTAATGAAATAGAAGAAGAATGGATGTGGAGGAGACAGTAAGTGGGAGGGGGAAGGATTGGAAGGAGTGGATGGAGGGGATACAATGGTAGGGATATAATTTATGAGAGAAGAACAAAATTTTAAAAATGATAAGAGTGTATTTGTGAAGGAGAGGATTGGATAAATTGAGGGGTAAATCTCCTCAAGGAAATCAACAAGAGAAATATTAAGTCCTTAAACATCAAGTTCAACGTCTAAGGTTTTACCTCCCTAGTCTTGGGCAGCCTGTCCTCTGGGCTTTGCTGGCCACAGCCCACACAATGGAATCCATATGTTGCACACAGTTGACTGCAGATTCTAAGGCTGGCATGGCACATTGATGATCACTTTGTTTGTTGTTGTTTGTTTGTTTTTTTTAAGGCTCCTAGATTGGCTAAACTTTCTGGGTCCCACTAAGCAGCATGCCACCAATTAGTCCTTGCCAGAACTCCAAAATCACAGCAAACACTCTGGACAGAAGTACTTATTTCATAACCTTAATGTTATGTTATTTTTAAATCTCTTCTGCTAGATAAATTATTCCATAACTTTTTGTAACTTTCTACAAATCCTTTGGATACTATACAGATAACTGTCTGGCACATTGTAATTTTTCTTCAGTCTAATTCCCAATAGGATCCTCATTGCTGAGACCATATCAGCCTGACTTTTACTCTCTACATTGTCATGAATAGCAGCACAACTGGTGACCAACTTCCAAGTTGTTCTACCTCTCTAGTTTTCTTGTCTTTTGAGCCCTCACCAGAATCTCTGTTCACAACATTGTAGGCTTTCTGTAGCTTTCTCCTCCAAATTCTTCAAATTTCTGCTAGTTTTCAGTTCAAACTTGGTCTTCATATTTTGTTTCACAGATGTGGAAATCAAGAATAGAATCCAAAATCAAGCTTCTGTAAGATTCAGGTTTGTATTAACAAAACAAAAATGTAAGATGCAGGTTAACTTTACAAAGAAAGAAGGCTTGTGTACTAGGCATTTAAAATATTTTGAAATCCATGATAGTAATAAATTAGTGCACTGTTGATGATCTAAAGTCAAGAACTTCTGAAAGAAAACAATGACAAAAATGTTGAAGCAAGAATATAAAGTAGTAAGGAAAGAAAAAGAAAGAGGCACAAAACAATTACTTCTTCATTTAAAGAAATTACTTGCTCAATTTCTTTATGATTTGACCATTTATAACCTGTGTTTAGTTTTTAGAACTCAGGTTTAAAAAATATTTCTCAGATTTATCTTGATTTTTGTTCTGATAATCCCTTTTTTACATTTATTATAACTTCCTTTCTCATTTAGAATATTTCTTTAGAAATTAAGCCTTATTTTTCATGTGGTTTCTCTACTATCTTCAAGCTCCATTACATTGAGAAAATGAATATTTGATAAAGTGCCCCAATGAGCTCTGCTCTCATTAGAGAGCACCAAGTGTTTCCAAATGCGACAACGAACTCAATAATATTTTATTTGTAAGGTTTAGGGAATTTGAAAACATCTTTGCTCTTAACACATTTTTGGTATTCTTATACTTCTAGTCATTTATTCTCCTTCTAAATTCAAGGTCAAGCAACCCCCTCCCTCTCTGTAAAGGTGATGATGTAATTGCTTGGGCATATGACTGACATGTCTCTTATACATGAGGCAGTCTTAACTAAAAGTTGCTGGCAGTTATCAAAAAAGTAGCACTGTTATGCAATTTTTGTTGTCCTTAATTATATTTCTCAATCCTCTGTGACTGTTACAGAAAATTAACAGATCTGGATAATCTTGACATTGATTATAACTTTTGTGCTTTAGGTTTTCTTCTGTGCCTTTGGATTTTTCTTTTGAAAAGTAAAATGCTAATCTTTTTTTTTTTTTTTTTGCTAACTTGCTTATGCTCTGTCTTAAGCAATCAATCACATTAAAAATTGAGCTTTGCATTTGTGCACTTCTAATATTTCTATGACTTTAATGAAGATTTGGATCATTCTTGCTCTAGGTATTTTGGATGCTGAACAATTCAGAGGCACTGGTTATAAGGCAAAATTTTATGGTTCTTAAAATATGGGGCTGGGAGATGACACTTGGTCAAGAGTATCTGATGCTTTTCTAAAGGATATGAATTGTCTTTGCAAACCATATGTGGCAGCTTATACTCATCATAGATCCCATTCTAGTGGACCAACCACTGTGTTCTGGCCTTCAGGGGGTGCATATGTGGTGCACAAACATATATCTAGGCAAAACACTCACTCATGCACATAAAAAAATAAAATTGTCACCAATTCAAAACTTTAAAATATACTTGCAATAACATTTAAGTACACGTATCATTTCAGATTATTAATAAATCAAATACAATCCATATGTCTTTAATGAGTACACATAGAGAAGTAACATTGATTCTCTAATATGCCAACACTACCCCTAAAATGTGCCATTATTTGGAATCAATATAAATCCACAAATGATTTGAAATCATTTGAGAATTGAGCAGTCCTAATCATTTTATCTTAAGAATCAAAATCTCATTTTACAACACCGTCTGCTCTGTCACTTGCAAAGCATTGATATTTTTTTCCAGTGGGCTTTTCTGAGCATGATGGAACAAATTGTGCTGTTATTATTTCAATTAAATCAAATTTCTATTTATGACATTAGATGCATATAAATTAGAAGTTGAAAAAGTCTGGCAATTTTGGGAAACATGACATTTGATTTAAAACTTTAATGCCTTTTGTATCACTGCAATCACTGATTTGTGGACATGCTTAGTGTGGATTAAATAAAGGATGTATCTTAGCTATTTTTCACTGCCATATCAAAATACCACGCTGAAGGTAACTTGTCAAAACACTTCATTTCAGGGTTCATGGTTCCAGAGCACTAGATTCAAACATGATCTTGGTGGGGGGCATGGCAGCAAGTAGGCAGCTGTGGTGCTGGTACAGTAGCTGAAAGTTTAAAAAGTTTAAATAATTATCATTTTAATAATTATCAAAACTTCCAGACTCTTTGCCCAGATAATTTTATGAATTCTAGGCAAGTACTTGGCTGACAGAAACCTCAAAGACCACTCTAAGTGACAATTTCTCGCAAATAGATCCATAAACTTGGGACCAAGTATTCAAGCATTTGAGCCTATGGGAGGGCATTCTTACTCAAATCACCACAGGAAGTAAAACTTGTCATTTATAATTCAATTTCTGGGATTCCAATAAAGGATCTAGAGAAAGAACTGAAGGAGCTGAAAGGGTCTGCAACTCCATGAAAATAACAACATTATCAAGCAACCAAACCCTCCAGAGTTCCCAGGGACTAAAACACCAACCAATGAGTTCACATGGAGAGACTCATGACCCAGTTGCATATGCAGCAGAGGATAGCATTGTCTGGCATCAATGGGAGAAGAGGTCTTTGGTCCAGTGAAGGCATGCTTTCCCAGTGTAGAGGAATGCTTAGGCTCTGATGTGGGAGAGGGTATGTGGGAGAGGGAGCACCTTCATGGAAGCAAGAGGAGGGAGACTGGGAGTGGGGGGAATATAACATTTGAAATGTAAATACAGAGAATATCCAAAAATAAAAATAAACGAGAAATAGAAACCAATAGTGTTTACCTTTGATACTTTTATAGGCTATTAGGAACCTAAATCATTACTCCCTATTGTTTCATGCTTTTCTTAACTCTAAATAATGAAAGCATATTTTAAATTTCATAATTTAGAAAAAAAATGAAAAGAAGTGGATAATTTTTTCAATGTGTACCTCTTACCAAAGTTAAATCAAGATCAGATAAAAAATTAAATAGACCTATAACCTCTTAATGAAATAGAAGTATAAAAGCTCAGGGCTGAATAGATTTAGCACAGAAGTCTACCAGACTTCAAGAAAGAAATAAAGCCAATACTCCTCTAATTATTCTACAAAATAGAAGCAGAAGGAACACTGAACATTTTCTTTTAAAGAAACAATTATTTTTATACCCAAATGGCATAAAGATGCAACAAAGAAAGAAATTCCTGACCAATTTCCCTTATGAATATAGATATGATCTGATTGTTAAAGACATCTAGTAATGATAAGTCAGGGGAAACTTAAAAATCTTTCTCCTGAGGAATTATTTCTAGGCCTGCTGCTTTTAAAGGACATCAGAGGTGTCATAGCTTTGAGGCTGTATTCTCATCCCGTGGAGCAGTGTCGGCAGCATGCTTTTGGCTGAAAGTCAATACTGCCAAGCTTCAAATGTAGAAATAGAGCTCCCTACTGAGAGTATATTAGTCAATACTGATAGAAGAGTCTGGTCACCCAGAGTTAACAGCAGTCAGTGTGAGCAACCGTAACAAGATATAGACAGTGTTGCTAGTCCACAACAGAAGTCCATTTCTTTCAGGTATGAAGGACAAGGGGTTCAAAATAAAGGAGCTGGTAAATAATGTGAAAAGAAAGAAAGAAAGAAAGAAAGGAGAAAGAAAGAAAGAAGATAATGAAAGAAAGAAGGAAGAGAAAGCATTGAAACCCAAACTTCAGTTACTTATAGCAAAGAAAATTAGAAAAGCTCTGGAGAAGAAAAATTCTGGGTATGATTTATTTCTATGATGATACATTACATTTATTGGTAGTCTATGAATGTGAAATGCATGTAGCAAGTATTTCTGTTTTCTTCTCTCATACTGTCTGCTATGCGATTAGAGTTTCTAGCTGCTCTAACACAAACTTTTCACTGTCTCCTTTATTTGCAGTCTTATTGACTAAGTAACAATCCAGGTCAATGGAATTTAAAGAGAAATGTCACAACATTGCTGTTGCAGACTTCCTTAAGACGTAAATGGCGCTTTCCACTTCCCTCTTCCAGAGTTTCCATTATCATGCTTCTTGGTCCTTCAGGCCAAATGTCATATTTTAGGGAGTCCAGGATTACATATGAAGCTTAGATCAGAGTTTCAGTGGTTCTACGGAGCAGCTCTCGATCCATAACTAGACAATTGTCTATTAAATCTGAATTTTGTACATGTTCAAAAACTGCTCACATGTGTTTCTTTCCCATACAAACATTATCACCTCTCCCATTTTCAATAATTATTGGGTATTTACAGTATACTAGCACAGTAAACATTGTTCCTGCTCTAGAGGAACTGATGTCATAAAAGGGAAAAAATGAATTAAAGTGGCATTTTTATTTGCTGTTTTCTGAAAGCACTGGTGAAATTTATCAGGGAGAATGTGAGGTTTTGTTATGACATAGTCTCATCATTTTTAAGAGAGAAGAAGAGAGTGGATTTTAAGGGCAGGCACTGCCAGGCCATTCAGGAGATGGTTTCTAGGAGATAAACACACCAACTAAAGAAAGAAGTGAAGTACAAAAGAGTAGAAGAAAAAAAGAAAGCACAGGATCCTAGGCACTGAGGAGAATCAGGAGTACCAGGAAGCCTTGACTGTGTACAGATCCCGAGGCACAAAGGGTTTGTGGTAAGACAGAAAGAGAAGGAGGAAGATAATCTTGAGTACTGACAGAAAAAATTATCAAAATCAAAGGCGTGTTGCAAGGTTATATGAGATCTTTCAAACCACACAGAACTTAGGTTATAAGCCAAAAAACACAGTGTCTTGTGAAGTTAAAAGTGCAATAAATCAGACATTTAACCGAAGCACTTTGCTTTGTTTAAATCAATCTTCTTCTTCCCCAGGACATGCATTTTAATAATTGTTATTAGTATTGTTATTGCCATACTCCATATTTCTCTGTCTCTGTTTCTGTCTCTGTCTCTCTGTCTCCTGTCTTTCCGTCTTTCTCTGTCTGTCTGTCTGTCTGTCTCTCTCTCTCTCACACACACATATACATGAGTTGCGTGTGTGATTTAACAGTACAGATTTACTTAACAAAGTTGCCATAAAAATAATACCCAATCATAATGACTAGTGCTTACAGTTCCTAGTCCACACTGTGTTCTTTTTAGGGTAGAAGAGAAGGAGAAATGTGGAACATATTTGAGAATTTAGGTATTGAAACTTGTTGTTATGATAAAGTTTGCATTAAAACTTGATAAATCCTATTATTACCAAGAGATAAAAAGTTAAGGAAAAATGTACAACTTTCCTATAAGCAAGTATTCAAACCAAAAGTTTAACAAATGCAAGAAAATGCAGAGAAAGCATTTGAAAGGAACATTCATAAATTTTTATCCTATTTATATGAAGATAACACCTGTGTTTAGATTTTTCATAAAAAATTTTTATCAGACATTACACTAGACTTCATCAGAATTTATTTATTCATTAATTATTTTTATAGCACATTCGTGTTAGGCAAGCATAAAATGAACAAAATCAAAATAATAACCTAAAAATCTTTAGGTGCATGGGAATTTTGTTTATTTGTTAACTGCTGTTCTCAATATGAATGAATCAGCGATACTAAGAAGTCATTCTGGCTACATCTTTGCTTCTACATTTGTTCTCTTCCTAAAATATTTAAATACCCCAATATATATCAAAAATGATGAAGGGCAAATGCTTGTGCCTTTACAAACTATTAAGTGTGAATGATTTTTCACATATCCAGAATTGATTGAATCACAACCTTGTCCCAAGTAATCTTTCTGAGGACACTTTCAAAGCCACTCACCACACAGAGACTATGTCACAGCAACATGTTTCCAATGTACAAGATACACAACACTGTAAGTGCTCCAAAACCTAACATATTCATAACACCTCCCTAATTTTCCTTTTGGTATTCCAGTGGGAAAACCTACCTTGTAGAAAATTTTAACATGGTGAAGCCAAAATGTACCAAAAGTACTATGAAAATGTTCATAATTTGTATAAAAACTTCATAGCACCAGAATAGCCACCTCACGATGATTTAAATAACTCTACAAATGTTAACCCAGTTCACTCATAACATTACAACACTCAAAACTGTGTTAAATGTTGAAGTTCAAATGGAAGTAATACAAGGTTTTGACATAAATCGTAAACCACAAACACCTGGTGGGGCGGCATGGATGAGGTTGATCTACTGGGTAAATTTTAAAGTGTGACGAATATTAACTTTGAACCCCTCTTGGGTCGGCTTGTCCCCTTGAGTATACGTTGTGTACCGTCAAGTACTCAGGAGCTGCTTCATATCATGCTTGCTGCCTGTGACACTCCGCTTATTATACCAAGTGTATCAATGACTTCACCAAAAGCTGTTTGTGCAGGAGGGCAGGCTTCGTCTGGGGAGTTCAGCATCTCATGATAGGACACAGAGAAGTTAAGGGCCAGCCCGATCTGGTGGGAGGTGCTTCTCTCATGTCCCTTTTCTTGCTATTAAAGGCTTTCTGGTATATATGTCACTTATCCACAAGCCCCTTCTTGTTAGACCCAGCAGGCACCTCAGGAAAGTGAGGATGGCAGTCACCGTTCATTTTTAATCAGAAAACATGGTGCTTGCAAAACTTGGGGAATCAAGACATTTCTCTACATTTTTCCCAACATCTGCTGTCACCTGAGTTTTTGATCTCAGCCATTCTAGCATGTATGAGGTGGAATCTCAGAGTTGATTTGATTTGCATTTCCATGATGAATAGAGATGTTGAGAATTTCTTTAGGTGTTTCGCAGCCATTCATAATTCCTCAGTTGAGGACTGTTTGCTTCACTCTGTACCCCATTTTAAATAGGATTATTTGATTTTCTAGAGTCTAACTTCTTGAGTTCTTTGTATATATTGGATATTAGACCTCTATCAGGTGTAGGATTGGTAAAGATCCTTTCCCAATCTGTTGACTTCCATTTTGTTTTCTTGACAGTGTCCTTAGCCTTACAGAAACTTAGAAATTTCATGAGGTACCATTTGTCGAATCTTGAGCTAAGAGCATAAGCCATTTTTGCTCTGTTCAGGAAAAGTCCCCTGTGCCTATGTGTTCTAAGCTGTTCCCCACTTTCTCTTCTAATAGTTTCAGTGTAACTGGTTTTATGTGGATGTCTTTGATCCACTTGCACTTGAGTTTGTACAAGCAGATAAAAAAGGGCCGATTTGCATTCTTCTGCATGCTGACTGCCAGTTGAACCAACACCATTTGTTGAAGAGGCTGTCTTTTTGTTCCATTGAATGTTTTTAGCTTCTTTGTCAAAGTTCAAGTGACCATAGGTGTGAGGATTCATTTCTGGGTCTTCAGTTCTGTTCCATTGATCAATTTGCCTATCTCTGTCCCAACACCATAAAGTTTTTATCACAATTGCTTTGTAATATAGCTTGAGATCAGGGATGGTGATTCCTCCAAAAGTGATTTTATTCCTAAGAATTGATCTTGCTATTCTAGGTTTTTTGTTTTTTTAGATGAATTTTCAAATTGTTTTTCCAATGTATGAAGAATTGAGTCAGAATTTTGATGGGAATTGCATTAAATATGTAGATAGCTTTTGTTAAGATGGCCATTTTTCTATGTTCATCCTTCCAATCCATGAGCATGGGAAATTTTTCCATCTTGTGAGATCTTCTTCAATATCCTTCTTCAGAGTCTTGAAGTTCTTGTAATACAGATCCTTCACTTGCTTGATTAGGGTCACCCCAAGGTCTTTTATAGTCTTTGTGACCATTGTGAAGGGTGTCAATTCTCTAATTTCTTTCTCAGCCTGTTTATCCTTTGAGTAGAGGAAGGCTACTGAATTTTTGAGTTAATTTTATACTAGCCACTTTGCTGAAGTTGTTTATCAGATATAAAATTTCTCAGGTGAAATTTTTGGGGTCACTTAAATATACTATCATGTCATCTGCAAATTTTGACTTCTTCCTTTCCAATGTTTATTCTTTTGACTTTATTTTGCTGTCTAGTTGCTCTGGCCAGGACTTCTAGTACTATGTTGAAGAGTTAAGGGAGAGTGAGCAGCCTTGTTTAGTCCCTGATTTTAATGGAATTGCTTTAAGTTTCTCTCCATTTAGTTTAATGTTGACTACTGGTTTGCTATATATTGCTTTTACTATGATTAGGTATGGGCCTTGGATTCCTGATCTTTCAAAAGCTCTCTTTCTTTTTACTGTCTTTGTGTGGTTTAGGTATAAGGGTAATTGTGGCTTTGAAGAACGAGTTGGGTAGTGTTCCTTCTGTTTCTATTTTGTGGAATAGTTTGGAAAGTATTGTTATTAGGTCTTCTATAAAAGTCTGATAGAATTCTCTACCAAATCTATCTTGTTCTGGGTTTTTATTTTTGTTGTTGTTGTTGTTGTTGTTGTTGTTGTTGGGAGGCATTAGATGACTGCTTTTATTTCTTTAGATATTATGGGACTGTTTAGATGGCTTATCTAATCCTGATTTAACTTTTGTACCTGGTATCTATCTAATTTTTTTTCCTCTAGATTTTTCATTTTTTTTTAGTACAGGCTTTTGTAGTATGATCTGATTATTTCTTGAATTTTCTCAGTTTCTGTTGTTATGTCTTTTCTTTCCTTTCTGGTCTTGTTAATTAGGATATATTCTCCATGCCCTATAATTAGTTTAGCTAAGGGTTTATTAATGTTGTTGATATTCTCAAAGAACCAGCTCTTGGTTTTGTTGATTATTTGTATGGTTCTTTTTGTTTGTACCTGGTTGATTTTGGCCCTGAGTCTGATTATTTCCTGCCATCTACTGCTCTTGGGTGTATTTGCCTTTTTTTGTTTGTTCGTTTTTGTTTTTGTTCTATAGCTTTCAGGTGTCCTGTCTAGCTTTTAATGTATGCTCTCTCTAGTTTCTTCTGGAGAAACTCAGAGCTATGTTTTCATTTTAGTACTGCTTTCATTGTATCCAATATGTTTGGGTATGTTGTGCTTTCATTTATTTAAAATTCTAAAAAATCCTTAATTTCTTTATTTCTTTTATGATCATGTTATCATTGAGCAGAGCATTGTTCCACTTCTCTATGTATCTGTTAAGGCCTGTTTTGTCAAATTTGGAGAAGGTACCTTGAGGTGCTTAAAAGAAAGTATATTCTTTTGTTTTAGGATTGAATGTCCTGAATATGCCTATTAATTCCAATTGGTTCATAACCTCTTCGAGTTTTGCTGTGTCTCTGGTCAGTTTCTGCCTCCAAGATGAGAGTGGAGTGTTGAAGTCTCCAACTATTATTGTGTGTGGTACAATATATCCTTTGAACTTTAGTAAAATTTCTTTTCTGAATGTGGGTGCCTTGTATTTGAAGCATGGATGTTTAAGATTGAGAGTTCATCTTGATAGATTTTTCCTGTGATGGATATAATGTTTCCTTTCTTATTTTTTTTATAAATTTTGGCTTAAAATCTTTTTATTTTATATTAGAATAGCTACTCCAGCTTGTTTCTTGGGACCATTTGCTTGGAAGGTTTTTTTTCCCAGCCATTTATTTGAGATTGTGTCTGTCTTTGATCTAAGAGAGTTTCCTGTATGCAGCAAAATGCTGGATCTTGTTTATGTATTCATTCTAACAGTCTATATTCTTTTATTAGGGAATTGAGTCCATTTATGTGAAGAGATATTAAGGAATAGTGATTGTTGTTTCCTGTTATTTTTGTTGTCAGAGCTAGACTTATGTTTATGTGCTTTTCTTCTTTTTTTTTTCTTTGCATGATTATTTTTTGCTTTTTCTTGGGTATACTTTTCTTCCTTGTGTTGATTTTACATATATTATTCTTTTTAGGGTTGGATTTGTGGACAGATATTGTGTAAATTTATTTTTATCATATCTTGGTTTCTCTATCTACGTTAATTCAGAGTTTTGCTGGATATAGTAACCTGGGCTGTTTACTTAGGGTTGGTATGATGTCTGTCCAGAATCTTCTAGCTTTCATAGTCTCTGTGGGGAAGTCTGGTGTAATTCTGTTTGGTATGCCTCTATATGTTACCTGCCCTTTTTCCCTTACATCTTTTAGGATTCTTTTTTTTTTTTTGTTTTGTTTTGAATATTTGTTGTTTTAACTATTATGTGTCAGGAGAAGTTTTTTTCTGGTCCAATTTATTTGGAGTTCTGTAGGCTTTCTTGACATCCTTGCCAGCATCTGCTATCATCTGAGTTTTTGAATTTAGCCATTCTGACTGGTGTGAGGTAGAATCTTAGGATTGTTTTGATTTGCATTTCCCTGATGACTAGGGATGTTGAGTATTTCTTTAGGTGTTTCTCAGCCATTTGATATTCCTCAGTTGAGATTTCATTGTTTAGTTCTGTGCCCCATTTTTGATAGGATTGTTTGATTCTCTAGAATCTAACTTCTTAAGTTCTTTGTATATATTGGATACTAGCACTCTATCAGCTAGCTATACCACTCCTGAAAATATACCCAAAAGAAGCTCCAACATCTAACAAGGACACACGTTCCACCATGTTCATGGCAGCCTTATTTATAATAGCCCAAAGCTGGAAAGAACCGAGATGTCCATCAACAGATGAATAGATACAAAAATTGTGGTACATTTACAAATTAGAGTACTACTCATCTATTAAAAACAATGACTTCATGAAATTCCTAGGTAAATGGGTGGAATTTGAAGTTGTCATCCTGACTGAGGTAACCCTCTTGTCACTCATGAATATGTACTCAATGATACTAGCAGATTCAAAACCAAAAAGCTCAGAATACCTAAGAAACCATCCACAGAACTTATAAATCTCAAAGAGAAAGAAGGCCAGAAGGTGGATGCCTCAGTCCTTCTTAGAAAGGAGAACAAAACCCTCATGGGAGGAAATAATGGGACAAATAGAGGAACCAGGATTGGAGAAAAGATCATACAAATACTGCCTCACCCAGTGATCCATCCCATATGCAGCCACTAAACCCACATACTATTGCTGATGCTAAGGAGTGCTTACTGGCAGGAATCTGATATGGATGCCTCCTCCTTACTGCCAGAACCATACAGATACAGATGAGAATGCTTACAGCTAACCATCAGACTGAACACGAGGACCCCAATGAAGAAGCTAGAGAAAAGACTTAGGGAGCTGAAAGGGTCTGCAACCCATGGGAAGAACAAAATTGTCAACTAACCAAAACCCACAACAGCTCCAAGGGACTAAAATATTAATCAATGTATTCACATAGAGAGACTCATAGCTCCAAGGTGCATTTATAGCAAAAGATAGCATTCTCTGGCATCAGTGGGAGAAGAGTCCTTTGGTCCAGGAAGGCTCATTTTCCCAGTGTAGGTGAATACCAAGGCACTGAGGTAGGAGAGGGTAGTTGGGAGAGGGAGCAATTTTATGAAGGCAGTGGGAGGGGGAGGAGGGATGTGGTTGGGGGAACGGGTATAACATTTTAAATGTAAATATAAAGAATATCCAATAAACAAAAATCAGGTAAATAAAACAATGGTACCATGACATGTACTTGGAATTAAATACAGCCATCTATTAGAGTATTTTTGCTTGGCTACTTTCTATTACCTCTGGCTTCTTCTTATATATGTCTCCTATTAAGACAAATATAAGTCAGTGACCATTTATCCTAGTTTGTTTTACTATTATCTATCATCTATCTATCAATCATCTATCTATCTATCTATCTATCTATCTATCTATCATCTATCTATCTATCATCTATCTATCTACCTGCTATCATTTAAGTATCATTTGCCTATATTTCAATTATCTATCACCTATCTATCAATTTATATCATTATCTACTTACTATTTAACTTCCCTATATTTGTTATCAATTTTATTTATCTATTATTTGTCTGTCTTATATTATCTACCTATTCACATCCATCATTTTGGCTCTTCTGTTTTGAAATTTACTGATATAAAAACTGTTTTATTTTATATTTCAACATCTCTCACAATTCTAAAGTATATAACTTCCTTGCTAGGTTTCCAGCGCCTAGCAAGAAATGTTGACTCTTATAGAAACTGTACTGGAAACAAATTCTCCTTTTCCAGGTACTCTGTCCTTGCTGATGTTTCTCTATCACCTGACACTTTGTCCCCACCCTAGAGAACTCTATTGCTTTATCCTAAGGCCTTCAAAGTATCGAACTGATACTTTTGTTCTCTGGAGTTTTCTAGGCTCTGAAGCAATTAATTCTGCTTTCTTTGCAGCAGTGAAAGGAGTGCCTCTTCAACCCCTTTAAATTGTATTTTTGTGCCCTGGATGTCTGTCAGGGTAAGTAGCTTTTCCAGTTCTTACTTATAATAAAATACTTCTACCCAGAACTCAAATTTAAGTTCTTGGCATAGCACAGAAAAGGGTAATGGTCAGTATGGGAGCCAACCTAAGTGACAGGCACAATTTTTCATTTAAAGTTTCTGCTGTATCTGCATTAAGAGGACTCTTTCAGGGCAGACTTGTATGTCTGCCTCCTTCTTCCTGTACATCCTTCCTTCCCAGCTATCTGTAAGTACTTCATAAATTTACCAACTTCTGGATGTGCTATAGTACATATTTCATACATACAGAGGTGTGTCTGCCAAGGTCAGAAGAAAGGGCATATCATAACACTGATGTCTTTCTGTGGAGTCTGATTACCAGTAATCATCCTCCAAAGGTTACGTTATTCTTTTGGTTCATCAAATATTGATTGAAATTGGTTTGAATGCTACATCTCCATAAGACCTTAGTAAAATCTGGATATTGTAACCAAAGTATGGTAGTTTTCCCCAGACTACCTCACCTACAGCCTGGGTGCAGAGACTTTTCATAGCACCCGCAAGTAAAACTTTTTGCATCAAATCTTCATTTGAAGAAAATGCATGCCCTCAATATGAATGTTAATAATCTGCCAAAACTACTAAGACAATGAGATGCTGAGTAACTTACTTTCTAAGTAGTGCATTGTCATTTATGAATCTGGAAGAGGTACTTAAGAAGGGCAATGACATTGGTCATGGCTTTCCTCAACAAGAAGGAATCACAGGTCACTGTGGGGTTGCCAAGGGCTTGTGTTGATAAAGCAGAACAAGAAGGGTAATTAGGAAAGGACTGTCAAATGAGGTGGCCACATATTCAGGGGCACCTTCTGAGAAACATAAAAAAAATGCTTTAAAGAGTTTGAAACTTCTGCAGTGGGCAAATTAATGTGACTTTTTCTTTTTTTTTTTTTTTTTTGCTCTTGTTCTTATGGAATCTGTCTTTAGGAAAATAGCCACGTCTTTTAATGCACATTGAATTGAATCTTGTCTAGGAGCCGTTTTGAAGTGCAGATCTCACTTTCAAGCTGAGCATGAGGAAAAAAAGAATGAGGCTACCTCTCAAGGCCAGGGTTATATAAGTCTCGCAGAATGAAGTTTTTGTCCTCATTACTGAAGGCTGGTTTCTCCACGTCACGTGTATGAAAAGCTATAACTCCAGTAACATTGCAGAGTTTGCCTGCCTAGGTTTTTTAATAATATGACATACATATAGGCACCTTCCAAAAAATGACTTTTATGCTTAGCTTACTAATGTAATTCTTAGTTTATTATTATAGATATATTTTGCTTTTCCTTCAGACATCTTAATGTTTGCTAGAATATTTTTAATTCATCCATTTAAAGAATTTTGCATATTCCAGTTCTAACATATTTGGAATGGAGAGGTGTTTCCTTTGGCTGAGAAAAGTTTAGTGTATGTTGAGAAAATTCCTTCTTTTAGTTCTACTAAAGACACAATTAAAGATTTTTTTCTGTCAGTCTAGACAATTGGATAAAACGCAACTGTCCAAACACACTGGTAAGAAGTTTCTCTACCTGAGGGTGGGCATGAGACAAAAGCTGTGGCAACTTTGATAACTCTGCTAAACACATTTCTCTGGAGCTGACAGAAAAGCCCATGTGGACAAGGCACAGAAATGACATTAACAGCACCTGAGATAATATGGGTCAACCTTGAAATTATAAAAAGAAACATGCAAGAGAGTGAAGAGAGGTGCTGTGCCATCTAAGAACAATTACTAAGGAAGTAGCATTAAGGTATTTCATTTCATGGTGGAAGGGCATGTGACATTTACCTGAAATGATTAACGTTCTTCTCAAGATGTTCTCTCAGCCTGAAGCTCAGGTGTTGCATTGTAGATTCACCTATTAGGGCTGGGCAGTTCAATAATCCATTGATTTCTATATTTTGACCAGTTGTGGTTTGCTGAAATGGTCTTGGTCTACAGAAAAGCTTCTTTAATGGGGGATTAGTTACCTGGGAGTATAAGGTTAAGCATTTAGAAATAAATATAGTTTTGGAATAGACATTATGTACCATCTAATCTATAAAGATGTTTACTTATGTGAATGATTCATTTATATTGAGAAAATGAGAATTTTAATGAGTCATATTTTCTTTAATCTAGTTCTTATTTATTTCTTCTTTCTTGGGAATAGAGTTTTATCAGTTTGACTCCTAGAAGCTCCGACTTAAGGCAGGCATAGCAGATCAGAAGTCTTCTTCTTCTTCTTCTTCTTCTTCTTCTTCTTCTTCTTCTTCTTCTTCTTCTTCTTCTTCTTCTTCTTCTTTCTTCTTCTTCTTCTCTTCCCCCCTCTCCTGTCTTCTTTATTTTCTCTAAGATAAATTCATCATGGTGAAACATTAGATCACCAGTGTAGACATATCCAGCCTCTCCTTTACTCTTGAATGCTCTGATTAGATCATAAATAAATAGAAAAAAATAATCTTTAAAAAAGTAACTTTATTTTCTTCTTCTTTGTATGCCTCATGGGATACATGTGTGGTATACAGAATGTGCTTTAATGTACATAAACATGACTCAGATGAATAAGGGGTTAGATGATGCCTTGATCTTGCTTTTGAAGCTCTTCTCAGAAACCACAGACATAGTCTCCTCCAGTCATACTCATATCATGTTTAAAATAAAACACTTGCACATTTGTTTTCTTTATTTGTTTGCTTCATTTGGACTTTTGAAATATTGTATACAATGTAAACTAGATACTTCCATTTAGTATGGATTTTACTCCTTCTCTTCATTTGCATTTATATCTCTCATGATATCGTCCCATTTCAGCAAATGACTGTGTCTATGAAGATTTGCTGGCAGCATTCAGGCTTAAAACAAGATTGCTTCTAAGTGATAGCAATCACCTGCAGCTAATAAAATGAAGGGGCAACAGTGACAGTCTTTTGCAACAGTCTTTGGTGATTTCTTTCTTTTCTGCATTTGGGTCAGCCTTTCCCACATCTAAATGCTTATCATTGAGAGAGCTAAAGATAAAAGCTCAAAAGAGACAAATCTTTGTACTTTTGTGATGAGAAACAAGTCATAGACCCCAACACTGAGATAGTACAACAGCCCTGGGAATCTTGCCATTGACAGTCACGTTGAGTTTGTGTTCTGAATTTCTAAGTCAGCATTTGTGGCATAGCCAAGGAGACCAAACAAGTACTCCAGACAGATAGCTACCTGGGAATAAATGCCACATATCACAAGTTAAGCAAAAATCCATGCTTCATTTGTCCTTGAAATACCTTATTATAACAAAGTAGAAAACAGGGAAGAGTAACTTTGATAATGAACTCAAAAGACTTCCAATAAGGCTTTCTCTGTAGTAATGTGATTTATTTTTCCTGAAGCACTTGTATATTGAAAGAAGTTATGCCTTTTAACAATGAAGGCAACATTTAATGACCAAGAGTATTATAATTAATTTTGGATAAAATTTTATTGTTGATGATTGGGAGTAAAATCTCAATGCACTTCAATAAATTTCTATAGTCAAAAGTAATTGAAAACAGGTACTTTTATTAACCTTACATAATTGAGAATTGCAGTAAAATGGGCAAAGCTCTGAAAGCCTCTTGATTTTTAAGTTAATTTATGCCTCTTTAATTCTTTGTCTAATAGTAATATACACGAATCTACATACAAGGAAAATTTGAACAAAATCAGTCCTGTCTGTGTTTAGTATTTAAAGAGCTCCTTTTATCTTTATGTTTAATTTAGTCCTACCCAAAGAATATTTATAATGAGTTTTTCCTTTAATATATTCTTTAAAATTGTGCATCTGTGGTAACTCATAAATTTATGCGCCATAATAACGCTTAGCATTTATATGAAGGTTCATCTTCAAAGTGCATTGTATACATTAGGACTTTCATCATCTTTGTGCATCCTAAGGAAGGTAAATACTGTTATCTCTATTTTACAGATAGGAAAAGTAAAAAAAAAAACAACCATTCATAGGCATAATTAGAAGAAGCATTAGCTTTTTGGATAAGGCAGGATAACAAAATTTATGTCCTAATTTTAAATTTTACATAACATAGTGCAGTAGAGGTTTCCTTGAAAATATCATATACCTAAATTCTTATTTTTCCTTCAAATACAGATATGGTTTCAAATATAGTACAGATTAAAATCTATTTATATTCCCTTTTAATTTTCGTTTTCATTTTTAAAAAGGTTATAAACTTTGCACACTAGTAAGAATCTTGACTTGTGTTGCTTCTGTATTTCTCTTCAAAGCTATCGGGCATTTATGTTTGGCATATATTTGTGAGAAACTGAGAATTTTATGTTTTAGTAGTCTGCATATTGATACTTCTTTATGATAAAATCATTTATCTCAGTAACCACAATAAGCCTGGCAGTGTACAACTACTTAATCATTCTTTTGGAGTCTGAATGGCATTTAGGGCACGTAAACACAGATGGTTTCTAAGCATGTTTGCTTATCAAAGTGTGTTGCTCCCATCTGCAGTAATGCTTAGTCCATGTTCAACACTGACTTGTGAATTTACCTAAGATGTCATGGCTGATATTTTCTTTTTCAGAAACATGGCTTTGGAGTCTAAATAAAAAACAAATTGAAGATGATCATGATTGTCTATGTCTAAGCCCAATAAAAAGGTTAGTATGAAGCTTCTGTCTGAGTATTGTTAAAATGATGAAGAAAACAGGCTTGATCAGGGGCAGGAGATGGTGTGTCTTGTGGGGCACCGCTCTACATGCCATTGCAAGATGGCGCTGGTTTCCGTTAAGGAACAACGGTAAATAACCAGAGCATGCCCGCCTAAAGCCTAGCCACGCCCCTAGACCCGGGTGCTCGCTTCTGACATCACATCGCATGATTTGGCCCTAGCCCATCAGGAGGCGCCACGTCCGAGGCGAGACAAAACCCCTATATAAGGGGAGGGTTTGGTGCACTCAGGGTCTCCGCGTTGTATAGCTTTGGCTCTCCCTCTCAAGAGTTATTAAAGCTTGCTACAGAAGGATCCTGTGTGTGCCGCATCGTTCTTGCGGGCGAGACGGTTGCGCGGGACAGTGTCTATGGTACAGTGGAGGCAGAGACTAGGAGACTTGCAAAACTGAAAATGTACCTGATATTTCTATCATATTATTATAGAGGTATTAAACTATGCCTCAAAAATATTGAGTAACAGAATAATGGGACCCAGGTCAAAATATAACAGATAAGACACATTCATCTATCCAGACTAATATTCTCAGAGTCTATCACTGAGCTAGCTTAGACTCTATTCATGATTTTAAAGAAAGATTTAGATAAAATATGAGATTTGGGTAACACTTTCACCATAGAAAGAATTAGGTATATAAGTAAGAAGAAGTGTTTGTTCTGAGTCTCTACTGAGGTCAGACCCTGGGCTCCCTGGGGTCCTCATGATACCCTGTGCCTAGAAAGTGTGCAAAATTGATTAGAAGCAGAAGTAGACTTGAAGTGCAAATGAGAAGAGACCAAATTTGAGGGTAGCCACCTTGACTTACAGGATAGAATATTCTTTCATGCAGTTGTGCTTCTTAATAATTCATTTCCTGAGCTGCCAGATAGATGTCATGGTGCTGCAAAAGAAAAAAAAAAAAAGAAAAAAAGAAAAAAAAAAGACCAAATAAACTAATAAACAAAGCCCAGGATTAAGACCCTGGGTACAAAGGAGTAAGGAATCCATAAACATTCAAAGGGCTGCTTTAAGCAGAACTTCCTAGGCATGTGCAACTGATCCTAAGATAAGGAATGTGTAATGTCACACCTGGAAAAAGCCACATCAAGAATGAACCTAAGAGAAAAGAAGCACAGGTAGATAAATTCAGAAACTGAGAATAATTAAAACCAAACTAGGAAATATCAACTGAGAAGCGGTTGATTCCTCAAAGTTGCTAGAATCATTTTCTCCATATCTTAACTCATCCTTCTTGTTTGGATGCTGCAGTATATAGTGTTAGAGTTGAAATTATGGGGTAGATTATAAGGGAAAGCACTCCAATGTCTTTAAAAGATCATTTTTGTCAGTACTCATCAACTTTTAACTTTTTTTTCACTCAGCAAGTGTAGGGAATGTCCCCTGAAGGAAACAAAGGAAACAGGTGTGAGTGGAACAAAGATGGATAGGAAGCAAAGTGTGGAGTGTGAAGCTGAGAAGGCCTGGTGGGATTTTGGACCATTTGCATCAGCTTCTGACTTTCAAGCCCAGTAAATACATAAGGTTAATGACATAAAGAGGGAAAAGTTTGCCCATGCTGATCAAGAAATTATTCAGAAGAAGTAAAACTGAGAGTCACAATTGTCTTGGCATTTGTAAGGAACATTAATGTTTCATCTAGAAATCTTATGGAACTTGAATTCTGGAGGGAGTAAGCCCAAGACCAGTAGTGGGAGTTGAGCATTCCGATCTTATTTACCAAGCTTTCTGACACCATTGGGCAGAATACTGACCGGAAGGTCAGCAGAAAGAGTATCAGCTTTCAGTTTTGTTTTCCTTTTTTCTTTCAAGAAATGTTAGACTTATTACATCTTTGACAGAGAGTTGGTACTCTGAAGCTCAGTATAAAGAATGTAATAGCTCAAAGAAGTCCTGAACTCAAGGATAAGTTATAAGAAACACACAAATGAGCTTTTCTTGGCTTAAAAAGTCACTCCCCTGGGCCTGATATGGACTCTAACAAGCATCAGAGAATTTAGTATTTCCATCACTGGCTCTTATTAAATTGATACCTGTTCCATTCAATGTACCTGGCCTCTGACCTTGACAAAGTCTCTTTTTAAGTGGAATGAGAAAATGCCATGTGCAATACAGAATATAAGGCATGTGGCTTTAGAAAAGCAGTCTGTAATGTAGGAGAGTTCACTACTGTGAATCTTTTATCTATGAGTCACAGCTCCTGAGAAGGGCAGTGTGAGAATGACCCTCATTATAAGTGGGTTATGAAGCTAATGTGTGCTCTTTGTTGAGATGTTAGTGGACTCGATCCCACTGTGTTCAAATTTCTTGGCAGAACTAGTTAAAACAGCAAGGAATAAATATAACCTGGTTCTAGTGTGGCTCATTTCTCTTTGATGTGAGAAGTTAGGTGAAAAATAAACAAGTCATGGACATTCCTTTCATCATCACCTGAAGTCAAAGCAGACACAAAGAACTGGGCTTTGATGAGGCAGCCACAGAGGTATCAGCAACAGAAAACATGAACTCACTAGCATGACTGAAAGGCAAACAAGGAAGGTCACATTTTCATTCTGACCTTCTTTCTGTACTGCTACTGAAAACTACATTCCACCCACATTAAGATGGTATCTTTTCCCTTTGGATTACCTATCCAAGAAAATTACTCACAGGTATCCGCAGAAACTAAGAGTAACCTAGCCAAGCCCTTGTGGGTATACTAGAAGCTCATCTCTTCATTGATTCCAGATCCATCTGAAATCAAAGCCATGATTAGTTGTCTCTGTATCTCTGGATTTAATGATTTCTTGTGGTTGTTTGTTTTTGGATTTTTGTTTGTTTGTTTTTGTTTTAAATTTCTTTACTGTATACCATTCGTTCTAACCATACTTTATACAACATTGGTAATCTCTTACATTTTGGTAACATCTACTCTAACTGATTTGAAGTGAATACTCAGAATTCTTTCAAATAATTCTCCTCTCTTCATAATTAGTGATGCTTGGGAACATTTTTGATTCATAAATTTTCTTCAGAAAAAATACCCACTCAGGTTCTTCTCATTGAACTATTTCTATTTTTGTTGTTATCTTTGTTTTTTCTGCCAGGTTGCTTAACCTTGACTTATGTGGTTTCATTTTGGGGCTCTCTATTCTGCTTGCTTGGTGTTTACATTGGTTTTCATGCATTCTCTGTCCTTTTAATCAGGATAGTCTGATACTTTACTTTGAAATTGAGAAGTGTAATATGTTCAGCTTCATTTATCTGTCTCAATATTTTTTTGAACTCTGTGGCTCTTTGTGAAACTGGTATGAGCTTTGTTTTTTATTCCTTTAAGATAGGGCATTGGCCAAACCTTTGGGTTTGATCTAGATTGCATGAGACATAAGTATCATATAAACCTACAAGACATTTACCTTACTTTAAACCTCTTCTCAGATCCATGATCTTCTATGTATGAAGATTTACTGTGAGAATAGGCAGAGGAGATGGTCCCTGCGTCTGCCTTGCCTTTCTTCCTTCCCATTTAGTCTTAACTTTCCCTTGATGATTTCTGTTGTCTTACTTCACTTTCCAACTTGCTTGGTACACTGAGGGCTCTAAATCACTGGGGTAGTGGTCAGAGAATTGTCTGTTGCTTGTGTCCTGTGCATGGTCAGGAAAAATGGTAAGGCTGCTTTCTCTCTTCCTCCTCTGCCTCATTCTCAGGAGCATACAGAACCTATTCAGGCTACAGAAGCCTCAGAATTAGCAACCAAACCCACAGAAAACAAAAGCCATGAGTCAGCTGGGGTTGAGTGGTGGATGAAAGCTGCCACTGTTTTCTGTCAGAGGTCAGAATCATGAGTGTGGAATAAAACCCTCATACATTCATTTCTTCACTAATACTAAAAGCAAGCTGTTGTGACACACCAGGAAATGGTGGAAATAATGCAACAATGCTAGTTTAAATAAATTTCTTTATTTTAAATCATTTCTTGTCCACTTAACTCTGCTTGTTTCTTTAAGTAATAATCTTGTAACTTAACCAAAGCTGAATGATATTTTCCTGTGATAGTAAAGATAGAACACCAAAAACATAGAACAAACTCCAGTCACAAGCTTCACAATGTGATAAGGATATAAAAATATGTGAAATGCATAATTAAGTAAGTAACATACAAAAATTTTTTATCCCTAGAATTAAGGTCAGACTAATTAATAACTGACCAGCCTAATTACTGAGAAAAGAACAAAAACAACAATATAATTTTCATGGGTTTACAAATATGTTGCCGTATCATTTTAAATTAGAGAAAAACTTTTATTAGGGAAACTCCATTAAGAACTACACATACTCACAAAGTGGAGTAACAGCTGTGTTTGGATAAGAAAGGATTCTAAGCATTTCAGGAACATGCTTTTGGAAAACCAAGAGGTTTGTGTGATAAGGGTTATTTAACACTCCATCTTGTTTTCCTACATGAAGTTATTGCTGAAACCAAGGGTCAAAATAACCATCACCATGAGTTTCATTCTCACAGAATTGTGTATTTTATTGTTAGTTTGTCATGGCACTAAGGTGGCAGAGTTTGCAAAGTGTGTTGAGGAGTACTCTGTAAACACTGAGATGTCCTTCCTATTGGAGATCATTTATTCTCAAAATAAGCATAAAATCTGCCTCCAAGAATCAATACCACTCTGGGTATAATGTTCATGTTTTATGTTACAATACTTATCCATTAAAAATTACAAGCTTGTAGTGTTCATTTTAATATTGAACAATTTCTATTTGCTAAGTTTCAATATCCCATAATTTATCTGAAAAATCACTTTTATAACTAGTAAGCTCTAAAATGAATAATGCCTTGCCAACACCTGATCTGGACATTGAAGGGTAGTAAATGCAGAGACTGCTTAAAGTTCTGAGAAATTAAGACAATGATATGTTTAGACTTGAAGTAGAGACTAATATTATGCCATATAAAGTTCATGGAGAATCCTCGAAGTAGCATAAGAACATGAAGATAGCAAAAAGGGCTGCAAAATTGTCTTCAGGGCATAGCCAGTACCAACAGGAAGTCTCAATACAAACGTGCAGAGGCTCATGGTACGCTATCCCTCCCTACTGAGCACTTAGGCATTGATACTTTCTAAGAGTTGATTAGTCTTTCTCTTCATTTATAAACCCACTGATGAGCCCACCAGTCTTCAATGAGTAATTCCAGCCCATGACCACATAAGAAGTATCAATTAAAATTAGTCAACCATAACGCAAAATAAAGGGAAGGAAATTGTGGGGAGGAAGGATGAATCAGCAGTGATGTGAAAGAGGTAACCATTGTTATACAACCAGGAAATGTTCAGCACCTTCTCTGTTAAGTATTCAATGAGTGAAACATCAACTCTGCCTCCAAATAATCCTCAGAGTCTTTGAGTAGGGAAACATAGCTAATTGCACAAAGTACATGTCTTAGTCAGGGTTTCTATCCCTGCGCAAACATCATGACCAAGAAGCAAGTTGAGGAGGAAAGGGTTTATTCAGCTTACACATCCATATCACTGTTCATCACCAGAGGAAGTCAGGACTGGAATTCAAGCAGGTTAGGAAGCAGGCAGGAGCTGATGCAGAGGCCATGGAGGGATGTCACTTACTGACTTGCTTCCCAAGGCTTGCTCAGCCTGCTTTCTTATAGAACCCAGGTCTACCAGCCCAGGGATGATACCACCCTCAATGGGCTGGGTCCCACCCCTTAACCACTAGTTGAGAAAATACCTTACAGCTGGATCTCATGGAGGCATTTCCTCAACTGAGGCTCCTTTCTCTGTGATAACTCCAGCTTGTGTAAAGTTAACATAAAACCAGCCAGTACAGTACATAATGTGCTAAGTTTTATGCATGACATGTAATTACTATAAACTTTTGAGTAGACTCTTTTGATATCACCCTTAGTGTACAGCCTTAAAAAATAGTCAACAAATAATTGTTTCTCCAAACAAATGAGTGCTATGAAATTTAGTGCTTTTGTCCACAATCTTCATGTCCTCTTGTCCCAAGAAGAAGTTTCTTTAAATAAATATATATCACATTTTGAAATTTCACAATCCAAGTTCATCAGAGCTTATGTAAACTATGTATGGTTCTTTTACACTCACAAATGTAAGGCTGACAAATACAGTTCACCCAAAACTATGTGTGTATTTCGTATTTAATGCTTCTGCCCTTGTTAAAAAAAAAGTTATCACCTGTCCTATATTTTATTTCCTCTCATTATTCTACATGAACACTCTGGTGGTTGTTATCTAAGGTTTGCAATGATTCCTTTTTTGTCTTAGGAGTTTTGAAATATTTTTCTTCCTATAGATTAATGTAGGATGATATCATTATGCAACAAGGCAGGTCAAGGAGCCTATCATTGGATAAGAAGGAAGGGTAGGTCGGGAAATGATCTAGGACGGAGGGAGGAGGATGAAGCCGAGGAAGCCATGTGGAGGCAGAAGTAGATGTTCCTCTCTGCAGATTTCTATATAGATACAAATTGTTATTAATATTTTATAAGGGAAGGAATTGTACAGGATGATCTGACTTATCTAGGTGGGCAAATTATATCATACCAATTGGATCAGAATTTATTGTGTGGGGTTTTCCTTTACTATGGCAGCTTAATGCCAAGAGAATTGTGAGAGGGTAGCCACTGCTGGGACCAAGGAGTGGCAAGGAGAATGTGATCAGAGTTCCTCGCTTTCCCAGCTAGCAGAGAGACTGTGTGAGAGTTGCTAACAGGATGGCAACAGTCCTTAAGATGAATTAATGATAGTTCTCTGTGGCCTTATGGTACCGGAACTAACATTCCGGGAGCCACCACCTGGGTCAGAGAGAGCTGGGGGCAGTGTGAAACAGCTAAGTTTGGAGTCAGGTGCAGCAATTTTTACTTTTACTGAAACAGATTAGGACTAGTATGAGATTAAAAGTGGGCAAGCATTCCTTCTTCCATGGCTTCTGTTTCAAGTTCTTGCTTGATTTTTTTTTTTTTTACCCTGACTCTTCTCAATGATAAACTATGTAACCTGATAGTATATGCCAATAAACCCTTTTCTCCTGGGGTAAAAAAAGACTAGTGCTTTTAAGGGCCTGCAAATTAATGCCTGTCTGAGTCTTATTCTCCTGCTGTGATAAAATACAAAGCAACTTAAAGATTAAAGGGTTTATTTTAGATCACATTTCAACGCCGAGTCCATCATGATTGGGAAGTTGAGGAAGGAGGAGCTAGAAGCCATTTGTCACATTGAGTTTATTGTCAAAGAAAAGAGCCATGAATGTCTGTATGCCAGTGTTCAGCAGGCTGCTGCCTAATAAAGAAGGAGATCTCAGTGAGGGGACAGAGTCACACAAAGTAGGTGTGATTTCCCACCTCAATTAACATAATCTAAATTACCAACACAACCCCTGACCTCAACATACACACACATACACTGATGTCTAGAGATCAATTTCCCAGGTGATTAAATTAATGATAACAAACTTCACCATTCCTGGTAAACATGACACTCAAACATGTGTGCATGTGCGTGTGTGTCTGTATGTGTGTGTGTGTGTGTGTGTGTGTGTGTGTGTGTGTGTGTTTGTGTGTGAGTGTTTCTGTGGGTAAGTATGTATGTGATTAGTGCAGATACTGATAGAGGCCCAAAGAGAGTATTAAATCTTCTTGAGTTGGAATTAGAAGCCACTGTGAGCCCTGTGATGTGAGTGTTGGTATCTGTGATGTATCATATATGCTTGACCCAGGGAGTGGCAATATTAGGAGAATAGATGCGGACTTTTGGAATGGACGCAGTCTTATTGAAGCAAATTTTTAATTGTGGGTGTGAGCTTTAATACTATAGTCCTATCTGCCTTGGAGTCAGTCTTCTGTTTGCCTTCGGAATAAGATGTAGAACTTCCTACCTGATGCCTGCCTAGATGTTGCCCTGCTCCTACCTTTATGATAATTGACTGAACCTCTGAACCTATAAGCCAAACCTAATTAATTGTTGTCCTTATAAGAATTGTTTTGGTTACGGTATCTGTTCATAGCAGTAAAACCCTAACTAACACATTACCTGATCTTAGGTCATCTCTATGTGCTTGTACCTGCTTAACAGCTTGTATCTCCTAGCATCTCTTTAGGCCTACAATTGAACTTTAAATATTTATAGTGTTTAACAAGTGTATCACTTTAAAAGTTTAGTCATTTAACTGTGAACTTCTATAAAATAAAAATGCAGGTTATATACGACCAACATATACTAGCAAAGAGTAAACATTGCTATTCCAAAATGGAAGAACCAGAGAAAAGAAAGAAACAATTATAGTAAAGCAAAGCCACCTTCACCAGGACAAACAAACCCTAAAGCTCCGTCTGCAGCATCAGGAGCTCAAACTGAACCATATGGGTGTCCAGAGAACTTGAGTAGCCTCATTCTTCTATTTTCACCATTGGCATCATGCAGATTTTATGTTGGACCTGCTCTACTCAGTCCCTTCAGTATTCCTTAATATGTGTTCCACAGCTCTATCGCCAAGGCACCATAGAATCCCCACTATACCCCAAGCTTCACCTCTACAACCTCATGTGCAAGTATCACTGAGGCTTCCTGAGAGACCTCTAACCCTGCTATGTTTGTCTGTGGAACCACAATTCCATCTTTTTTTTAAAAATATTTCTCATATATGTTACTCCATTGTACAATTTTTACAAGGTGAGTTATGAATTATTAATTAGATGCTATTAGGTAGTGGAGGGGAATTTGGTGATTAGGTAATGGAAATTTATTCTCATGGTCAGGATTAGTATCTTAATAATTGGGCCACAGAGGATGTTTCTTCACCTTATAAGGAACCAGCCAAATGCAGCTGCTGTAAACAAGGAACCAATTCTTCATCCTGGTAGGTGTGCGCATCCAGTGATCTTGGGAATACCTATGCCTCAAAACTGTAAGCAATAAATATCTACCATTTACATAAAAAATATTTCTCATCCCTAACACTAGTGTCAAGTGGACAGTGTTGCTCAGTTTGAGATGAAGACTCTGAGAGATGGAGAGATGGAGTATTTTCTCAAGATACTTTCCACAGGCACTTTCTCTGCTCCAAGATGTTTCTCTTTAGAGGTGATGATCTCTTTTAAAATTAGTGATACTTTCTCAGTACTGGCCTGAATCCTCTCCTGTCATGAAATTTACTCTACCACCATTTCATTCTTTATCTTTCAGTCAGCCTCACTTAAACTTTCCATCCACAAGAAGAATAAAGTAGAATTCTTCACCACTATGGTACTTGAATGCCTCTCTCCCACACACCAAAAGAGTACTTATTGTACCCCAAAGCTATGAGCCAGGTCTACTGATGCCATTAATCAGAGAATACCTCCTTATTCTAAAAAAGAAGAAAAGATCTGACTGTGTTCTTCTTAAAGTCTAAAACATGACGGGACTAGGATAAAAATGAAATTAGTGTTTTAATTTATATTGAGACACAGATCTTATAACTGAAAGTAATTTGGAGTACAAAATCGGTTGAGGTGTTAAAATCAGGATTTGTAATCTAAATGTTTCATGTTAATTCCCATCTACTTGGGCTTGCTAGTCTCTGCTTCACCTCTGCCCACCGCTTCTTTACTCCTCAAAGTCTTAATTTTTCTCCCAGGTAATATTTGCTGGCAGTCATAAAGTTTTCTGAGTTACTCTGCTATTGCTGTGGAATTTTACCTTGAATTTATGTGTACTTTGCATTAATTTGACACTTTGCATAAGAGTGGTCAGTATGGTCTTTCTTTAGCTTAATATATAAGCAAATCTTCTTATCCATTCTATAGGAAAACCTCTTCTTTTGCTTAGCACCATGCAAAATTTTTATACAAATCAAGAAGGAAATGTCCTCAGAGGTTTGCTGTGACCATGGACATTTGGTATAGGGTTGGATATATGGGACCCATGAATACTTCACTTTAGGCTGTAATGCATTGTAGTACCAAAGTCTGTTTGATTCATTTGTAAAGCTATAAAAGCTATTTTTATTTAAGGAATGTGAAACGTAGCAGAGAATCTATTGTTATTCACAAGAAAGTGGTCTTTCACTCAGACTTACAGCAGAGCTGTCCATTCTAATAGAGGGGTGAAAAACAGTCAGTAGTTCATGTCACATTCACCTCATGTAACTGATGATAAGGTCACATTATTTACACAGCCACCTTTAACTAACTTTCATTTTAGAGACTGAAAGAAAAAAGATGTGAGATTAATCGAGTTGAAAGTGCAAGCCAGCTTATTACACGTGAATAAACATTCTCGACTAAGTAATGAGAAAGTTGTTGAAATGTCTCCTTGTATCAATGGGATTTATAAGGTTGCTGTTTGAAACTCTGTATTCATGTGCTCAATGTGCCTCTAAAATTGCTGTATTCTCTGAGCATCTATCCTCTTGGTTTCGCACAGGCTGTCTGCATTTCCAGCTCCTGCTGGTACATGCACATGACTTTCTTGCTCCCCTTTACAGTCTTTTGACTTTACTGGTTGTAAGGTGTACCTCCCATGCTCTCTTATCTACCTAAGACACAAGGGAAACTGCTTCAATTAATAGTGCACAAGACTCTATGACAAAATCCATGTCCTAGGAATGATGTGAACATAAAATCTACTACATTCAGGAATAAAGCAGAATTTCTATACAAAGTCAGACACACAAGAAAGTTAATTGAAAATGCTACTTGTTAACTGTGAGTTCATTTGAATGTATATTCTATCAGAAACCACAAGATGGGGGCTATAGACTCCACATAGACTCAAAAGTAGAATAGCTTACTGTGACTAGGATTTCTCCAAAAGTTTCAAAAATGAACAAGATTGAGCCTAGTCACAGGATATAGCAGAAATCAAAGCTTGCTGCCCCATTTCAGTCCCATTTTCTTCTTGTCCAAAGTGAGAGACTTGGATGCAGAGTTGCCAAGGGTCATGGGGCAATTTGTGTTAGATGTCTCTGAGGTGTCAGCTGCATTGCCTCCACTTAATCTTCCCTTCTCTGACTGTACGTTGGAGCATATGATGCTAATGGGAATGCTTATTTCCCCCCCCAGTTACCAAAGGCAGTTCTTATTTTCTCTCTTACCTTTTGGAAAACAACATAAAGGGAGACTGTGATCTATAACTCTTCCCTCGAGCTTTGCCAGGTGCCTGGGGTTTACTGATGGCAGTGGGAAGCATGCCAACACAGAGAACACATTGTACATTGTGCCTTCCAGATTCCATCTGAAACCAGTTTGCATTAAAATGTCATTTCCTCAACATGCATTTCTTTTCACCAGATCCCAGGTTTCTGATCCTCCGGAGATGAGTTGTTCTCGTTTTGTTTTCTAGTGTCTATTTTTAAAAGAACCAGATAATATTCATGTTTCTATTTTGCCCTCTGCAGGCCTTTTCCTTTTGGACATACCCTGACCTAGGTGTGACCTTGAAGCATAACTGCCGAGTTTGATCAATATCGTTTTAACTGCTTACGGTATAGTCATCTCTGTCCCAGGAACTGCCGTAGAAACCCCCAAAAGAACACACAGAGTGATTTGCTTACTTTAGGGGGACTATATGAAAACTTCTGAATTAGAAAATCATTAGGAACTGAACTGTGGGAATAAAGGTAGCAGGGTATGGAAGAGTTCAAGGGAGCACAGGTTTATTCACACTCCTTTAATAAAATTCACAATGAAGTCAAAACTTGGTCAGGGTATAAAAGAATGAACGGAAGCTGATAGGTGAGAGAAGCAAAGGGAGTCTTTCTGAGAAGTGGCGAGCAGGAACAATGAGTCAGCCGTGGGAAAAATCTTTCATCTTAATGGCACGGATATTAGAGAATACGGAGATAAGTGTGGATGAGGTAGACTGCTGCATCACACAGAACTTATATACAATGGTGGGGAGTTCTCACAACAATGACATAATAACGAACTATGAAAATCATGCTATTCAAAATACAGCTGTAGACTGCACACCTGAGAATATGTATGCTCGGCTTAAGGCAAGATAATGTTGTCACCACAAGATCTAGAAAGAACAGCACCATCAGAGACCACTCCCCAGGACTAATCTTTTATGATCTTAATCTTTGGTCATGACTATGAAAAGGTTGAAATTCACAAAACATTTCATAAAGTTCATCTGACCACAGTTAATTTAAGATGCTTGAAAAGGACATGGAGATAGAATCCTTCTCACAGGAATAAAATGATACTGCGTTTCTGGTTTCAAATCACATTTACTGAATAAAAGTATCTACAGCATCAAACCCAAAATCTGCATTACATGAAATCTTTGCCATTATAGACAGGTAAATTTCAACCCCTCTCTGCTTTACCTTCCCTGCTGCCTCGAAGCAGAACTATGTCAGTATTTTCGATTTCTATACTACAAAAAGAAAATGTATTACTGTCTCTTGCTGCACCAACCAAAAAAAATGGTATTTTCAGGAGGTGCACATTTATCTGAGGAAAACACAGTGATGTCCTTCTGTTCTGGCTCAGCCCAACCCTTTGTCCTTAGAAATGCAACCAACATTTATATTGTCAAGGGAAGACATACACATTTCTCTGTAAACTCTTTGAATACATTTTTATTCTGCAAGTTAAAAGAAGACATGTCTCATCACAAGGTGTAACTGCTGCTTATTGGAGAAACTTCCAGTATTTTTGCTATTTCCACAGGCCCACATTCCTCAAAGTAGGTTAAATCTGGGTTTTAAAGATAATGTTTGGGACAAGCAAACATGATTATCTCTGCTCCAATAGATCCCATATCCAGATGAGAATGACAGTTATATAGAAAGTCAAAGAAATATACAATGTCTGAGAGAGTGTCACATGCTACGGGAGCCTGGATATGATTGCATCTGTCATATGCAGGTTCATGCAATTGAATGATTAGTTACTGGAAGATTAACTAATTGATGGGATTACAAAGCATGGTCTTACTGGAGAAAGTGTATCAGTGGGATTTGATGTTTCAAAATCACATGTATAGATCCCCTCCTCTGTCTGTCTGTCTGTCTGTCTGTCTGTCTGTCTGTCTGTCTCTCTCTCTCTCTCTCTCTCTCTCTCTCTCTCTCTCTCTCTGTGTGTGTGTGTGTGTATGCATGTGTGTATCCGGATGTAACTTTTAACTACTGTTACCTTACCATGCTTACTTACATGCCACCATGTTCCCCATCATGATAATAATGAACTAAACTCTGAAACTCTTAAGTAAAGTAATAGTAAAAGCTTTATCTTCTTATAAGAGTTGCCATGGTTGTAGTATCTTGTAGGTGGTCCTACAACCATTGGTATTTTGTTATTAATCACACTTCCCCGAGAATGGTTGCCTAGTTATGTACTCATGAAAGTGTCTGCATCTGAACCTTCCCATTTTAACTAGTAAAATCGAGGCAAGAGCTGGTAATTGTGCAGGGAAGGGAGGTAGAGAGAGGGTGAGAGATCAGAAGATAGAGGGAGAGAAAAGTTCCAAGATTGACCTCAGGAAAGATGAATTAGATCCAGGTGGGCTTTATTGGTGTTAGGTAGCTATGAACATTTAAGGATTTTATAGGTCTAATATCTCATATAGAAAGACAATTTGTATTTTTGTCTATTTGATGTTATCTTATTGTGTAAAAGGTTTTTAGATTGAGAGTTGAATATATAAACTTGTATGAAAAGCTATTGAACCTTAGAGCTGTGTTTGTGTTGGGGTTTGGGATAAAGAAACGTCCTGAGATGGAGGCAGTAAGGCAGGAGGAGTAAATCGCCAGGGAAGAAAGTTGTGTGGACAAAGTGAGACCTTGGACATGGCTTGGACCAAGTGACAGAGTCAATGCATTCGGTTCTGTACTAAAAGTGGCTCCTGCAGAGTGAGACCTTGGGGACCGATATAGGGATAATGAATTCAGTTTTTGATATTTACTGTGATAATGTCTCTTCACAACACTAGAATAGTGACTTAGGGATATGGTGTAGAAAAAAAAAAAAAACAGAAAATAATGCAGAGATTTGTGGGTAATAAAATATAGGTTATCTTACAGAAGGTGATATGGCCTGGTCTCTTAGGATTTTACTATCTCTGCTATGTAAAAGTCAAGGCCAAAGATTCTGAGCATAAATATGCTAGAAAAGATTCATAAATCCTGAAAAGATATTGAGATTAGAAGAAAGTGAGAAGGTAGAAGAATAAACAAAAACAGATTGAACACCAGCCAGGAGCCATGGCATTTAGATACTGGGGGGCCATGACATGCAACAGCTTGTTCAGTTCTCTATGTTTAAATGGCATAATAGACATTCTGTATAAAGGAATAAGAGGAGTTTGGGAGGCTCCCTGTACTAGGTTACCCATGCGGCCTTTATAGCATTGTGTGAAATGGATCAGTGGAAAGGGAAAATCAGTTTTCTTCCACGGAGTGGCACTGAGTATCTCAACAGTGCCCCAGAGTAATCTGCATATCAGCAGTAGCTAGCCAACACAAAATGGACTCCATGTTTTATTGTTTTAATTTTTGTTTTCTTTTTCTTTTTGTTAGTGGTTTGTGTGTGTGTGTGTGTGTGTGTGTGTGTGTGTGTGTGTGTGTGTGTGTGTGTGTGTTTGTTCATATGTGTGTTCATTTTGCTTTGTATTGGTTTAAGAGTCTAAAATATTTAAAAACATGGTTCATTTGGGACTCTAATATTTTAGAGGTTTTTCTTCAGGTTTGAGGAGTTGTTCTATGTGCTCTGAGCCTGCAGCTCAGTTGTAATTCAGAAACTGCCTTTATCTGCTGGTTGTTTGGGTAGTTCTGAATTTGCCTCATTGTTTACTGATTCATATTAGGGAAAAAGTCTTTAGAATTCTTATCAGTTTGAGGTTTATTGTATTATTACATCTGTCTGATAATTGGTCTTCATACAAAATTCAAGAATTAATTTTCTTTCAGAACTATCAGGATACTTTCTCATTGTCTTTCAACACCTGGTGTTGCTGTATTAATCTCGTTTCCAAAGCTGTAATGGAACACTGAGGCTAGACAGCTTTCCAAAGTGGGAAAGTTCTCTTTAGCTCTTGGGTTTGAGGGCTCAGAGTAGGGTATGAGTAGGGGTGTGACTTCTGTGAGGCTCTCGGGTGGATAGCACGGCAGGGCAGATATAACCTTGAGAGATCACATGACAAGTATAAAATCAAGAAGGATTCAGGTTATATTTGTCCTCTCACTGGTGACTCATTTATAACAACTTGCTCTGGTGAGAATGACCACAGGTCCCACAAAGTGACCCAACACTGACAGATCCCCATCTATCAATCCTCTGTAACTTACGTTTCCCCTATCTGGCTGCTATCCTGTGACTGCCAATGATGGGTTGCAGCTCCTTCATTTTGCTTCATCAATCAACATCCTCCAATAGTTTGGTTCTAGGTCTATTGCTGTGATGACAAACTACACCGAACACAATACTATAAGCAACACAAATTTATTACCTGATGGGTCTGGCTGGGAGTTAGTGAAAATCAATTATTGTCAGGTTTTATACCTCCCTGTAGGATCTGGGGAAGGATAACTTTCCTGCCTTATCCCACTTCAGAAATCCCTTTGAATTCATTGATTTAAATTAGCAACTCCTTTCTTCACCTCAAACCCGGTGGCCTTTTTTCTTTCTTATGCTCTCTAGTTCCCTCTCTAGTCTCCCTCTCCCTCTCCCTCTCCCTCTCCCCCTCCCTCTCCCTCTTCTTCTCCCTCTCCCTCTTCCCCTCCTTCTCCCCCTCCCTCTTCCCCTCCTTCTCCCTTTCCTTTTCTCCCTCCCTTTCTCAAGACAGGGTTCCTTTGTGTATCCCTGGCTATTCTGAAACTTGCTTTGTAACAATGTGGCTTTGAACTTTGAGATCTGCCTCTGCCTCTGCCTCTCCCTCATGCATCCTGAAAGACAGGAACTTTCATACTAAGAAAAAGATTCAGAAGTATTTAAGCACACTTATCTAGTTTAATTAAATTTGGAAGTGGTGGAGTGGGGACTTGAACTCAGTTCTTTCAGACTTATTTCTTTATTGAACTACAATACTACATTGAAATAGAACTTAATGTGCTTGAAATAAATACTTTGCTTCACCAAGAAAGGGAGGGAAACAACACTGCTGACTGAGGGAACCATTATTTCACAGTTGATAACTTAGAAAATTCAGATATTTAAATTTTCCTCTGATACTCCAGGGTCTCAAGCCTTATTTCCATTGACATATAAGGTGACCTTTTTCAATGCCAGCCTTTGTGTCATCCTTCAAGGGTGGTGTGTCAGATTTACCTTTTGAATACCAGGGACAGTTGCTTTCACAGGAGACCAACATTCTTTCATTTATTCTGTGAGCTCTCAGGTGGTATTTGAGTTGACAGCTGGGCCCCCAGTCTTCTCCTTGGGGATTACAGCTGTTGAACTACTTTCAGCTTTCTTTGCCTGTGTATGTTTTTAGTGATAAAGGATCAAGAAGACTGCATCCTCCTCTCCCTGGCATTCACAGTGAAATGTTAGTTGGAAAAATCAGCCTTCTACAGTGGCAGTTAGATAATTGAAATTCATTGCAGTGGGGAGAAAAATCACTCCTCGAGGCTTATTTCTCTGCAGATTCATTATTAGGATTTTGACCCTGGGTTTACAGTAGTCAAGAGTGAATAGGGAGGGATTAGAGTTAGAGGAGGGGAAGGGTCTCCTGGAACCTTGCAAATTGTGATTTCATCCCCAAGCCCTTGCTATGGAGACACCTCTTACCTTAAGCATACGCCTCTGGTTTGCTCTCTAGGACCCTCTTGCAAGGCATCTTAGCAAATGCCTGTGACGGTTAGCTGTGCAGTGTTTGCATTTACATGAAGGCTTATCAAACACAAACATCTTTCTCTTTTTTTTTTGCTTTTAACATTCCTAAGCAGTATGACAACCTTATCACCCACTTTCCCCGCTTCTGCAAGGCTTTATCAGGCATAATGTTAACAGGATACATTTGTCGGTGAGAATGTTCTTTTTTCATAGGAAATGTGGTTTTTAAATATATGTTTTACTTGACAAGTATAACTGACATTAGTAAAAAACATAAAGTCTAATTTTAAAGTTTAATTTTCTGATTCAATGAACTCAGTAGACAGAAGGGAACACAGACTTACAATGTTATAAGGATTATTATCATCATTATTATTATTATTATTATTATTAATCCTTTTATAACAATTCTGTTATCCCCTATCCAGTCTACCCTCAGACAGTTCCTCTTCCCATACTTCCTCCTCCATCTCCAAGAGGATGTTTCTTCATCCCCCCCCACACCCACATTCCACCAGACCTCTGTATTCCCTGGGGCCTCAAGTCTCTCAAGTGTTAGGTGCATCTTCTCTCACTGGAGCCAGACCGGAGTCTTCTGCTGTATATGTGTCAGGAGCCTCGGACCAGTTGGTGTATATGCTGACTGGTTAGTGATTCAGTGTCTGAGAGATCTCATGGGTAGAGGTTTTTTGAAACTGCTAGTTTTCCTATGGGGTTGCCATAATCCTCAAATTCTTTCAGCCTTTCTCTAATTCAACCACAGGGATTCCCCACTTCAGACCATTGGTTGGGTGTAAGGATCTGCTTCTGTTTCAGTCAGCTAGCTGCTTGTTGGGCCTCTCATGCTAGACCCCTGTCTGTAAGTACATCATAGAATCAGTAATAATGTCAGGCCTTGGAACATCCCCTTAAGATGGATCCCAATTTGGGATAGTCACTGGACTTGAGGGAGAAGAAAACAGAAGGGAGAAGGAGAGAGAAAATTGGGTGGGAGTGGGGAGTAGGAGGGACATGGAAAGGGGAACATGATCACATATTGGGAGGATCAGGACTGAACTCCCAAGGGTCAGAAGAATAAATGGAAATATACAACCTTAGGAGGTGAGAGATGGGGTGACTCTCTAGAATTTACTGAGACCTGGGAGGTGAGAGAATCTCAAGACTCAAAGGGAAGGACCTTAGATAAAATTTCCATTAGCTCAAAAGAAAAATAGTTAACTCGGAGAGAATCTTAAGACAGAAAATATGCAATGACAATGTTTACATGGGTGCATGAATCAACTACATATTTTATAGAATAAAAACACTTGACATATGTGCAACTGGGAGTTAGGAATAAAAGAAACAGGAGAAGGTTCAAAGGCCAACATTATCTCAGAGATAATAAATAGGAATCATTAAAGATGGTCAGGAATGATTCAAGAAGAGAGAAAAACCTAGAGCAGGATAAAAGTAAAATTGTTGAAAATTAAAATCAACAATATTTTGTGAGCTACATTACCACCAGAAATTGAAGACAGTGAAGAATAGACTAGCATATTACACACACACACACACACACACACACACACACACACACACACATACACACATACAGTCAACCTAAAATGCTGTATCCTGTGAAAATATACAAAATTAGGTCAGTCAGAAAAAGAAAGTAAAGAAAACACAAGAACTGTTTTGTAGAATGAAAATAATTTTAAATTGATGTTCAAGTTGAAGGGAATGTAAGTACTGGGAATTATATACATTTAGAAAATATAGGTCATTCTATGTTGATAGAATATCAGGATTATGGTAGGATTAAGTCTGTGTACAGAATTAGGTGCATGATACCAACTTAAAGAGAAGCAAAAATTAAGTGAACTATAAAACTTGTAGGTACAGAAGTTGTTAAAAACTCAAAAAATACTAATTTTTGCTTAATGTTAATTTTTTATTTTTAAACTTTATTTGTTCACCTTACATCCAATATCAGCATCCTCTCTTCCCTGTGTCCCTTCACACAGATCCTCCTTTTATGTTTTCTTTGCCTTTGAGAAGGGGGAACGATCCTCAGGGCATTACTCCCTACTGCCACCCTTCCCACCCTCTCCTCATTCCCCTCACCCCACTGGCATATCAAGTCATTGTAGAACTAGGCACATTCTCACACACAGAGGTCAGACAAGGCAGGCCAGTTAGGGGAATGGGATCCACAGGCAGGCAGGCAGGCAGGCAGGCAGGCAGGCAACAGGTTCAGGGGCAATCCCTACTCTTGTAGTTGGGGATCCTGCATGAAGATAAAGCTGCACTCCTACTACATATGTGCAAGGGGCCTAGATCCAGCCAATGACTTCTCTTTGGTTGGTGGTTCAGTCTCTGGGAGAGCCCAAGAGTTCAGGTTAGTTGATTCTTTTGTTCTTCCTGTGGAGTTCCTGTACTCTTTAGATCTCTTGATCCTTCCCCCAACTCTTCTGTTAAATTCCCTGAGCTCCATCTAATGTTTGGATAAGGGTCTCTGTATTTAGTTCCCTTGGTTGCAGATGGGACTTTTAGAAATCTGTTATCTCATGTCTGCAAGCATAACAGAGTATCATTAGTAATGTCAGGAATTCATTCTTGCCAGTGGAATGGGTTTCAACTACAGTCAATCATCTCAATTTCATAGGGAAATGCACACTCCCCCGCCACGATATCTATAACAATCCTGAACAATAAAGGATCTTCTGGATATATCACCATCCCCAAATTCAAGCTGTACTACAGAACATTAATGATAAAACTTCATCGTATTCATATAGAAATAGAAGTTGATCAATGGAATCTCATCAAAGACCCAGAAATAGAGCCACATAACTACAGCACTTGATTTTTTTTTATTAAGAAGCCTAAATCATGAAAAGGAAAAGAGATATTATCTTCAAATAATGGTACTTCATGTTAATTTTGAGGATAGATTTTAATGTCTGTAGGATAACACCGAAGAATGCAAACGAGCAGAACTAAAAAGGCAAAATAAGAACACTCTGACTAACTAAGAAACTCACAGCAACAGGCACAGAGTCAGAAGTAATATTAGACACATCTTCCCTTCATTAAAACACTCTCACAGATACAGTGATATATAAACAAATGACCAACAACATGGAACTAGACATTATTAAAAATAAAAAACATACAATGTAAGCCCAGACACATCTTAGGTTTCTTCCTGGGGATACTTTTAAATATGATTATGAGGTCCATGTTTTTAATGTTAAAAATAGAGGTTTATGAGAGGTGAAAGGTTGAGATTTTGAAGATTCACAGAAGAAAAGACATTTTATTCACTCCCTGAGAAGGCTGCTAGGTAGGGAGCTGCCAGCATGCACTGGACTACATGTCTACACATACAGGCAGGCAAAGGCACACATGTAGGCTAGCGCTCAGGCCTACAGATAGATAAGCACAGGCAGCATTTCAAGGGCATGTTTATCCACAGTCGTGCAAAAGTAACCTCCGTCAAAACTAGTTTATGATTAATTATGCTACTGTGTACCTTTTCTATCCCTAGACAGCTGATATCAACCTTTTTGTGGTTACTCACTGGCCCTGGATGTCTAGTGTTATCTGTTTCAGCTTACTCATGCAAGATATCCACATCTGTGCCATGTTGTCTTAACATAAATATCAACAGGTATTTACAGCATAATCTTCAACAATAACACAAGAAAATAAATTCCAAGAGTAAAAGACCTTGGCCTTGGCACTCCTGGGGCAGTTATTTTGTGGCCCCCCACCATGCTCTGCTTTTCCAGCAAAAGCCTAAAATTCATGAGTCTGGCTACTATTGACTAGAACCTTAAAAAAAGTCAGGCAAATCATCTTTATTCTTTACATGGTGAGTAGTTTGACTATAGACATGGGAAGCAGAGCTGACTCACATGTAGTTATGAGCAGGATTCTGAATGTAGAATTCATCCTGACGTGCACACATTTATTTTTCCTTCTTCTTCTGCAAGCCCACATGCATTCCACCTGAAAACTTTTATTAAATTGCCATTTCATTTATTGTTACCTCCACATCTCAACCCTCATCTAAAGCATCAGCCAAAAGCTCAAGAGAACTAGAAAAATGCCAGAGCCAGAGTGGCTTAAACTTCCCACAACTGATGATCCTGAAGGATCCAGGATCCCAAAGGCAACAAAGAGGAAAGCTTGATTCAGCCCAACCTTTAAAAAAAGAACTATTTTTTTCTGCTTCAGTATTTTACTGATACTCTTTCTGTGACTGAGCCAGCTTCAACTTGCATCCAAGTAGCCAAATGACACATTCCAGAGAGGGTTATCCAGACTTAGAAATTTTAGCAGAGGATTGCCCCAGATAACTTCATTTGTTGACTATATATGACCAAGAGAGTTCTGAAAAGAGAAGCCTCTATTGAGAAAAGATGTAGATCAATTTGCACTGACTACTAATTAATAAAAGAGGCTCAACCCACTTTAAGCAGCACCATTTCTGTGCCAGATGGCCCGGTATGTATAAAAGAGTTAGCTAAGCATGAGACACAGACTGCTAGCAAGCAGCATTCCCCCATTGTTTCTGCTTCAATTTCTTGCCCTGATTCCCTCTATGATGGACTATTACCTGTAAGATTTGCAAAGCCTAACGGCCTGCAAGTTGCCTTTGTTTTGAGTGTTTTATTTTATTTTTTTTAAACGACTTTATTTTGCAAAACAAAGATAAATGTAAAGATTTTAAACATTTTTTGCTTAAAATTATACATTTTTGTCAGTACTGTTTTTACAGACATTAAAATAAATTTTACATAAAACCATGTGAATATGTTTTTTAGTCAGTACTTGATTTTTTTCAAGGGCTTGACAGTATGCATTGAAAACATACTAGTTGCAATAAGCGTAAAGTACATGCAAAACAAAAGCAACATGGGAATAGTCAAAGTCTTCTTGTTTTGTGAATATATATATATTTTTTGTTTTCTTTATGTTTTGGACTTCATACAGTCTGTGAGTTGTTTCTGGGGGAGTGCAAGCCTCTGGGGTTAGCATCCCACTATCAGTGACTGCATATTATGTCTGTTCTTTTGTGACTGGGTTATCTCACTCAGGATGATCTTCTCTAGATGCAGCCATTTTCTTAAGAATTTGGTTAAGTCATTGTTTCTGGTGGCTGAGTAGTATTCCATTGTGTATATGTACCACAATTTTTGTATCCATTCGTCTTCTGAAGGACATCTGGGTTCCTTCCAGCTTCTGGCTATTATAAATAGAGCCGCTATGAACATTGTGGTGCATATATCTTTGTTGTGTATTAAAGTGTCTCTGGGGTATATGCCCAGAAGTGGAATAGCTGGGTCTTCAGGTAGTACTATATCCAATTTTCTGAGGTATCGCAAGGCTGATTTCCAGAGTGGTTGTATTAGCTTGCAACCCCACCAACAGTGGAGAAGTGTTCCTATTTCTCCACAGCCTAGCCAGTATCTGCTGTCATCTGAGTTTTGGATCTTGGCCAATCTGACTGGTGTGAGGTGGAATCTTAGGGTTGTTTTGATTTGCATTTCCCTGATGGCTAAAGATGTCAAGCACTTCCTCAGATGTTTTTCGGCCATTCGGTGTTCCTCAACTGAAAATGATTTGTTTAGCTCTGTACCCCATTTTTTAATAGGGTTATTTGATTCTCTGGTGTCTAGCTTTTTGAGTTCCTTGTACACCTTGGATATTAGGCCTCTATCTGATGTGGTGTCGGTAAAGATCTTTTCCCATTCTGTTGGTTGCCGTTTTGTTTTCTTGACGATGTCCTTAGCCTTACAGAAACTTTGCAATCTCATTAAGTCCCATTTGTTAATCTTTGACCTTAGAGCTTGAGCCATTGATGTTTTGTTCAGGAAATTTTCTCCTGTGCCTATGTGTTCTAAGGTTTTCCCTACTTTCTCATCTAATAGTTCCAGTGTATCTGGTTTAATGTGAAGATCTTTAATCCACTTACACTTGAGCTTTGTACAAGGAGATAAGAACGGGTCTATTTTCATTCTTTTGCATGTTTAGTGCCAGTTGGACCAGCACCATTTGTTGAATAGGCTGTCCTTTTTCCATTGAATGTTTACTGCTCCTTTGTCAAAAATCAGGTGACCATATACATGAGGGCTCATTTCTGGATCTTCTATTCTATTCCATTGATCCACTTGCCTATTTCTGTACCAGTACCATGCAGTTTTCAGCACAATTGCCTTGTAATATAGCTTGAGGTCAGGGATAGTGATTCCCGCAGATGTTTTTTTGTTGTTGAGGATGGATTTCGCTATTCTAGGTCTTTTGTTATTCCATATGAAATTGAACATTGATCTTTCCAATTCCATGAAGAACTGGGTTGGAATTTTGATGGGAATTGCATTGAATCTGTAGATTGCTTTTGGTAGGATGGCCATTTTTAAGATGTTGATCTTTCCAATCCATGAGCATGGGAGATCTTTCCATTTTCTGAGATCCTCCTCAATTTCTTTCTTTAGAGGTTTGAAGTTCTTGTCATACAGGTCCTTCACTTCCTTAGTTAGAGTCACACCAAGGTATTTCATAGTTTTTGTAACGATTGTGAAGGGTACCTTTTCCCTAATTTCTTTCTCCACATGTTTGTCCTTTGAGTATAGGAAGGCTACTGATTTGTTTGAGTTAATTTTGTATCCGGCCACTTTGCTGAACTTGTTTATGAGCTGTAGGAGTTCTCTGGTGGAATTTTTGGGGTCACTCAAGTACACTATCATGTCATCGGCAAAGAGTAATATTTTTATCTCTTCCTTTCCGATTTGTATCCCCTTGATCTCCTTTTGCTGTCTAATTGCTCCAGCCAGGACTTCCAGTGCTATGTTGAATAGGTAGGGAGAGAGTGGGCAGCCTTGTCGAGTCCCTGATTTTAGTGGAATTGCTTCAAGTTTCTCGCCATTAAGTTTGATGTTGGCTGTTGGTTTGCTGTATATTGCTTTTATTATGTTTAAATATGGGCCTTGGATTCCTGTTCTTTCCAGGACTTTTAACATGAAGGGGTGTTGGATTTTGTCGAATGCTTTCTCAGCGTCTAGTGAGATGACCATGTGATTTTGGTCTTTAAGTTTGTTTATATGGTGGATTACATTGATGGATTTCCTTATGTTAAACCATCCCTGCATCCCAGGGATGAAGCCTACTTGGTCATGATGAATGATGGTTTTGATGTGTTCTTGGATTCGGTTTGCAAGGATTTTGTTGAGTATTTTTGCATCAATGTTCATAAGTGAGATTGGTCTGAAGTTCTCTTTCCTTTTAGGGTCTTTGTGTGGCTTAGGTATGAGGGTTATTGTAGCCTCAAAAAATGAGTTGGGTAATATTCCATCTGATTCTATCTTTTGGAATAGTTTAGTGAATATTGGTGTTATATCCCCAATAAATGTCTGATAAAATTCTGCACTGAATCCGTCTGGACCTGGGCTTTTTTTGGTTGGGAGGCTTTTGATGACTTCTTCTATTTCTTTAGGTGTTATAGGGTTATTTAGATGGTTTACTTGGTCCTGGTTAAACTTTGGGACCTTGTATCTGTCTAGGAATTCGTCCATTTCCTCCAGATTTTCCAATTTTGTGGAGTATAAGTTTTTGTAGTAGGATCTGATGATTTCTTGAATTTCCTTAGTTTCAGTTGTTATGTCACCACTTTCCTTTGTGATTTTGTTAATTTGGATACTCTCTCTTTGCCCTTTAGTTAGTCTGGCTAGGGGTTTATCAATCTTGTTGATTTTCTCAAAGAACCAACTCTTTGTTTTGTTGATTTTTTCAATGGTTTTTTTTGTTTCTATTTGGTCTATTTCTGCCCTAATTATTATTATTTCTTGCCGTCTACTCTTTTTGGGTATATCTGCTTCCTTTTGTTGTAGGGCTTTTAGCTGTGCTGTCAGGTTGCTGATGTGAGCTCTCTCCAGTTTCTTCTTGGAAGCACTTGGGGCAATGAGTTTTCCTCTCAATACTGCTTTCATTGCATCCCATAGGTTTGGGGATGTTGTGTTATCATTTTCGTTGAATTCTAGAAAGTCCTTAATTTCTTTCTTTATTTCTTCTTTGACCCTGCTATCCTTTAACAGAGCGTTGTTTAGTTTCCATGTGTATGTGGGCATTTTGTTTTCTTTGTTGTTGTTATAGACCAGCCGTAGACCATGGTGATCTGAGAGGATGCATGGAGTATTTCAATCTTCTTATATCGATGAAGGCTCATTCTGTGTCCAATTATGTGGTCAATTTTCAAGAAGGTGCCATGGGGTGGTGAGAAGAAGGTGTATTCTTTTACTTTAGGATAGTATGTTCTGTATATATCTATTAATTCTAGTTGGTTCAAAGTCTCTGCTAGTTTTGCAGTGTCCTTGTTCAGTTTCTGTTTTTCTGATCTCTCCATTGGTGAGAGTGGGGTGTTAAAGTCTCCCACTATTATTGTGTGGGGTGAAATGTATTTTTTGAGCTTTAGTAGAGTTTCTTTTATGAATGTGGGTGATTTTTTATTTGGAGCATATATGTTAAGGATTGAGAGTTCCTCCTGACAGATTTCCCCGGTAATGAGTAAAAAGTGTCCTTCTTTATCTTTTTTGATAACTTTTGGTTGGAAGTTTACTTTATTCGATATTAGAATAGCCACTCCAGCTTGCTTCTTGGAGCTGTTTGCTGGGAAGTTTTTTTCCCACCCTTTTACTCTGAGATAGTGTCTGTCTCTGTCTCTGAGATGAGTTTCCTGTATGCAGCAAAAGGCTGGATTTTGTTTATGTATCCAGTCTGATAGGCTATGTCTCTTTATTGGGGAGTTGAGACCGTTTATGTTAATAGATATCAAGGAATAATTGTTTCTGTTTCCTGCCATTTTTGCTTTTTTGCGTTGAGTTGTGTCTGTGTATTTTTCTTCTTTTAGTTTTCTTGTTTAGGAGTTTTCTTGTTTTTACTAGGCTGTATTTTCCCTCCTTGTATTGGGTTTTCCACCTATAATTCGTTGTAGTGCTGGGTTTGTGGTCAGATATTGTGTGAATTTTGATTTGTCTTGAAATATTTTTGTCTCTCAATCGATGGTGATTGATAGTTTTGCTGGGTATAGCAGCTTGGGCTGGCACTTGTGCTCTCTTAAGGAGTGCATGATGTCTGTCCAGGCTCTTCTAGCTTTCATAGTCTCTGTTGAGAAATCGGGTGTGAGTCTGATTGGTCTGCCTTTATATGTTACCTGACCTTTTTCCCTTACTGCTTTTAGTATTCTTTCTTTACTTTGGGCACTTGATGTTTTTACTATTATGTGTCGGGAGGTATTTCTTTTCTGGTTCAACCTATTTGGAGTTCTGAAGGCTTCTTTTATGCTCGTGGTCATCTCATTCTTGAGGGTAGGGAAGTTTTCTTCTATGATTTTGTTGAAGATATTTACTGTGCCTCTTAGTTGATACTCTTCTCCCTCTTCTATTCCTATTATCCTTAGGTTCGGTCTTCTCATTGTGTCTTGTATTTCCTGGACATTTTGGGTTAGGAGCTTTTTGTTTTTTGCATCTTCTCTGGCTGTTTTGTCTATGTTTGCAATGTTGTCTTCTGCCCCCGAGATTCTCTCCTCGATCTCTTGTAATCTGTTGGAAATGCTTGCTTCTGTGACTCCTGATTTCTTTTTTTGGTGTTCTGACTCTAGGGTTATCTCTTTTAGTGCTTTCTTTATTGTGTCAATTTCTGTTTTAATTTCCCTCTTCCATTCCTTTATTTCTTTGGTTCTGTTTTCATCTCGTTCTTTGAGTTCTTTGAGTGTTTTTCTTGTTTCTTCTTTAAAAGCTTCTGAATCTTTTTGCTTTTCCTCCCTTTCTTGTTTAAGTAACTCTATCAGCGTCTTGAGGCATGATTTCAGGTCTGTGTCTTCTTTCTCTGGAGTGTTTGGAATTCCGATGTTTGCTACTATCGGAGAGCTGGGTTCTGGTGTTGCTAGATTGTCTTGGTTTCCTTGGGATATACTCTTTCTCTTTCCTCTTGCCATTTTGTTGTCAGGGATATGTTCTTGCCTTTCCCTTTTATCTGGTCTGTGTCCCTGGTACACTTTCCGTGTGCACTCCGCAGAGATCTCTCTACTCCGAGGCAGCCCAGGTTCCTGGTGGCAGCTGGGCCAGGCTCCGCTCTGCGTACTGAAGTTGCGTCCGGGTGGGAACAGATGTTCCTAAGATCTGTTCCTGGTCACAGATGCTCAGCCTCTCAGAGCCACCTTTCCGGCTGGCAGGTGGGCCGGGCTCTGCTCTGTGTCCTGAAGTCGTCTCCGGGTGGGAACAGAAGTTCCTAAGATCTGTTCCAGGTCGCAGTTTCTCAGCGCGTACGAGCCGCCTTTCCGGCTGGCAGTTGGTCCAGGCTCCGCTCTGCGTCCTGAAGTCATCTCCGGGTGGGAACAGAAGTTCCTAAGATCTGTTCCCAGTCACTGGATCGGGGAGGACAGGGCAGGTCAGGGCAGGGGGTGCCCTTTCCGTGTGCACTCCGCAGAGATCCCTCTGCTCCCCCGCAGCCTAGGTCTCCCACTCACCAGTTGCTCAGCCTGTTCGAGCCGCCTTTCGAGTGTTTTATTGAGTAACACTCATTTCCTTATTCTCTGTCTCCATGTTGGAGAGAAAAAATATGTTTTTCGTTTGCTCTTTCATAGGTCCTAGACCAGAACCTTATATTAGTTTTAGTGTTAAGAGGCAAACTATAATGAACAATCTAGAATTGATATAATTTTTTTTGCCCTTCCTTCATATCACAACCAGGCACAAGTTGCTGTGGGTTGATGTCCTGATTTTGTTCTGTTGTAACAGAGTACATGAGACTGGGTGTTTATGAAGAGCATAAATTAATTTTCACAGTTATGGAAGCTAAATGTTCCAGATCAAAAAAGCTTCATTTGATGTCCGTATGAGGACTCTTTTTGTATCTTCCTGAGGATGAAATCAGAGGTACAAGAGAAAGTTCTAGTTAAGAATGAAAGAAGCCCTTTTCTGCTAGGTTCTTTCTGCTGACACAGACTGCTAGCTAGTCTGCTGCCCTGAAGACACCTTGAGGAATAGCTTGAGGCATTACAGAAGATTTGCTGCACTCAAAGAATTTGGCAAGGACCCTTGAAAAGTTCCACAGCTGCCAATGGGAGCCCAGCGATGTCCGGAACCCATCACACTCCAAATACCTACACATTGAATACCACTCTCCATCCACCTGGTCCTTGGTTCTTTCTGCTGAGACAGACTGCTAACTAGTCTGCTCCACTTAAGATAGCATAGCCTGAGGCTTCCTAGTTCTGCAGCACTTAGGGCATCTGACAACACAGCTGGAGACATCCCAGGAGATCTACTGCACTCAGTAAAGCACAGTCTGAAGACCTCCCAGGGTCTCTGTGTCATGCAGGAAAACTGACCTAAAAGACTAAAAGCCTTCTTGGAGTTCTGCTGCACACAGGGAAGCAGAAACAACAGTTTATATATACCCTCTTCAACCCCGGAGTACATCTTCACACAGGACAGCTTAACAGGTCCTCTGAAGACCCAAAAGTCTGAAGGCCTCATAGGGAATCTACTGCAGCCAGGGCAACAGATCAGTAGCTTCCCTGACCCTCTGAAGACCCTCCAGTTGAAAGGTGCCACAGGGGTATGCTACAGCCAGAACCACTGTTGTACCAGGAGTCCTGAAACAACTCAGGCATAAAAGAGGCAGACTCCAGAGTTACCCACACCAGTGAGCACCAGGGAAAACCAGATGGTGAGTAGCAAGCACAAGAACCTATGCAACAGATGTCAATATACATGGGCATCATTAGAACCCAGTTCTCCTACCACCGCAAACCCTGAGTACACCAACACACCTGAAAATTAGAAAGCTGTCCTAAAATCCTAGCTCATGAAGATAATAGAGTCCTTTACAGAAGATGTAAATAACTTACTGAAATAAATACAGAAAAGCACAGGTAAATAGTCTAAAACCCTTAAAGAGGAAACAAATAAAACACTTGAGGAAATACAGGAAACACAATCTAATAGGTAGAGTTGCATAAGCATGTGTAAGACCTAAAAGTGGATGTAGAAACAATAAAGAAATGCAAATAGAAACAAACCTGTGAATGGAAAACCTAGGAAAGAGGACAGGAATTACAGACATAGAAGATACCATAGAAGAGATTTTTATCAAAGAAATTAAAAACATAAAAACTCATAACCCAAAACATCCAGGAAATTTTGGACACAATGAAAAAACAAATATACAAATAATTATAAAACATACAGACAAAGATTCCTAGCTGAAATGACCTGAAAAAAATGTCTGCAACAAAATCATAGAATAAAACTTCCCCAACTTAATGAAAGAGATGACCATAAAGGTAAAAGAATTCCATAGAATAGCAATCAAATGGGACCAGAAAAGAAAATTCTTTTGTCACATAATAATCAAAACACTAAACACACAGAAAAAGAAAGGATATTAAAAGCTGCAAGGGAAAGGGGCCAAATAACATAGAAAGGTAGACCTATCAGAATTACATCAGACTTCTCAATAGAAACTATAAAAGCCAGAAAAATTCGGCAAAAGTTCATGCAGACTCCAAGGAAACAAAAATAATAGCCCAGGTTACTATACCCAGCAAAACTCTCAATCAGTATAGGTGAAGAAACTAAGATATGCTAAGACAAAATCAAATTCAAACAATATCTACATACCAATCCATCTCTACAGAGGATCCTAAAGGAAAACACTATCACAAGGAAGGTACCTACAAGAGAGAAAAGACAAGATATCAAGCATCTCACAACAAAGCCAAAAAGAGAGAACTGCAAGCACATAAAGCCTAACTAAAAAAAAAAAAAAAAAAAAAAAAAAAAAAAAAAAAACAAATATAAAAGTAACCAACAATAATCTCTCTTTATTCCTCAATATTAATGGACTCAACTCAGCTATAAAAAAACATAAGCTATCAGAATGAATATGGAAACAAGATCCAACATTTTGCTGCATACAGGAAACACAACTCAATAACAAAGACAAACACTATCTCAGAGTAAAATGATGGAAAAAGGACTTCCAAGCAAATGGTCTCAAGAAACAAAATGCAGTTGCCATTCTAATGTCCAATAAAATAGGTTTTCAATCAAAAGTTATCAAGTGTGATGAGGAAAAACACTTCATATTCAGCAAAGAAAAAAATACACTTAGAGAAAGTCTTAATTTTGATCATCTATGCCCCAAATGCAAAGATAATTAATTTCATAAAAAAAATTTTACTAAAGCTCAAAACACACATTGAACCCCAAATAATAATAGTGAAAGATTTCAATGGCCCACACTCAGCAATGAACAAATCATTGAAACTGAAACTAAACAAAGGTTATGAACCAACATTTTATTGATTTAACAGATATCTATAGAACATTTTACCCTAAAACAAAAGAATACCTGTTCTTCTCAGCACCTCATGGTACCTTCTCCTATATGAACCATATAATTGGGTATAAAACACCCTTCATCAGAGACAAGAAGATTGAAATATTTCCATGAATACTATCAGACTATCATGGTTGGTCTTTAGTAACAACTAAAACAACAGAAAACTCACATACATGTGGAAACTGAACAGCTCTCCACTCAATGGTAATTCAGTCAGAGAAGAAATAAAGAAAGAAATTAAAGACTTTCTTGAACTTAATGAAAATGTTGACTCATTATACCCAAACTTCTGGGAAACAGTAAAAGCAGTGCCAAGAGGAAAATTCATAGCACTAAGTGCCCTAGTAAAGAAACTGGAGAGCTCTTACACTAGCAAATTAACAGCACACCTGAGAGGTCTACAACAAAAAGAAGCAAACTTACTCAAGAGGAGTAGACAGCTGAAAATAATAAAACTCGGGGCTGAAATCAACCAAATAGAAACAAAACGATACAAAAAAAAAATCAACAAAACCCAAATCTGATTCTTTGAGAGAATCATCAAAATAGATAAACCTCTAACCAAACTACCTAAAGGGCACAGAGGCAGTATCCAAATTTACAAAATCAGAATTGATAAAACAGGAGGCATAGCAACAGAAATGGAGAGAATTAAAAAAAAAAATCATCAGATGCTACTACAAAAGCCTATACTCAGCTTGAAAATCTGGATGTAATCAGTGGTTTTCTAGAGAGATACCACATACCAAAGTTAAATCAAGAGGAGATAAACTACCTACACAGGCCCATATTTCATAAAGAAATAGAGAAAAGTATTATAAACCTCCTAACCAAGAAAAAAAAAAAACCCTGGGTTAGATGGTTTAGCAATATACCATACCTTCAAATAAGAACTGATACCAATATTACTCAAACTATTCCATAAAGTAGAAACAGAAGAAAATCTACCTAATTTATTCTATGAAGCCACAATTACTCTGATAACTAAACTACACAAGACACCCAACCAAAAAAAGAGAACCTCAGACAAATTTTGTTTATGAATATTGAACTAAAATACTCAAAATTCTTGTAAACCGAATACAAGAATACATCAAAACCATTGTTCACCACAATTAAGTAGGCTTTATCCTAGGAATGTAAGATTAATTGGTTCAATATATGAAGAAGACCCATTAATCCAGCATATAAATAAATACAAAGGAAGAAGAATCACATGATCATCTCCTTAGATGCAGAAAAAGCATTCAACAAAATACAGCACCCTTTCATGTTAAAAGTACTGGATTCATCAGGAATTCAAGGCTCATACCTAAACATAGTAAAAACACTTTCCTGCAAACCAACAGCCAAAATGAAATTAAAGGGAGAAATATTGAAGAAATTTAACTAAATCAGTGACAAGATACTCTCCCCATATATATTAAATATACTACTCGAATTGCTAGCTAGAACAATAAGACAACAAAAAGAGATCAAGGGAATACAAGTTGGCAAAGAAAAAATAAAGGTATCACTATTTGCAGATGATGATAGCAAGCATAAGCAACCCAAAATTCTACCAGAGAACTTCCCCAGTTGATAAACAACTTCAGCAAAGTGACCTGATAAAAAATTTACTCAAATCAGTATCCTTCCTTCATACAAATGATAAATAGGCAGAGAAAAAAATTAGAGAAACAACTGCCTTCACAATAGTCACAAATAATATAAAATATCTTGGGGGGTAACTCTAACCAAATCAGTGAAAGATCTATACAAAAATAATTTCAAGTCACTCAAGGAAAAAAATGAGGAAGATCTCAGAAAATAGTATATCTCTCATGGTCACTGATTAGCAGAATTAACATCCTACCAAAGGCAACCTACAAACTCCATGCAATTTCCATGAAAATTCCAACACAGTTCTTCAAAGACTTAGAAAGAGCAATTCTTTTAGGGAAAGCTGGAAGAAGCTGAAGAGGAGGGTGACCTTGTAGGAGGACCAGCAGTCTCAATAAATCTCGACCCTGAAGATCTCTCAGATACTAGATCACCAACAAGGCAGCATACAGTAGCTGATATAAGGCCCCCAACACATATATAGCAGAGGTCTGTGTTCAGTCAGAGTAGATGCTCCTAAGGCTCAAGAGACTGGGGACCTCAGGAAGCTTAGAGGTCTGAGGGGGTGGGTAGGGTGTGGATATCAGGGTGGAGGGAGTGGAGGTAGGAGGAGGTATGGGGTGTGGTACAGTCAGCAGGTAGACCAGGAGGGAAATAAAATCTGGAGTGTGAAAATTAAAAAAAAAAAAGAATAATAGCTATCTTAAAACAGAAGAATGAATGAAGCCTCTTTTATAAGGAAAGTTATATAACTTATTCATGCTGTTACCTCCAACACTCTCAAATCTAAGCACCATCTCACTGATAATGCCTAAATATCGGAAGGGGGGCATTCAAACCATATCTGGGCTCTGCCGACTCTAATTCCAAGTGCCCAGGAACAGATATCTATCCATGTAGGCAGACCAATAGTATGTTCCCTCTATTGTATCTAAGAAATTTCTAGTACACAACACTTTCACAGTTTCCATCTTATTTATACCAATAACTTATATTCTGTGATTGACTCTGAAGACATTGTGAAAGTGAAGGGTAGTAATATTCAAGATGCATCTTCAAATGTTCATTTCTTGAAGCTCTCTTCAGAAACCCTTTGTTTTTTTCCTGTCAACATCTTTTTGTTAGTGTTACAGATCCCCTGGTGTTTATGAAGTTGTTTCTCATACTATATAATTCCAATCAGTGTGGTATCTAGCTGTCTGCCTTACATTTTGATTTTCTTTCATTGATCTAAAGGCTTTCTCTGCATTGTTATCTGTCAATCAATGTCTATTTTAGGATACTTTAAAGGAAATAACTTTACTTTTGTAGCACAATCAATATCTCAATGAGAGTAATCAATATTCTGCCATACATAGAAGAATAAATAAGTGGTTATAGTTAAAAGAATAGTATGCTTTCAGAAAAAAAATGTTTTTATTTCTCTCAGTTAAGATATATAAGAAAAATGTTCACAGTTTCGAATCATCAACACTGCATGTACACTTAGAAATAGAGACACAAAGGAAGATTCCAGACACACAAGACAAAATTTTGTTTACATTGAGATCAATTATGGCATCTAATTTGCTCAGAATTATTAGGCTTTAAACAAATATGGGTCACAACCAAAATGCTTTTGAACATAGCAAGTACATGTTATACTCTTATTCCTGCCAGAATCTTCCTGATTCTTCTTAAAGTTTCCTTATTTGCTAGTCAACAACATATGCAAATACCAACTTCTTTACCAACTGACATGTTTTTATGTGTTTAATCTGCACTACTGCAAACTAGGATTATAATATAATTATGGTATTTCTCTTTCTTCATGGTCTCTCATAGACGCCTCTCCTTGCTCTCCTTCAAATTCTTTTTTACTTTAATTGTTGTTTTACACACACACACACACACACACACACACACACAAACCTGTTAATTTCTATAATGTTACTTGTATGTATGTTTTCAGAGATGACCATTTGGTACTGAATATCAATTGTTCCATGGGAAAGCTTATTTCTCCCTTTTGCCATCCCTTGATTGCCTGAAATTCTTTGAAAACACACTAATTTTTATGTTTGATATGATGTGGGAGTTTCAAATATACATTGTATTCCTCAGCACTTGAAAGTCATATTTTTCATTTCTGCCTTTTTCCTAAACAGGTAAACACAAACATTTTAAAGCATGACATTCTAGCCTCTTCATAGCTCTGAAACTGCAGTGACTAACATATTTCTAAAGAAATCAGAAACAATTTTTATAACATTGATATTACCTAATTACTGCTATTTCTAGTTTAAAAAGAATTATTAACATGATATGTAATACTGTTTAGTGCCTGCAGTGGTATCAAACGTGGCATTGAGACTGGAAGATTGCTCTATGTAGAATAATAAAGCAATATCTAGCCACATGGATGGGTGGAAGCTAGTTATCTCAGCAATTTCACTCATTACCTAGATGTGTCCATCTTACAACCCAGTTGGGGAGCTACTTACAGGTAAGAAAATTTGTGTTCATAATTCAGGGTCTTCTGACTGGAAAACATGGTTTAATCATGCCTTGTGTTCTTACTGCTAATTGACAGTTCATTTTCTCTGGAGTAGAGGCAAAGGACTGTTACCCCCAGCAGAACATTATAGCATTTTAAATAAAACAGTATTCCTGCCAAACAGTCCCCTTTTATTACAGCATGTTTGTGTTTTATGTCTCTGGGGACGTTTCAATGGAAGAGAGAGACAGTAAATCTTCGACTCTCTTTCTCAGTAAGATGGCTTTTGAACTGAGCTGGATAAAGCCCTATGTTGTCTTTCAGATCAATTTATAAATATCACCATCACATGCTCATTGTTTAATTCACAGTTAGTAAATTATCAAGTGTGTATTTTATCTAGGAACAGGGTTGTGACATTGATACACAGTTATTAAAAAATGTTTTGTGAAAGAAATATATATACCATATCCACGACACATCTCTAAAAGTTTATGGTAGAGCAATGTCACTGAGACTAAACACTGGGTTGCTATGTTCCAGAGACCTTTATGAGGATCTCAAGGTCTTCTGTATTGCACAGCTGATTTCAGAGTTTACTGTGATTTGGTCCCACCTGAAGCAGTGCCCACTTATCCTCCAAAAAGGGAGTGGATTTATGTCTCTTTGAATATGCTTTTTCCTCAGCATAATAGTGTTTTCTAGGTCTGTTCTTGATTTAGTTCTTGCTGATTATAATCAAGTTAGAGGGCCATCCAACTTTGGTTTGACTAGATAACTTTTACTATGCAAAACTTCTTTTCCAATTGCATAAAATACTATAAAGCAAAACAAATTCAACAATAACCAAAGAAAGAAATAGTTCCCCAGACAGTATTAATTAAGCTTTGATAAAATTTTAGAATGAGTAAAATATATTGTCAAGGTCCTCAGGTACTGTTTTGATCTTTCTTTTAAATAGCATCTGTAGCAGCTGCTAGAACTCAGGGCCCCAGGTAACCACCTAACTCTACCTCTCCAGTTCTGGGATGATATCAATCTTATTCCAACCGAATGTGTTACGTGAGTTTTTAGTGTTGAACTCAGGCCTTGCAAGGGAGCATTTTAGTCTCTCACCCAGTGATTCCTTATTGTTTTATGCCTTGATGGAAGGATTCTTAAGTGCATCAGTACATATATATGCTAAAGTTATGCTAAGGTGCCAAATTTTTTCTGCCCATTGCTACCAATGTTTCCTTGCACTTTCTTTCAATGGCTCTTTCCTGTCCTAGGAGTGATACACTAGTGCCCCTTGATTTCTCCACGAAGACACACATCAATTAAACTTGCACTGTTACAAGTCTCTGGCTCTATTTTGAGTAATCTGAGAGTGGCAAGAAAAAGATTTAGAAGCCTCTAAGCATTAACATTTGGAAAATCTTTTCCCCCTATTTTTTCTGAACGGGTTTGTTACATTCTAATCTATTTTTCTTTTCCCATTTACAACACAATAATTCTCCACATTTAAATTTTTTCTTTTTAATAGTACATACCAGAACTTTGTTACTATCCATTCCTTATCTCTTTTAAATATTTATTTACTGTTTTCACATATCCTCTAAATTTAGCATCAGAATCACTTTATATTAGTGACCTATTTTCTGTTTTACTGTCATTAGTGATGTACTCAATCAATTTTAGATTTCTTTCTATGACCGATACACTTTGGTGGTGTACAATTGTAGTTTGCTTTCTCTTTTCCAAGCAATACTAGAACCTGAGTACCCAGTGTGGGCTGCTCAAAAAGAAGATTGATAAGCAAAACAAAAATATATATCTGATGACTAAGCCTATAAATTATATCACTGAGGTGAAGTGGAAACGTACGGTTTCTTTGGAAAGTCAACTGAGTTGGATGTGTTTTGCCAGGGCAGACACATGAAGGAGTGTTTTCCTGAAGTGGATACTGGTGAAAGGATGTTTCACTAAGGCAGACATATAAAGGAATCTGTCCCTGAAGCAGACATAGGTGAAAGGATGTTTTGCTAACGCAATTCCATGAAAGGACACGATGGATAATTCTTCACAAAGATGTACAGGGATTTGTTTGCCTTTCATTGTTTTGCTGAGCTCTGCTTGTGGTGACACCATAAAGAACAACTCACCAAAGACCTTCTTCTGAGGTTTTCAGCTGATTGGCAGAGTGATGTTGGTCAGGTGATACAGACTGGTGGAGTTTTGCTAAGACAGATTCATGTGCTGTTTGCTGAGGCAAGACCCATGGAAGGACACATGATGCTTGGGGGGAGCCAATGGACAGTGACAGATGGCTTACATAACTAGCTTTATATCACTTCTTGGTCTTGTGTCTTTGCTGATATTTACTTTCTTGAAAACTTGTACAACCACTCGGGAAATCAGTCTGGCGATTCCTCAGAAAATTGGACATAGTACTACCTGAATACGCAGTTATTCCACTTCTGGGCATATACCCCAGAGATGCTCCAACATACTACAAAGACACATGCACCACAATGTTCATAGCAGCTCTATTTATAATAGCCAGAAGCTGGAAAGAACCCAAATGTCCTTCAGTAGATGAATGGATACAAAAATTGTGGTACATTTACACAATGGAGTACTACTCAGCTATCAGAAGCAATGACCTTATGAAATTGTTAAGAAAATGGATGCATCTAGAGAATATCATCCTTAGTGAGATAACCCAGTCACAAAAGAACAGACATAATATGCAGTCACTGATAATGGGATGCTAACCTCAGAAAGCTCTGAACACCCCAGAAACAACTCACATACTGTGTGAAGTTCAAGTAAAGAAAAAAAAAAGAAAAGAAAAAAAAAAAACATTATACTTAATCCTAACACACCACAAAAACTTTGACTAATTCCAGGTTACATCTTGTTTTACATGTATTTTATGCTCATTGTAACTAGTAAGATCTTAATGTACACTATCAAACCTTAAAAAATTGTACATTTATCTTTGTGTTTTAAAATAAAGTTGTTCAATAAAAAAATAAAAAGATATGATTGGAGACTAAAAAAAAAAAAAGAAGAAGAAGAAAAGAAAGAGGTACTCCAATCTACTGCGACATGATGACTCTGTAGGGAACTTAAAATCAAGAATTGTGTGGCTCCAATTGTAGCACTGGGGACCATATTAATATATTTAAGTATATGAACATAAATGTACAGATATCTGTGAAACTTATACATGTAAAACTTTAGAAAACTCCTCTCACCCCCATCAGAGGTTTCTAATAAGTTATAGGAATTAAGAAACTAGAGATCTATCTGTCATTTTCACTACGTACATTATTTTGGGTGTTCTAGGGTAGAACTGTCACTCAGACATATATCACATGCAAATTAAACATGATACAGATATATACAAAGGCGCCACATTTGGCCCTATATGTATACCTCACCAGTGCACAACACCTAACTGTGAATGTGAACCAGTGTAAGGCAATTCTTTTGTGAAGCAAACCCTACCCATCAGGGCAGGGCACAGTCCATGACCAGCTGGCTTGCTGTCTGTCCTTGTGCTAGTCTTTGTGATAAAATAATCTCAGGAGGCAAGAAGTCTATTCCACTGACAAAAGATAGTGAAGAGTTACTCAAAGAGTTGATTCTGAATGGAGAATCCATTCAGGAACCCACACTGGATGCTACTCAAGAGAACACTACTGGCCTTCTGTGATCCTACAAGACTTAACTGAGAACCCAAGAGTACTCCAAGGAGACTTATTGCTGAGGGCCAAACGAGCGCATGATTCACCCACACAGGATGCTATCTGCCACTCACTCTGAGAAGTTCTTCATTCACTGAAGAGGCTTGTCTTCTTTCTCTGGGTATTGTGGATGTTTGCTTTTAGATGAAGAGGCACCTATGCCATCAGCTGCTTTACCAGTTGAGTGGTTCTGTTCTACTTCACACAAATATACCTCAGTGGGTCTGGGAAGCATCATTATTGTGTTAAGCCTCTCTTGTTTTACAAAAGATTGGAAGCATCTTGAAATAGCAATCATGTATACATGGTATGGATCCAAAATTAAAATTAAACGAGAGAGAGGGAGAGAGAGAGAGAGAGAGAGAGAGAGAGAGAGAGAGAGAGAGAGAGAGAGAGAGAGAGAGAGAGAGAGAGATATGAAGGGGGCTTGTGACTGCAAAGAACTCCTGGCATTCTTGCTGGTACTCATCGCTCCTGTTGGCTGGTGCCACTTTGGCTGTAGCCTGGCTGGTTTTGATGGTCATGCCACCACTGCTGATTCGTGTTTGCTATCCAAACTCTACTGAGATGGACTGCTGATAAATTTGTGAAACATCTGAAAGTGGCTTGAGCAGTTGCTGCAGACTCCTGTGAACTGAGCTGCTGATTACCTGACAGTGCAGATTGAATTTGCTCCAAAGAACAATTTCTAAACAGGTTTAATTCCCATGTATCCTAATAACCTTTCCTATCCACTACCTCTAGTGGGTGGTGGGCTAGAAGGAGGGCAAAGCATTTAAAAGCCATATTAAAGTAGGTTTTTGAACAACTGAAGCCTATGCAGAAGGATCATGCAAAGGCAAAGGCAGCATGGCCTTCCTGAAGATCATAACTCTGCACCTACAGAATTTAGAAATCCCGAAAGAGTTGAGATGCCACATGAAGAGTTCAAAAGCTTTCTAGTAAAACTGACACTGATCTCAGAGAAGAAAGTCATATGAATACCCTGTGGGTCCTAAATGGGAAAGCAAAAGCCTAGAGAGTAGATTCGAACTCAGTGATGCAGACCAGAAACTAAGTGACATCAATGAAAAAGAACTGAGGATTTTGAAAACTGAAGAAGGTTGAAAACAAAGACCCTGTTGATTAAATAAAACATTCAAGAGTGCTTAACCATGAGCATAAACAAGAATGAAACCTGAATCTGATAGACATGCTAACATAGAGGATAGAAACTTTTATAGATTTTTTTAACCCTACACAAAGAACTACAGGCAACTAAAGAATGCTGAAACCTGGAGAAATGTTCTTCCCCAAGGAAGGAAGAGTACACCAATTAGTTATACAGGACCAAACAGTCTGCCTTAAAACCACACATACAATTAACATTTTATATACCTGACAGGTTATATTTATATATTTGGGAATATATGTGTGCATGCCTGTGAATGTTGTGTGTGCAAGTTTGCAACAACAAATAAAGACAAAACAAGTCTGTGACTATGAAAGAAAGGGGAAGTTTAGGGTAGAGTTCAGAGGGAGAAACATGAAAATTATATAATTTATTCCAATCTTAAAAAATAAAGAGATTAAAAACAAACAAAAATAATAAAATGCAGTAGACAAGCAAGGGATAGAGAGTTGCACTTCTTTCTAAGCTGGTACTCCATAAGGAAGTACCTGTTCAGCTCCAGAGCCAAGATTATGAAGCCCACTGGTGAGAAGCCAGATGAGTTCAGTCTGGCATCTCTCAGGCACTGCTCGAGCTGGAGATCAACTCAGATCTCAAGGCGCAGCTGCGAGAACTCAACGTCATCGCGGCCAAGGAAATCGAGGTTGGCGATGGTCGGAAAGCTATCATAATTTTCGTATCACTTCCTCAGCTGAAATCTTTTCAAAAATACACGTCTGGCTTGTTCGTGAATTGGAGAAAAAGTTCAGTAGGAAGCATGTAGTCTTCATTGTTCAGAGGAGGAGTTCGCCCAAGCCAACCCGGAAAAGTCATAACAAAATTAAGCAAAAGCGCCCCAGAAGCTGCACCTTGACAGCAGTGGATGATGCCAAACTTGAGGACTTGGTCGGCCCAAGTGAGATTATGGGTAAGAGGATCCATGTGAAACTGCATGGCAGCCGGCTCATAAAAGTTCATGTAGACAAAGCACAGCAAAACTACATGGAACACAAGGTCGAAACTTTTTCTGTTGTGTACAAGAAGCTCACAGGCAGCGATGTTAATTTTGAATTCTCAGAGTTTCAATTGTAAAATAAAATGACTAAATAAAATTCCATTCATAGGAAAAAGGAATATTAATATGAATAGAAGAGGAATTTGGTGAGTAAATACATTCACGTATTGGCAAAGAAGTAAAATGCATATATAAATACAGACATAACTCTGGTACATAGTCAAAAAAAGAACTAAGAATAGATGAAGCAAAAATAAGACCTCATAAACACTAATGAAGTATTCAGTGTAATTAAAAACAAAAGCTTTTCTAAATCTAAAGAAAGACACAAAGCGATAGATAAGAGGCATTTAGAATCCTAACTAGGCATGGCCAGAGATTATGCCTTCCATAATATTTCACAGCCAAGATATCAAAAATATAAAACAAAGAAAAGTGGTAAAAATTGTAAGAGTAAAATGCCAATTCTCTTCTGAAAGAAAACCCATCGCAACATTTTCCTCCAGCAACTCAAAAGCAAAGAAAATATGCAATGGCATATTTCAAGTCTGGAGTAAATAACTGGCAAATAAGATTGGTCTATCCAATGAGGTTACCTTTTAGGACTAATTAATAAGTAATTACATTTCAAGACAAGAACAAACTAAAGCAGATTATGACCAGCAAGCCATAACTTCAAAAATACTTGAATAATATTCTCTGAGGATGAAGAAAGACTCTCTTGCTATGAAAGTACCTAAAAGAATAAACTTCATGATAGGAACAACTGAACAAGGACAGCTAGAGAAGCCTTCATATGTTCAATACAGCAAAGCAGCAAAATCATGATATTAACAAATAGAAAAACAACCAACTCATGAGAATTAGTAAAAACTCCTGATAATGGTCTTAAAAATAATTGGCCTCAAATCATTAATAACAGAGGCCATCAAATTATATTGAACAAGATCCATCTATCTATTTTCTTCAAGAAACATAACCTACTGGTGAAGAAACCCAAAATCAAAGGGCAGGAGTGGACCTATAAGTACATAGAAGCTGAAACCGTGGAAGGCATGGAAGTGATGCCTCAGTGGGAAAAATGTTTATTAATAAAACATGAGGCCATTGGTTTTATTCAAGATACTTTCATACAATATTCAAGTATGGTGACACATACCTGTAGAACCTATCACTGAGGTGGGGCAGAAAGAGGCACATCACAGGGACTGACTGGTAAACCAGTCTAGCTAAAATGAGGGAATTCAGGATCAGTGATATATTCCCTTAAGCAAGAAAGTAGAGAGAGATAGAGGAAGGTACCTAGTATTGATTGTTGGTATGCACACATGCATGTGCATATGTGCACATACAAACAGCTGTATAAAACACACACACACACACACACACACACACACACAAACACAAACACACACATTCAAGTGCTATAGAGGATATGGAGAAAAAGTATTATTATTTTCTGCTGCTGAGGACCAAAACAGTCAATCAATATAATGGAGATGACTCTAAAATTAAAAATAGAAGAACAAAGTAATATAACTATGCAAATACTCTCATGTGCATGGGACACTCCATATTATCATGACAAAGAAATGCTTGCATGCTCATCTTTATTGTTGTACTATTCAATATTGAAGATATAAAATGGAGTCATATTCTTTTTCTTTTAACTTATCTCTTTATTTAAAAAAAGAGAGGGATACATTTACAGATTTTTAAAGGCATTTTTGCATAACATTATATGAATATTTTTGTCTGTACTTAATTCTTTTAGAGGTTTGATAGCATGTATTGAAATCACACTAGCTACCATAAGTATAAAGTATATGAAGGACAGAACATAACATGGAAACAGAATTCTTGTTGGGTATAGATTAAGCATAATGATCTGTGAATACCAAAAATTGCCACAAGGCTATTATTTTAGCTCTAGGATTATTAATAATTTGAGGTCCAGGTGTACCACACTATGAAAGGGTGCTATACATTTATTGTTTTTCCCTAAGAATAACTGAGGCTTTCTTCCTTATTTACGTTTTTGGCCTTTGTTTTTCTTGAGCTTCATATAGTCTATGAGTTGTTTCTGGGGGGTTCAGAGTTTTCTGGGGTTAGTATCCAATTATCAGTGACTGCATATTATGACTGTTCTTTTGTAACTGAGTTACCTCACTCAGGATGATATTCTCTGGAAGCATACATTTCCTTAGGAATTTAATAAAGTCATTGTTTCTGATAGCTGAGAAGTAATTCATTGTGTAAATATACCACAATTTTTGTATCCATTCATCTACTGAAGAACATCTGGGTTCTTTCTAGCTTCTAACTATTATAAATAAAGCTGCTATGAGCACTGTGGTGCATGTGTCTTTGTTATATGTTGGAGCTTCTCTGGGGTATATGAGAATAACTGGGTCTTCAGGTAGTAATATGTCCAATTTTCTAAGGAACTGCCAGAGTGATTACCAGAGTGGTTGCATCAGTTTACAACCCCACCAACAGTGAAGTGTTTCTATTTCTCCGCATCCTCGCCAGCATCTGCTGTCATCTGAATATTTGATCTTAGCCATTCTGACTGGTGTGAGGTGGAATCTCATGGTTGTTTTGATTTGCATTTTCCTGATGACTAAGGATGTCAAGCACTTGCTTAGATGCTTCTCAGCCATTTGATATTCCTTTATTGAGAAAGTTTTGTTTAGCTCTGTACCCCATTTTTAATAGGGTTGTTTGATTCTCTGGTGTCTAGCTTTTTGAGTTCTTTGTATACGTTAGATATTAGGCCTATAACAGATGCGGGTTTAGTAAAGGTCTTTTCCCAATCTGTTGGCTGCCATTTTGTTGTTTTGTTTTCTTGAAACTGTCCTAAGCATTACAGAAAATTTGCAATCTCATTAAGTCCCATTTGTCAATCTTTGACCTTAGAGCATGAGCCATTGGTGTTCTGTCCAGAAAATTTTCTCCTGTGCCTATGTGTTCTAAGGTTTTCCCTAATTTTTCTTCTAATAGTTTCAGTGTATCTGGTTTAATGTGGAGATCTTTGATCCACTTGCACTTGAGCTTTGTACAAGGAGATAAGAAAGGGTCTATTTTCATTCTTCTGCATGCTGAGTGCCAGTAGGACCAACACCATTTGTTGAATAGGCTGTCCTTTTTCCATTGAAAGTTTACAGCTTCTTTGGCAAAAATCAAGTGAACATATACGTGAGGGTTCATTTCTGGATCTTCTATTCTATTCCATTGATCCATGTGCTTATCTCTGTACTAGTACCATGCAGTTATTAGAATAATTGCTTTGTAATTTAGTTTGAGGTCAGGGATGGTGATTCCTGTAGATGTTTTCTTGCTCTTGGGGATGGATTTTTGCTATTCTAGGTTTTTTGTTATTCCAGATGAAATTGCAAATTGCTCTTTCCAACTCTATGAAGAATTGGGTTAAAATTTTGACAGGGATTGCATTGAATCTGTGGATTGTTTTTAGTAAGATGGCCATTTTTACAATGTTGATCCTTCCAATCCATGAGCATGGGAGATCATTCCATCTTCTGAGATCTTCCTCCAATTTCTTCTTCAGAGATTTGAAATTATTGTCATACAGTTTCTTCACATGCTTAGTTAGAGTCACACCAAAGTATTTCATATTTTTTATGACTATTGTGAAGAGTATCTTTTCCCTAATTTCTTATTCCACATGTTTATCCTTTGAATACAGGAAGGCTACTGATCTGTTTGAGTTAATTTTATATCCAGCCACTTTGCTGAACTTGTTTATTAACTGTAGGAGTTCTCTGGTGGAATTTTTTGGAATCACTTATGTACACTATCATGTCATCTGCAAACAGTGATGTTTTTATTTCTTCCATTCAAATTGGATCCTTTTGATTTCCTTCAGCTGTCTAATTGCTCCTGCCAGGACTTCCAGTACTATGTTGAATAGGTAGAGGGAGAGTGGGCAGCCTTGTTGAGTCCCTGATTTTAGTGGGATTGATTTGAGTTTCCCACCATTAAGTTTTATGTTGGCTGTTGGTTTGCTGTATATTGCTTTCATTATGTTTAGGTATGTGCCTTGGATTCCTGTTCTTTCCAAGACTTTTAACATGAAGAGGTGTTGAATTTTATCAAATGCTTTCTCAGAATCTAGTGAGATGACCATATGTGTTTCTTCTTCTTCTTCTTCTTCTTCTTCTTCTTCTTCTTCTTCTTCTTCTTCTTCTTCTTCTTCTTCTTCTTCTTCTTCTTCTTCTTCTTCTTCTTCTTCTTCTTCTACTTCTTCTTCTTTTTTGAGTTTGTTTATATGGTGGATTACCTTGATGGATTTTTGTATATTAAACCAACCCTGAATCCTAGAAATGAAAATCCTAGAAATGAAGCCTTCTTGATCATGGTGAATGATTATTTTGATGTGTTCTTGGATTTGTTTTGTAAAGATTTTGTTGAGTATTTTTGCATAGTGTTCATAAGTGAGATTGGCCTGAAGATCTCTATCCTTGTAGGGTTTTTGTTTGGTTTAGGAATAAGGGTTATTGTGTTCCTGAAAAATGAGTTAGATAGTTTTCCATATGACTCTATTTTGTGGAATGGTTTGGAGAGTATTGGTATTAGGTCGTCAATAAATGTCTGATAGAATTCTGTATTGAACTCATCTGTACCTGGGCTTTTTTTGGGGGGGTGGCTGGGAAGGTTTTGATAACTGCTTCTATTTTTTTAGGTGTTATGGAATTTTTTAGATGGTTTACCTGGTCCTGGTTTAATTTTAGTATCTGGTATATGTCTAGGAATTCAACCAATTCCTCCACCTTCTCCAGCTCTGTTGAATATAGGCTTTTGTAGTAGGATCTGATGATTTCTTGAATTTCCTCAGTTTCAGTTGTTATTTCTCCACTTTCCTTTATGATTTTGTTAATTTGGGTACTCTCTCTTTGTCCTCTAGTTAGTCTGGCTAAGGGTTTATCAATCTTGTTAATTTTCTCAAAGAACCGGCTCTTAGTTTTGTTGATTCTTTCAATGGTTCTTTTTGTTTCTATTTGATCAATTTCTCCTCTGAGTTTGATTATTTCTTGCCGTCTGGTCCTCTTAGGTGTATCTGCTTCCTTTTGTTCTAGAGCTTTCATCTGTCCTATCAAGTTACTAGTATATGCTCTCTCCAATTTCCTTTAGGAAGCACTCAGAGCTATGAGATTTCTTCTCAGTACTGCTTTCATTGCATCCCATAGGTTTGGGTATGTTGTGTTTTCATTTTCATTAAATTTAGAAAATCCTTAATTTCTTTCTTTATTTCTTCTTTGACCATGGTATTGTTTAATAGAGCATTGTTTAGTTTTCATGTGTATATGGGCTTTTTGTTGTCTTTGTTGCTATTAAAGACCAGCCTTAGTCCATCCTGATCTGATAGGATGCATGGGATTATTTCATTCTTCTAATATCTATTGAGGCTTGTTTTTGATCAATTATATGGTCAATTTTTGAGAAGGTGCCATGAGGTGTTTTAGGATGAAATGTTCTGTAGCTGTACATTAATTCCAATTGGTTTATAACATTTGCTAGTTTCACTGAGTTCTTGTTCAGTTCCTCCTTCCATGACCTTTCCATTGATGAGAGTGGAGTGTTGAGGTCTCCCACTATTATTGTATGTGGTGCAATGTATTTTTTGAGTTTTAGTAGGGTTTCTTTTATGAATATGGGTGCTCTTGTATTTGGAGCATATATGTTAAGGATTGAGAGTCCCTCCTTATAAATTTTCCTTGTAATGAGTAAAAATTGTCCTTCCTTATCTTTTTTGATAACTTTTGGTTAAAAATCTACTTTATTAAATATTAGAATGACTACTTGAGCTTGTTTCTTGGGGCCATTTGCTTGGAAGGTTTTTTTCCCCAAACTTTTACTCTGAGATAGTGTCTGTCTTTGTCTCTGAGATGAATTTCCTGTATGCAGAAAAATGCTGGATTCTGTTTATGTATCTAGTATGATAGCCTATGTCTTTTAACTGGGAATTGAGTCCATTTATATTAACAGATATTAAGGAATAATGGTTGCTGTTTCCTACTATTTTTGCTTTTAGAGGTAGAATTGTGCCTGTGTGTCTTTTTTATTTTTGGTTTTCTTGCTTAATTATTTTCTTGTTTTTAATCTGATGCAGATTCCCTCTTTATATTGGGTTTTCCACCTATAATTCCTTGTAGTGCTGGATTTGTGGTCAGACACTTGAGCTGACACTTTTTTTTCTCTTAGGTTCTGCATTATGTCTGTCCAGGACGTTCTAGCTACCATAGTCTCTGTTGAGAAGTCAGGTGTAATTCTGATTGGTCTGCTTTTATATGTTACGTGTCTCTTTTTATTTACTTCTTTTAGTTTTCTTTCTTTGTTTTGGACACTTGGCATTTTGATTATTATGTGTAGGGAAGAATTTCTTTTCTGGTCCACTCTATTTGGAATTTTGTAGGCTTCTTTTATGCTCATGGTCATCACATTCTTAAGGGTAGGGAAGTTTTCTTCCATGATTTTTTGAAGATATTTACTGTGCCTCTTATTTGATAGTCTTTGTTCTCTTCTATTTCTATTATCCTTAGGTTTGGTCTTCTCATTGTGTCCTGGATCTCCTGGACATTTTGAATTAGGAGCTTTCGGGCTTTTACATCTTCTTTGACGGTTTTGTCTATGTTTTCAATGTTCTCTTCAGCTGCTGAAATTCTCTCTTCCATGGCTTGTAGTCTGTTGGAGATGCTTGCATCTGTGACTCCTAATTTTTTTCTTGGTTTTCTACCTTCAGTGTTGTCTCTTTTAGTGTTTTCTTTATTGTTTCCATTTCAATTTTCAATTCCTTCATCTCTTTGGGTCTGTTCTCCTCTAGCTGTTTGATTTCTTTGAGTGCTTTTCATGTTTTCTCTTTAAAAGCTTCTATTTCTTTATGGCTTCCCTCCTGTTCTTGTTTAAGTGAGTTATTCACACTCTTCTCACAGATCTCCATCATCATCTTTAGGTATAATTTCAGGTCTGAGTCTTCTTTTTCTGGAGTGTTTGGCATTCCACTGCTTGCTGTGATGGGAGTTCTGGATTCTGGAGTCACATTCTTATCAATAGAGAAAGGAGTAGAGAAAGTGCTTTCTTTTCAATTCTTTTACATTTATTTACTTTTAGTGTACACAGATGCATGCCAGGGTACACATAGGGATGTCAAAAAGTATGCAGGTTCTCTGATTCAAACTTACCAGGCTTGGATGCCAGAGCCTTTACACCCTGATCCATGTTTCCTGGCCAATATCTGCTTCTTTCTTGGAACGTGAAAAACCTTGGCTTGATCACACAACACCTATCCAATTCGTTTTGTGTTCCTCACATGTGAGTGTTAGAAATCAAAATCTATTACCCAGAAATCTAAATACTTTTATACCACCACTGTTTTCATAGATGAATTCATGGGTAACTCAGGGACCTGAGGAAGAGACATTATACAAGGCAAAAATTATTCTTGCTCATACAACAATCCCCATGAAGAGAATGAACAACAGTGGGTGGGGGCTGGAAATCGCTGATGTCTTTCTTGTTTGAGCTTAGAGGGAAGCAGAGGAGCTATGGAGAATAGAATTCCTGCATCCTAGGAAGACTGATTTTTTTCTGTTGCTATGGAAATAAAGCAATCAGAACTTATTTTTAACATGATAAGTAAATGACATCTCTTTAGTTACAAAAAGTAGACCACTGAAGACAGATTCAAATTTTCTTAATCAACTGGTAAGGCTTGCCTTTGGCAAACATGTCTTTGCAAAACAAGCAAAGGCATGATTGTGCTTCTGAATCAGGAGTTCTTAGCCTTTCTTAAAGCTGAGACCCTTCAGTACAGTTCCTCGTGTTGTGGTGCCCCACAGTCATATAATTCTTTCAGTGTTACTTTGAAACTCTAATTTCTATAGAGTTATAAATTGTAATGTAAGTGTCTGATACACAGTGTTTCTGATTTTTGGGCCCCAAGAAAGGGTCACTTGATCTCAAAGGGGTTTCGACCTAAAGTTTGAGAACCTTTGACATTAAATTTGAATATTTGAGGAGTAATGGCCATATTGAATAATCCTGCTATTAACTACAGTGAGAAATCATTCAAGCATCCAAAATTCTCCTATTCTGCTGGCAGGTTGTAAGGCTGGAGGATGTGGAGTAGGAAGAGGAAGATGAGTGGAATTGAGAGACGTTGTGAAATTCACAAAAACCAATAAAACGTTTATAAAAATTTAAAAATGAGAAAAGGTAAAGGACGTGATCAAAACACATATTGTTAATACATGTATTATCATAATGTAACTTACTGCTTTGTAAGTTATTATGTTAATACGTTTTTTAAACATCTTGAAAACACACAAAAATATGCTAAACTATTAAATAGAAATAACGTGCAAGTTTGGAGAAGGGTCAAAAATAAAGCAACTTACAGTGTCTTAGGTTATTCAGGGGGAACCCAGAGATACTGGGTAGTTTGGTGAATCAATCACTGTTAAAATTTTCTAGAGAAATTAGTAACTAAAGTACATATAATGTATAGTTTCCATTCCTAGGTGGGAGAAAAATAAAACATGGATGCTGAAGGAAGGAAAAAATAAAAAAATTATGCTGAATCCAGCTTAAGCTTTGGGATCATGAAAGTATCTATAAATATCTTATACATCTCCTCACCCCACAGCAGTCTTCTTCTTCTTGTGTGAATTCTGCCATGGGCTACTATTTACAGCAGCAATGAAGGCAAATGCCGCAAATTCGGGCTTTTGTTTCAGAGAGCTTGGATTTTATCCATTGTTATAAATATTTGACATGGACTGAAACTGAACACTTCAGGTAAATTTCTTGGATAAAACACAATTATTAATACAAAAATAACAGCAAAAGATGAGTCATTGATTAATATTTGTATATAATCCATATGTTACTGTGACAAATGTCAAGTTTAAAATGATTTCATAGGCAAAGTGTAATAATCAGATGATAGTGCATTGTGCCACATGGACACTGGAGCCTATGAAGCCAGAAGAGAGCATTGGATCCACAGAGCTGAAATTACAGGGACTGAGAATCATCTGAGGTGGATGCTAGAAAATGAACTCAGATCCTCTGGAAGAATAGCAAGTGTTGACCTTGGAGTCGTGTACCTAGACTTCCTGTAAATGAGATTTATGAGTTACTGTGAAAAATAGATTGGAACATTATAACATTTCTTTTAGAATATAATACATTATACTGGCAAATGAACATATTGACATGAGTAATTGTGCTGAATGGTCTGATATACATGCACAGAAAATTAAGATTAAAAATTAAAAAAACAAACAATTTTGAGTCCATGTCAAATATTTACTAAGTAATCTTAAAAAAAAATTCCAGACACCAAGTAATTGGTTTATATATCCCACATCCAAATTATTACCTGAAAAAGAAATATATAAAGAGATAAAGTTGAGAAGCCACCCAGAACTCTCAGGGCACAGGTGGTGTTGTTGCCTGGGAACAGACACTTTCAGACCAAGGCTACACCCGGCCCAGTTTCATCAAACTGGTGGTCTTCTTACAGTCTGCTGGACACCTGGAAGAGCCATAGGAGGCCTTGCACTCCTGAGCACAGAGGTGGGTTCATATTCCCTCCCCAATGTCTATCCAGAGCGAGGCCACCTGGAACTCTTAGGATGCAGATGGGAGAGATGCCTGGAAACAGACACATCTGGCCCAGGCTCAGTGCCAGCCCAGTTGCATCAGTACTGGGCACTGCCATTAGAACTCACAGCCTACCCAGAGAGCTGAACACCTAGGAACTATCTCTCTCTCTGGAGACCACAGACCCACAAGAGAGAAAAGCTCCAAAAAGAGACAACAAAATCCCCTAGCATCACCGATAAAGAGATGACAAGAGGCAGCATAAGAATCTAAGGAATGGAAACCAAGACAACCTGGCAACATTAGAACCCAGTTCTCCCAACATGGCAAATAGCTGAATATCCCAACTCATCAGAAAAACAAGATTCAGACATAAAATCATACTCATGATGATCATAGAAATGAACGAGAAGCAGATAATGACACACTTAAAGAAGTACAATAGAACCCGGAGAACACACATAAACAAGTTGAAGCCCTTAAAGAGGAAACACACACACACACACACACACACACACACACAAAACCGCAAAAATTACTTAAAGAGCTAAAGGAAAGCAGAAAAAAACAGGTGAAGGAACTGAAAACATAAATACGAACAATGAAGAAATCACAAAAGGAGACAACCCTGAAATTGGAAAATCTAAGAAAGACATCAGGAGTCACAGATGCTAGCATCACCAACAATATACAAGAGATGGAAAAGAGAATCTCAGGAGTAGATGATACCATAGAAAACATGCAATAATCAAAAGTATTCTATCCCAAAACATCCAGGAAATCTAGGACATAATGAGAAGACCATACCTAAGGATAATAGGTCAAGAAGAGAGCAAAGACTCCACATAAAAGGGCTAGTAATTATCTTCAACAAACTTATAGAAGAAAACTTCATTAACCTAAAGAAAGAAATGAACAAGAACATAGAAGAAGCCTACAGAACTCCAATAGATTGGACCAGAAAAGAAATTTCTTCAAAGAACCACATTTTCAAAACAAAGGAAAAAACTAAAAGCAAAAAGGGGAAAGGACAGGTAACATATGAAGGCAAACAGATCAGAATTACACCAGACTTAACAGAGACTATGAAAGCTAGAAGGTCCTGGACTGATGTCTTTCTTGTAGACCCCAAGACAACACAAATGTCAGCCCAGCTTACTATATCCAGCAAAACTCTCCATTAGCATAGATGGAGAAATCAAGGTATTCCAAGACAAAATCAAATTTACACAATATCTGTCTATAAATTCAGCACTACATAAAATAATAGATGGAAAACACCACAAAGAGGGAAATTACACCATAGGAATAGCAAGACATTAATCTTGCAAAAAGAAGAAAGGCCAGAAAGTGGATGCCTCAGTATTTCTTAGAAGAAAGAACAAAATGTACAAGAAAAAAATAAAGGGACAAATAGAGGAGCAGGGATTGCACAAAAGATCATGTAGAGACTGACTTACTTGGATGCCTCCCCAGAGACTCTGCCAGAGCCATACTGATACAGAGGAGGATGCTTGCAGATAACCATCAAACTGAACATGAGGACCCCAATGAAGGAACTACAGAAAAGGACTGAAGGAATTGAAAATGTCTGCAGTCCCATGGGAAGAACAAAATTATCAACTAACCAAACACACCAGAGCTCCTAGGGACTAAAACACCAACCAAAGAGTTCACATGGAAAGAGCCATTGCTCCAGGTGCATATGCAGCAGAGGATAGCATTTTCTGACATCAAAATGAGTCCAGTGAAGGCTCATTTTCCCAGTGTAGGTTAATGCAAAGGTGCTGAGGTGGGAGAGGGTGGTTGGGAAAAGGAGCATTTTCATGGAGGCAATGGGAGGGGTAGAGGCAGAGGGCATGGGATAACATGTAAAATGTAAATGCAGAGAATATCCAATAAAAATGATAAAGGTAAAGTATACATTTAAAAACAAGGTAAATAACTTTATCATTAGTCAAAAAGATCTGAGCAAAATTGTACAAAATATTATGTTTTTTTGCCTTTTATTGGATATTTTATATATTTACATTCCAAATGTAAATTCTCTGTCCCCCCCTCATCCCATTCTCCCTACTCCTATTTCTACATGGATGATCCACCTCCCATCCAACCACTCCCACCTCATCAGCCTGGCATTTCCCTACCCTGGAGAAACAAGCTTTCACAGGACCAAGGGCTTGTCCTCTTATTGATGCCAGACAAGGCCATCCTCTGCTACATATGCTGCTGGATCCATGGCTCCCCATTGAATACTCTTTGGTTGGTGTTTTAGTCCCTAGGAGATCTCTGGGGTCTGATTGGTTGATTTTGGTCTACCTATAGGGTTGCAAACCCCTTGAGCTCCTTAAGTCCTTTCTTTAACTCTTCCATTGGGATTCCCATGCTCATTTGATGATTGTCAGCAAACCCTTCTTGGCATAAGCAATTTGATGGTTGCAATTGGGGTGGATGCCAGGTGGGACAGTCTGGCCTTTCCTTCAGTCTCAGCTTCACTCTTTGTCCCTGTATTCCCTCGGGGGAGCATTGTGTTCCCTCTTCTAAGAATTACTGAGAGATTCACATTCTCCTCTTCCTTCATGAGCTTCATATGCTCTGTGAATTGTACCTTTCGTATTTCATATTTCAAACCTTTGAAATAAAGTTTGAGTGCTCGAGGAGTAATAGCCATAGCAATCCTACTATTAACTACAATGAGAAGTCATTCAAGTGTGGAAAATTCTGCTACTCTGCTTAGAGAAATTGTGCTTAACAGCCATAGCTTACCAGCATAAGGAAAACTCAGCAAAGTACTGTGTGCTTGTGTGTGTGTGTGTGTGTGTGTGTGTACTATGTGCATTCTTTCTTTAAGTGCTTCTCAGCCATTCGATATTTCTCAGTTGCAAATTCTTTGTTTAGCTCTGTACCCCATTTTTAATAGGGTTATTTGGTTCCCTGGAGTCTAACTACTTGAATTATATATATAGGATACAAGCCCTCTCTAGGATGTAGGTTTGATTTTTTCTAATCTGTTAGTTTACCTTTTGTTCTATTGACGCTGTCCTTTGCTTACAGAAGTTTTGCAATTTTATGAGGTTCCATTTGTCGATTCTTGATCTTAGAGCTTAAACCATTTGTGTTTTGGTTACATTTTTTTTTTCTCCTGTGCCTATGTGTTCCAGGCTCTTCCCCACTTTCTTTTCTAATATTTTCAGTGTATCTGGTTTTATGCGCAGGTTTTTGATTTACTTGTACTTGAACTTTGTACAAAGAGATAAGAATGGGTGAATTTGGGCTGGAGAGATTGCTTACTGGCTAAAAGCACTGACTGTTCTAGAGGTCCTGAGTTCAAAATCCCAACAACCAAATGGTGTCTCACAACCATCTGTAATGAGATCTGATGTTCTCTTCTTCTGTGTCTGAAGACAGTTACAGTGGTTATATTAAATAAAGAAATCTTTAAAAGAAAAAAATGGATGGATTTGCATTCTTCAACATGCTGACCACCAGTTGGACCAGCACTATTAGTTAAAAATTCTGTCTTTTTTCTATTGAATAGTTTTATCTCCTTTTTCAAAGATCAAGTGACCATATGTGTGTGGGTTCATTTTTGGGTCTTCACTTTTATTCCATTGATCTACTTGCCTGTCTCTATACCAATACCACACAGTTTTTAACATGATCGCTTTGAAATACATCTTGAGGTGAGGAATGTGGATTCCCCCAGAAGTTCTTATAATGCTGATAATAGTTCTTTGCTTTCCTGATTCTTTTGAAATTCCAAATGAATTTGAAAATTTCTCATCCTAACTCTATAAAGAATTGAGTTGAAAGTTTGATGAGAATTGCACTGTATCTGTTGATTGCTTTCAGCAAGATGGGCATTTTTACTAACTTAATCCTGTCAATCCATGAACATGAAAGATCTTTCCATCTTTTGAGATCTTATATGATTTCTTTCTTCAGAGATTTGAAATTTTTGTTATATAGATTTTTTACTTGCTTGGTTAGTAATACTTATTATTTGTAAGTATTATGAAGGATGTTGTTTATTTCATTTCTTTATCAGCCAATTTATCCTTTGAGTAGAGAAGGCTACTGATTTGTTTGAGTTAACTTTATATTCAGGCACTTTGCTGAAGCTGTTTATCAGGTTTAGAAGTTCTCTAGTGAAATTTTTGGCGTCACGTAAATATACAATCATATCATCTAGAAAGAGTGATATTTTGACATCCTACTTTCCAAATTGTATTCCTTTGACTTCTTTTTGTTGTCCAATTGCTCTGGCCAGGACTTAAAGTACCATATTGAATAGGTAGGGAGAGAGTGGGTAGCTTTGCCTTGTCTCTTAATTTAGTGGGATTGCTTCAAGTTTCTGTCAATTTAATTTGATATTGGCTACTGATTTGCTATATAGTACTCTTACTATGTTGAGGTATGGGCCTTGAATTTCTGATTTTTCTAAGACGTTTATTATGAAGTGGTGTTGAGTTTTGTTAAATGCTTTCTCAAAATCTAATGAGATGATCATAAGATATTTTCCCTCTAAATGTGTTTATACAGTGGATTACATTGATTTGGGTTTTTATATATTGAACTATCCCTTCATCTCTTTGATAAAGCCCATTTGATCATGGTGAATGTTCATTTTGATCTTCATGACTTTTCACTTTTGTTGAATATAGTAGGATATAATTGTAGTAGGATCTGATAATTTTTTTAGTCTCCTCAGTTTCTGTTGTCTGGCTAAGTGTTTATCTTTTTTGATTTTTATCAAGGAACCATCTCCTGGTTTTGTTGATTCGTATGTAGTTCATTTTGTTTCTACTTGGTTTCAGCTCTAGGTTTGATTATTTTCTGCCGTCTACTCTTGGGTGTATTTACTTCTTTTTGCTCTAGAGCTGTCAGGTGTGCTGTCAAGCTGTGAGTCTATGCTTCTTCCAGTTTCGTTTTTGAGGTGCTCAGAGCTATGAGTTTTTCTCTTGGCACTGCTTTCATTATGAGCATATTGTACCTTCATTTTTATTAAATTCTAAAATGTCTTTAATTTCTAACTTTATTTCTTTCTTGACCAAGTTGTCATTGAGTAGAGCATTTTTCAGATTCCATGTGCATGTGGAAATTTTGTTGTCTGTTTGTTTGTTTTGTTGTTATTGAAGAATAGCCTCTATTTTTGATGGTCTGACAAGATACATGGGATTATTTCAGGCTTGTTTTGTGACCAATTATATGTTCAATTTTGGGGAAAGTACCATGTGGTACTGAGAAGAAGGTATATTACTTTGTTTTAAGATGCAGTATTCTATAGATATCTATTAAATCCATTTGGTTCATAACTTCTTTAGTTTCACTGTGTCTCAGTTTAATTTCTGTTTTCATTATATGTCCATTAATGATAGTGTGGTTTGGAAGTCTCCCACTATTACTGCGCAAGGTTCAATATATGCTTTGAGCTTTAGTAAAGTTTATTTTATAAATGTGTGTGCCCTTTCATTTGGAACATAAATGTTCAAATTGAGATTTCATCTTGGTAGATTTTTCTTTTGATCAGTATTAAGTTTTCTTCCTTATCTTTTGTGATAACTTAGCTCTGGGTACAGAAAGAGATGGGAGGAATCCTGTTCCAGACTGCTCTAAGGTTTCTGTGCTCTGTGACCTCGTTTTGGTCTCTCTTTGCACAATTATTGGAGCAAAAGTGGGAACTCATTTGTGGGCTTAGAAGTGAGAGTACTCCTGGGAGCCTTGTTCTATTGAGGCAAGATTTGGGTACAGACTGAGTTGTGAGACTACCTTATCTCTGCTTGCAGATGGAGACAGGAAGAATCCTGTCCCAGGATACCCAAAGACACTATCTTACAACTCTGGTGGGATGCAATTAATTAAGTATATAATAACAAAGACATACGACTGAAATATCACAAAACAGAAGCCTGACAATAAACTATCTCTGTGCTTTTTTATAAAAGTTAAAAAATTGTAATACTCTGAGTAGAAGAAGAAAAGGGCATTCATTCAGGGAGTACAGCTTTAGTGTGTGTGTGTGTGTGTGTGTGTGTGTGTGTGTGTGTGTGTAAGATTTCTTGTGTTCATTTCCAACAGCATTTCAATTTGGTTGTAGATTCATAGACCAGTGTCTTAAGACATTACACACACTCAAATATACATATTCATGGCAAAATGACATGTGCCTAACGTTCTGAGAAAAATCGAGGTAAAAAGTGTGAACACCTCAAGAGTAAACAGAAATTACTTTCAGAGATAAAACATTTAAATAAAGTTTTGGTGATGTAGCTGCCACATAGATGAATCATGTGTAATATGATAGTTTGCTTTTATGGTAAGGGGAAAAATGGGCAACTGTCCCCCTCTATGATATGCATTTTATAGTGCTCCAAACAATACATCTAAGAGTACAGGATTTATACGCAGAACTGTACATGTTGTTTATTGTTTACTTTTCTGCGATCTTCTTAACAGATAGGTAAGCAGCCATATTTCTGAAAAGAACAATTTTAACATAAAAAAGCCATATGTTGAATATTAGTATCAAATAAAATGCTTCAGTTGGTTTTGGCATTAAATTCCAGTCTCACTCTGAAAGATTATTTGTACTTGACTGCATGTGTACTTTAAATTCTTTGAATCTCATGATGTACAATTTCCCTAACAAAATTTTACAAAATAAGCAAAGCAGTAATTGATTTTTCATTAGCTCATAGGATATGCAAATTAGTTACCCTAATTAGATAATCCTATTATAAGTTGAAAATAGTAAAATAAACAATGCATAGCAGCAGTACTCAAACTACCTGTACTGGCTGGTTTTGTGTATCAACTTGACACAAACTGGAGTTATCACAGGGAGAGGAGCCTCCCTTTAGGAAATGCCTGGCTGAGATCCAGCTGTAAGGCATTATCTCAAGTAGTGATCAAGGTTGGGAGGGCCCAGCCCATATTGGATAAAGGCATCCCTGGACTGGTAGACCTGGGTTCTATAAAAAAGCAAGCAAAGAAATCCAGAGTAAGCAAGCAAGTAAATACCATCCCTTCATGGCCTCTGCATCAGCTCCTGCCCTTGACCTGCTTGAGTTCCTTCCAGTCCTGACTTTGGAGAGGAAAAAAATTGTGGAAATATAAGCTGAATAAATCCTTTCTTCTACAACTTGCTTCTTGGTCATGATGTTTGTGTAGGAATAGAAACCGTGACTAAAATACTACCTAATGGTGTGACCTTTTAATATAGTTCCTTATGTTGTCACAATGCCAATATTTTTGTTGCTACATCATAAATGTAACTTTGCTACTTTTCTGAATTGTAATGTAAATATCTAGTATACAGATATTTATATTATAATATCTGATATGGATTCTCCAAAGAGATCATGACCCAAAAGTTGAAAAACACTTTTGTATAGCTTATAGGAAAAGAAGCTGCACCTTCTAATATGAACCTGTACCTGGAGCAGACCTGGGGTTCTGGCTCTGTACCCATTCTTACAACACTCAGGACTTCCATGTGCTCTGACATGTCCAGTATCATTATATACAGCAAAAATACTCAATAAAAATCTAAAACATCAAATCCAAGAACATATCAAAATAATCATTTATCATTATCAAGTAGGGATCATCCAAGGGATCAAAGAAAATCCATCAATGTAATTCACTATATAAACAAACACAAGGAAAAAAAACCCCACATGATCTCTCATTAGTTATTGCTAAAAACCCAATACCTCTTTATGTAAGAGTTTTGGAGAGAATACAATTCAAGGTCAATATGTAAATATAATAGAAGCAATATGCAGCAAGCCAATAGCCAACATTAATATAAATGGAGAGAAACTTGAAGCGACCTCACTAACATCAAGGAAAAGAGAAGGCAAACCACTCTCCTGCTATGTATTCAATATAGTACTGATGTTCTAGCCAGAGCAATTAAACAACTAGGAGATCAAAAAGATACAAACTGGAAAGGAGGAAGCCAAAATTATTACTATTAGCAGACGATATGATAGTATACATAAAAAATCAACAATTTAAAAAAACCATCAAGAATAAAAGAAATTGTGGGGGAAACAACATTCCTTACCTCAAGCTATACTACAGAGCAACAGTGATAAAAACCATACAGTACTGATACAGAGACAGACAGGTAGATCAATTAAATTGAATTGAAGACCCAGAAAGGAACCCACACACCTATGGTCACTTATCTTTGACAAAGGAGCCAAAACCATCTAATGGAAAAAGAAGCAGCATTTTCAACAAATGGTGTTGGTTCAACTGGCTGTCAACATGTAGAAGAATGCAAATTGACTCCTTATTATCTCCTCTACAAAACTCAATTTCAAGAGGTCAAAGACGTCCACATAAACCAGATACAATGAGTCTAATAAAAGAGATAGTGGGAAAGAACCTCAAACACAGAATACATTGGAATAAAGGAAAATATTCTGAACAGAACACAATGGCTTATGCTCTAAGATCAATAATTGACAAATAAAACCTCAAAAAATTAAAAAAAAATTGTAAGTCAAAGGACACTGTTAAATGGACAAAACAGCGACCAACAGATTGGAAAAATATTTTTACCAACCCTACAGCTGATAGAGGGCTAATATCCAAAATATACCAACAACTCAAGAAGTTAGACTCCAGAGAGCCAAATAACCTTTTTAAAAATGGGGTACAGAGCTAAACAGAGAATATTCAGCTGAGGAATCTCAAATGGCTGAGAAGCACTTAAAACATGTACAACATCCTTAGTCATCAGGAAAACTCAAGTCAAATCAACTCTGAGATTCTACCTCACAGTAGTCAGAATGGCTAAGGTGAAAAACTAAGATGACAGCAAATGCTGGCAAGGATGCTGAGAAAGGAGAACACTCCTCCTTTTCTGGTGAGATTGCAAGCTGGTACAAACACTCTGGAAATCAGTCTAGTGGTTCCTCAAAAAAAAAAATTGGAAATAGTTCTACCTAAGGACCCAGCTATATCACTCCTAGACATATACCCCAAAATGCTCCAACATATAATAAGGACACATGCTCCATTATGTTCATATCAGCCTTATTTTTAATAGCCAGAAGCTGGAAACAATTTAGATGTCCCTCAACAGAGGAAAGAATACAGAAAATGTGGTACATTTAGGCAATGGAGTACTACTCAACTATTAAAACAATGGTTTCATGAAATTCTCAGGCAAAATGATAGAACTTGAAATCATCTACCTGAGTTAGCTAACTAGTCATAAAAGAACACACATGGTATGTATCCACTGATAAGTGAATATTAGTCAAAAAGAAGTTCAGAACACACATGCTACAACTCACAGACCATATGAAATTTAAGAAGACCACACTAAAATGTGAATGCTACAGTTCTACTCAGTATAGGGAATATAATAATCTCTGGGAAGTAGAGCAAAAGAGGGATCTGGGTGGGAGAGTGGGGAGAAAGGGGACTAATCCAGATATGGGAGTATATGTGGGAGAAGTAAAGAGGCTCAAGAATTTGAAAGTAGGGATGTAGCAGTTGAGTGGGGGAAACTGGAGGTAGCCACTCAAAAGTCCCAGATGCCAGGGACCCATTAGTGAGGACTTTAGACATAATACTCAACAAGGGGAGATATAACCTGTACAAACCATATCCAGTGCAGACATGGTCCCCAGTTGAGGGATGGAGTCACCTACCCACCTCAAAAATACTAATCCAGCAGTACTCCTGCCAAAAGAAAATTCAGGTTAAAAGAGTGGAACAGAAATTGAGAGAAATGCCATCCAGAGACTGCCACACTTAGGGATCTGACCCAACTGATGACACCAAACCCACACACTATTGTTGATGCAAAGAAGTTCTTACTGATAGCTTTTCCCAGAGAGACTCAACCAGAGCCTAACCAATACAAAGGCTGATGTACACAGCTAAACATTGAACTAAGAACAGGGACCCCAATGAGGAAGTTATAGAAATAACTGTTGGAGCCAAAAGGGTTTGTAGTCTCATAAGAAGAACAACAATATCATTGAACAGAACCCCCAATGCTCTCTGGAACTAAACCACCAACAAAACTACACGGGGGGTACCCATAGCTCTAGCTGAATATGTAGCAGAAGATTGCATTATCTGGCATCAGTGGGAAGGGAGCCCCTTTGTCCTGTGGAGTCTTGATGACCCAGAATAGGTGAACATCAGGCAGGTGAGGCAGGAATGGTTGGGTGGGTAGGGGAGTGTCCTCATAGAGGCAGGAGGAGAAAAGAGCAGATAGGAGGCTTGTGGAGAGGAAACTGGGAAGGAGGATAACATTTAAAATGTACATATAAAATAACCAATAAAAAAGAGAAGCTGCATGTTGTAACATGCACTTATTTCACATAACATATTACCCTTCATTTTTTTAAATTTAGGTTTTATCCTATACCAATAATTATTTATTACTGAATTTCATAAAGAAAACAAATTTTTTTCATGGGTTGAAACTTTTTCAAAAGCAATCATTTAATAAGCTTTGCAACATGAGTGATGTTTTTGAAAAATATTATTTCAGTCCATAATGAGTTGAAGAAATACGACATATTTGTGGTCAATATCAAAAAGCCTATTTGAGATGTTATTTTGCTTCAACATGAGAGCTATTGCTAATTCCAAGATTGACTTTATGTATTCTTTCAATAGTTTAATTAAAATTAATGGTATATTAGAGAAAGCAGAAAAGCCAGGATGTCCCTTGTTTTGTTCTGCTTTGCCTTTATATTTATCAGTATCCTATGACAATAATTTCAGCTAAATTAGATCTCTAATAGGCATACCATTTTGCTACTGTTTCCATTTGAATGTGAAACAAATCAATTACATAATGCAGAACAGAAAAAATAGGAAGCTGACACAAATCTTAAAATAGTAAGAATAAGGCATTGGGAGTCACAATCCCTGGTATCGATGATGCTGGGTATGCGTCTATTGTCATAATCTTGCCATCACATGTTCCTCTGAGTCTACATTTGAGATTTGTGGCTTTGATTTTCCATCTATGACTGCATCCAGATTTACATTTATCTCTTATCACCATTTAACATTAAGAAGTTACCTCTATGAAATCAGAAAATAAATAAACTCAAACCATACAAACTATTTTTCAAAAAGTGTGTCTCACAGAAATTAAGTCATTATAAGTTAATTATAATGTAAACCACACCTGGTAGTTAATGTGGTCAAGGCACAGCAGAATAGGCCAGTTTCATTTATCTTGGCTTCCCAAACACCAATATTCTACTGTGCAGTCTGTAACCTACAAGAGAGTAACTGCATGCACCAAGAGTATGTGTACAGGGACTTCTGTTTTAAAATTGTCCTTTGAACAAATAGAACTGTGTGATGTACTTCTGTGAATACTGACTCCCACAGTATAGAAGCAGCATGTACTACCTAGTTGGGCTACTGACTCCACCATTATGTGATAACTATAACTCCTCAAATTTCTTTTATATATACACATATTTTAAGGAGTTTTTTTTTAGAGGAGTTATGTTCCACGCAACTTTTCCAGGGTCACTAATATTAGTTATCCTTCTGATATTCTCTCCTTGACACTACCCTCTCATCCTCATAATTCTCCTAATTTTCTTTTATTCTTTTATACCAATAAATTCTATTTCCTTTTCCTTGGAAGATATCACCCCAGCCCTATCACTTACTGGCTACTTATCTCCTTGTATATATTCCATGTGAAATGTGCATATCTAAACTTTAAAATCTAATATTGATATAGAGAAAACATACAATGATTATCTTTGTCATTATGGGTTACCTCATTAAGAATGATTGTTTCTAGCTCAATTTCCATACTTACAAAATTCATTTTCTTAACATATGAAGAATATTCCACCTTATAAATGTTCCACATTTCATTAACCATTGTCAGCTTATAGACCTTGGCTATTACCAAATTCTAATGATTATGAACAGAGCAGCAAAGACTGTGGGTGATTCAGTAGCTCTGTAGTAGGATATAGAGTCTTTGGGCTATATGGCCAAGGAGTGATATTTCTAAATCTTGTAGTATATCTATTTTCAACTTTTTGAAGGACCTCCACACTGATCTCGATAATGACTGAACCAGTTTACACTCTCACTAGCAATGATTAAGTGGCCCCCTTTCTCTGAATACACACTGGTGTGAGTTGTCATTTGTTTTTTTAATATTGACTATTCTAACTGAAGTAAGAACAATATTCAAAGTAGTTTCATATTGCATATCCCTAATGGCTAAAACTGTTGAATATTCTTAAGTGGTGATCTTGAATTAAGCAATCTTAGTGTTATAGAAAGATATTGTTTTTCTCAAATCATAAAGGCAAATGAATGGATGCAATTATTGTTTAATTTGTGGTCACTAGCAAAGACCTGAAAGGAATATGGGAGCTAACAGACTTATTTTAAGTCATATTAATCTCAGAGGAGACAAGGAACTTAGCAAGTGGCTAAATTTATTATTCTAGAATAGTGTTATACTAAAATCACAAATTTCTTGCAGGTATAATTTTTACTATAATTTATTAGACACGATCCAAAACTAATTGAGTACAAATCTCTTAGGCATTTGGCCAAAGTATAAACACAATGGATGATCTTATAATATAAAATCAAGTTAAAATCTATTATGGTTGCCTGAGAAGGGAGTCTCAGTGGAGGATTGATTTAGATAGATAGGTCTGTGGATATGTCTGTGGAGGATTGTTTTGATTGTTAATTAGGTTCACTGTGAACATGGGTGCTCCTTTGTTAGAGGCTGGTGAAATATGCATAGTGAAAATCAAGGCATTGCAGCCTACTATAGAGAAGCCAACCACATCTGGCTCTGGTAGCATAGACACTATGATTTTTTTTTCTGTCCTGCAAGTGTAGACTATAAATAATGTTATTAGAACAACTTCCAGGATCTAGAAACCAATTAAAATCATTCACTAAGAAATACATATGAAGGAAGTTAACAAACGTCTAAGAAAGAATGTCCTGTAGCTTCCTGGATTGGGCCCACAACCACTCTCTATAACAGACCACATTCCAGACTCTACTGAAATTAGCATAAATGGATTGAAATGTTATAATGTACGTGCACAATTCATAATAGAATTAATTAATTTAGAGTTAAACAGCAGAAGCAAAGACAAATGTAAACAATTGGAAATCAAATAAAGTCATTCTAAGTAACTGTGCCATAGAAGACATCAAAAGAAAAGTTAGAAAGCATTTTAATTGAAAAGAAAATGACTTCACTATATCTAAATCCACAGGAAGGAATTCATATCTGACACTCTAAACCCCCAGAAAAGCCTGTAACTGGGGAAGTCATACACCACAGTGGGGTAGAGGAAGATGCTTCTGCTGTTTAGCAAAATGGATATGGTGTGCTTGTCTAATTTCCTTATAAATTAACTATGTTTCTGACTCTAGACCAATGCTGCTGTCAAGGTTTGTTGGAGAAATTGCTTTTAACAGGGAATTGTAACTGAAGACACTCAACTAGTTGAAGTCATGAGAAGTGATGCTTGGAAGATCTATAACTGAAACATCTATCATACCTCTAAGGTTCTCTGGGCATCATAGAATAGAGGGGAGAGCATAAGAGGCAGACACTGGGAAGAAGTGTTGTGGAACCCTATATTCTGAGCATGAGCAGCTATTTCACTATTAGCAGCTGTGATAGCCACACACCTTTTCACAAGATTCGACTCATCCATAGACTGACAAACAGAAAGTAGCACACACCATTTTATATACCTCATTTGAAATGTATAGGTGGTTAATATTAACAATAGAGGAAGGACTTATCTTTCCAAAAACTTCCCTATGGAGATTTGTGAATATAATAGTTGATGGGAAATTAAGAGACATTGTCTCTTTTTCTTTTCTTTTTGATTGGATATTCTCTGTATTTACATTTCAGATGTAAACTTTCTTTCCCAACTTCCAACTCCTTCCCCCTCCCATTGTCGCCATGAAGGTGCTCTGTCTCCCAAAAACCCTCTCCCACCTCAATGTCTTGGCATTCCCCTACACTGGGAAAATTAACATTGGCTGGACCAAGACCTCACCTCTCATTGATGCCAGGGAATGTTATCCTCTGTGACACATGCACCTGGAGCCATGGGTCTCTTCATAGGAACTCATTGGTTGGTGTTTTAGTCCCTGGGAGCCATAGTGGGTTTGGTTAATTTATCATTCTGTTTTTACCATTGGGTTTCAGACCATTTCAGCTCCTTCAGTCCTTTCTCTAGTTCTTCAATGGGTTTTCCATGCTCAGTTCAATGGTTATCTATGAGCATCCTCCTCAGTATCAGTATGGCTCTGGTACAGCATTCTGTGGCGGCATCCATATCAGGTTCCTGCCAGAATGCATTGCTTGGCATAAGCAATAGTACATGGGTTTATTGGATGCACATGCAATGGATCCCCAGGTGAGGCAGTCTCCAGATGATCTTTTCTCCAATCCCTGCTTCTGTTCTTTCACGAAGTTTACTAAAAAATAAGAAAGAAATTGAAATGAAATTACCAAATAGCAAGGGAGACAAGATAGCACTAAGACATTATTACCTGCCATGTAAAACATCCAGTGCCAGAAAAGGATTAAATCTAATTGAGTTGTTGGCCAAAGTTGTTTACACATTTAAACCCCCCCAAACAACTCAGGCTATTCCAAGGATATTCGTTACTGTTCACAAATTGATAATAAACCCCTATTTCTGAAGACAAGTCTTCTTTACATATCCCATTAAATATAGAGAAATAATGCTGGTGCCTAACTAAAGCTTATATATTCCTGACTAGTATTAATGGTGCTGGATGCTACCAGAGGAGAAATGTACACACCAGCCAAGTTACAAAGCATTTGGTCCAAAATGATGCCCTGCTTGCATGATACCATGATGCATAAGACAAAATTGTGGGAGTAAAAAATCCCTGACTGGATTTAAGGCCAAATTTATTAATTTATAAAATGAGATTAATTTATGAGATGACACATACATGTAACACTGCTTAGGTGGCCAATAACTTGAAACTAGATAGGAAATGGACCTAAGAAAATACCAGATGCTATTGTTCCCTAAAGGAATGCAGCAATAAAATGACTTCTAACCACATTCTACTATACCCATAAGCCATTTCACTCAACCCATCCTCAGAGAAGCTCCCTCCTGCAGGAGATATATGAGAACAAAAACAGAGATCCACCAGTGAACAATATGCAGAGAATGAGAGGCCTGGTAACACTCAGTCTCAAATAGGATGTTTCTACCAAACCCCTCTCTTTAAATTTCTAAAGGGTTTTCAGAAATGGAGATGGGCAGATAGTAAGAGCCAGTGAAGATGGAGGACACCAAGTAAACAGTAACCTCCAGACAAAACTGGACTGGCACACATATTACATCTCAGATACTATGGAAGCATGGTACATATAAGACATACACAGTTCCAAGACTTGCATCATCTCAGTACTGAGAGGGGAAGTTGGCATGAGCCTCTATCCCTAAACAAAAAGTTATCTCCAATTAAGAATTGCTTGCAAAGGAAAAGTGAGGTTTTTTTTCACTAAATTCTCTCTTGGTTTGCAAACCACAATTAAGAGCATGTCTGATGCCCAAAACTAGCTAAGAACAAAATAAACTCAATGGTACTTTTGAGGTATTTATGTCTCATAATGCTTTATTTGTGCTTTTTCTTTTTGAATGTTACTGTATGCTTTGTATTGTAGTTTCTAATTTTTTGATTGTATATGGTGTGTGTGTGTGTGTGTGTGTGTGTGTGTGCACATGCGTGTACATGTATGTACTTTCTTTTTATGTATTCCAATCTTATGCTGTCACTTCTAATGTCTGACTTGTCCAAGAAGTTATTTTCTTGTAAACATTGTAGCAGTAGCCTAGAATTCTTATAAATACACCCTCTTTATTCTAGGTTAAGTGTATAGCACACGTAGGAATCAGCAAGCAGATCAATTTACACTTGTTGTTACAATAAGAAACATCCTTATAAAATTATGGACTTAAACCTTTCTGAACCAGGAACTTTGAAACACCAGGCCAGTTTTAGGGCCAGTAATAAAAGAGTCACTGGATGATACACCTAGAAGAGAAAATCATCAGAGGTGTAAAATCATTGCTTTGCATAAAATTACTACAGCCATCTTATGGCAAATTGAGAAGGTGATTCAAGCATTCCAGAGGAATCTTTAGGGACGCAGAAGTGCATCGCTGAATTCCACTTATGACTCTGAAGAGTGATTAGCCACAAAGGACCCTGATGAGCAGTGGTCTTGAGAAAGGCAAAAATCGGTAAGAGCATTTTATTACTAAATGTGCCTCTGCTATGCTTAGCCACTGTCTGCTCCATAGTTCTTATAAAGAGAGACTGAAATTCTTAACTTAGTTTTAATATCCTATGCAGATGCATGTAGGATTGCATTGGTGTGGAGAAGTGTTCCACTGCTTTGACATGCACTGACCTGAGAGTCATTTTCATTCAAGGAAGCACCCTTCTAGAGAGCAATCTTTAGAGTAAGAAAAGCGAACTTTCTGGTCCACCAGGTGGTCAGTGGAGTGCTGCATTCTGACTCATCTGCTATAAAATTATTTCCTAAAGAAATTTCGTCCTTCTGCAAACAATAGTAAAAATCTGACTTATTTTATACAAGGTTATGCAAGTTTAGCCAAGAGAGTAGTCAAAGGTAATAAATCCATACTGTTAGATATGAAGGCATGATCCAGACAGAGCTTTTCCAGCCATATCTTAGTCTCTGGATGAAGTAATAACAAGAGAATAGAAGTATTTAATTTATGAAGACTGTTGAGATGCCATGCTTACAAGCAAAGAAATGGCAGGCTGTGTGATGATAAACTATCCTCAGTCATTTGAATCTAAGGATTATCTGGGGAGACAAAAGTCCAATTTTCCAGAAATCAGCAGCATGAGGATACAGGTTTTGCTTCTTTGTAGACAATTCATTGGATGACTATAGTTATATATGTCATCTTCTTTCTACGTAATGATGTTGTCAAGCTTTTTTTTTCTTACCTTATCATCTGGGTAAGTAATCTTAGCCCACACCCTATGAGATAACAGATGATTTAGTATAGTTCTAGAAATAAAAATATTTGAATATTCGAAGTTCTATTCTGATAGGGAAGTGAGAATACATCTACCTAATTTTAAAAAGGATTACATTCTAATAGGATATCATATTGAAGAAATGTTGAGGTGCTGGTTTCTGTCTGTCACAGCAACTTCTACAGATGAACTAGAGAACAAGTCACTGATCAGACGCTTCTCCCAGCATTAATAGGAAAGCCTCATATGAATGTTCAACCATGATAGTTCTCTATGTGTGTTGCTAAAGTTTTATTTCAGCTTTGTTAAATTCCAGAGGGGCCCAGCCCCACTCCCTAAGATTTATAGTTACTGCTCTTCTGATGTCATTAGAATTTCAGAGCACAGCATCATGGTTTTCTACCATTGTTGGAAATAACTCACTGTGAATTCAAGTCCTCTATTGTGAATTTTCTAGCAACTATCACCTTCTGAAACACCCACAGGCAGAATTAAAATTTGGTTTTTCTGACTCACAGCTTCAAAGCACATGCAGGTCTCTGTAAGTATTTTCTCTCTGTTGCCATATAGCTGGGTGCATATTTGTATTATGTCTGTCCCTTGTTTTACCTGCAAACCCAGTAGATGAAGAAAGCATTGTCCATTTCCTTTCATTTTCATAAGCACCTTGTAATTCTCATTCACTTACTTGGTTTTTGAAAAAGATATTTGCGGAATTATTTAGAACTGAATCAAAGATAAAACAATAATTCATCCTTCGCAATAAAGAATGAGAAACAAGTCTTGTTAGTTCATTGCTTCTAACATCGTGTGCTCTATATATTAGCTGTGAATTTATATTGCTATTTACAGCTCATCCTGTGTTTCTAGAGTTAGAAATAAGTCCACATTTGAAAATATTTTATGGATGCTTGGGGCATTTTTTCTGGAAAAATGATTTTTGTGATGACCATGGGAGGTATTATTGTAAATACTTACATTTTTAAAGTTTCGATTATATTAACTCATATATAAAACCCTTGGGAAGTAACCAAGCGATATTTAGTGACATATGCAATACAGAAAACACCTCTGGCATCCAAATAAAATACATAACAAGCATCATCATGGCTGCCTCTGAAGTGTGTGTTATTCTTAAATAAGAGCGCAGAGTCCCCATTGTTTACAGTGCTAACATTTTCATATTCTTCTTTAGCCTAGTTCAATCCTTATATGGATCATATAAGGGAGAGAAGTCGCTCACTTGAAGGATTGTGGAAAAACAGTGCAGTAATGCAATGTCCAGTGAACTTTATTGACACTGTGTCCACTGTGTCCACTAAAGTCAGAAAGAAAGCAAGATGTTATTTGGATACATGTACTGTCTTCACGAAAGAATAAGAAGAATTTTACATACACCTAAAGAATAGTAAAATAGATCTTTATTTGCAGTACATGTGTTTACTGGATTGCAAGTGATTATTTTGCAAATAATAAATGGCAGTAATCTATTCCAAAACTTTTAAGATTGATATAATGTGCTTCCCTTGTTGTCAGTGAGGTTCACAAAAATATTCAATTGTTTTGTTACAGAGACAAACTAAGCCATCCCAGACAAGGAAACAACAACAACAACAAAAAAACAGAATATATATGGAGTTTGTAGATCCTCATTTAATTCTCCCTTGATTTTCAGGACTACCTACATGTGAGTATCATATGCACCAGACTGGATTCACCCACAGGTTGCAAAGTCTAGAAAATGAATGTAAGAAGAGGGCTATAAAGAGGATGTTTGAAAAAAGGGTCATTTCCAGCCCAGAGAGAGAGAGAGAGCCTGGTCTCCACAATCAAGACTCAGTATCTTCCCATAGGAGGCTGAGCTCCAAGAACAGCTGAACAAGAGCTCTCACACCTGAATCCACAGGGACAGAACTGACTCACTGCCATCAGAACTCACTGCCTGCCCATAAAGAGCCAAACACCCAGGAGCATTCTCCCTCCTGAGTCCACAGGCCCTCAGACCCACAGGAGGGACAAGCACCAGTCAGAGACAAAATGATCACCTATAACTACAGACAACAAGATGGCAAGAAGACAGCTCAAGAACCCAAACAATGGAAAACTAGACAACCTGCCAATATCAGAACCTAGTTCTCCCACCACAGCAAGGAGTGGATCGTCCAACACACCAGAAAAACAAGATTTAAACTTAAAATCATACTTAATGATAATGATGGACATTTTAAAGAAGGGCATGAATAACTCCCTTAAACAATTATAGGAGAACCAGGAGAAATCACTCAAAGAACTATAAAAAATACAACCAAATAGGTGAAGTAATTAAAAAAATCGAAATAGAAACTGTAAAGAAATCACAAAAAGACACAATCCTAGAGATAGAATAATCTAAGAAAGAAATCAGGAGCCATAGATGCAATCATCAAAAGACTACATGAGATGGAAGAGAGAGTCTCAGGGGCAGAATACAACATAGAAGACATAGAAAAAACAGTCAGAGAAGATCCAAAATCAAAAATCTCCTAACCCAAAATTTCCAGGATATCCAAGACACAATGAGAAGACCAAACTTAAGGATAATAGGTGTAAGAGAGGGCAAAAAATATCAACTAAAAGGCACAGTAAATATGTTTAACAAAATTATAGAAGAAAACTTCCCTACCCTTCAGAACAAGATGACCATGAACATATAAGAACTCCAAATGGATTGGACAAGAAAAGAAATTCTTCCTGACACATAATAGTCAAAACATCAAATGTTCAAAACAAAGAAAGAATACTAAAAGCAGTAATGGATAAAGGACAAGTAACATATAAATACAGACCAATTGGAATTTATACCAGACTTCTAAAAAGAGACTATGAAGACTAGAAGATCCTGAACAAAGGCCATACAGACACAGAGAACACAAATTCCAGCCCAGGTTACTATACACAGCAATACTCTCAATCACCATTAATGGAGAGACCAAAATATTCCAGAACAAAATCAAATTTACACAATGTCTGACCACAAATACAGCCCTACAAAGGATAATAGATGGAAAATTCAACACAAGAAGGGAAACTACACCCTAGTAAAAACAAGAAAATGATCATGCAAAAAACCAAAAGAAGAAAAGCACACAAACATAATTCTACCTCTAACAACAAAGATAGCAGGAAACAGCAATCACTATTCCTTAATATTTCTTAACATCAATGGACTTAATTCACCAATAAGAAGACATAGACTATCATGTAAACAGGATCCAGCATTTTGCTGCATACAGGAAACTCATCTCAGACACAAAGACAGACACTACCTCAGAGTAAAAAGCTGGGAAAAAAAACCTTCCAAGGAAATGTTCCCAAGAAAAAAGCTGGAGTAGCTATTCTAATATCAAATAAAATAGATTTTCAACCAAAAGTTATCAAAAAAGATAAGGAAGTTCACTTTTTACTCATAACAAAAAAAAAAAAAAAAAAAAAAAAAAAACAATCAAGATGAACTCTCAGTTCTGAAGAGATATGTTCTAAATTCAAGGGTACCCATATTCATAAACAAAACCCTACTAAAACTCAAAGCATGTATTGTACCACACACAATAATAGTTGGAAACTTCAACACTCCACTCTCATCAATAGAAAGATCATGGAAGCAGAAACTGAACAGAGACATAGCGAAACTACCAGAAGTTACAAATGAATAGGAATTAACAGACATCTACAGAACATTTCATCCAGAAAAAAAATAATATTTCTTCTTCTGAGCACTTCACGGTACTGTCTCCAAAACTGACTATATAGTTGGTCAAAGAGCAAGTCTCAATAGATATAAAAAGATTGAAATACTCCCATGCATTCTATCAGATCACCATGGACTAAGGCTGGTCCTTAATAACAACAAAGTGATCAAAAAGCCCACATACACATGGAAGCTGAAAAATAGGCTATTCAATGATAACATGGTCAAGGAAGAAATACAGAAGTAATTAGGGATTTTTTAGAATTTAAAGAAAATTAAAGTACAAATACTCAGACTTATAGGATGTAATAAAAGCAGTACTCAGAGGAAATCTCTAGCTCTGGGTGCCTCCAAAAAGAAACTAGAGAAAGCATACACTAGCAACTTGACAACACAGCTGAAACCTCTAAAACAAAAAGAAGCAGACAAATCCAAGAGGAGTAGACAGTAGGAAATAATCAAACTTAGAGCATAAATCAACCAAATAAAAACAAAAAGATCTATACAAAGAATCAACAAGACCAAGAGCTGGTTCTTTTGAAAAAATCAACAGGATCAATAAACCCTTAACCAGACAAACTAGAGGGCACAGAGAGAGTATGCAAATTAACAAAATTAGAAACAAAAGGGGATACATAACAACAGAAAATGGGGAAACTTAAAACATCATCAGATCCTACTACAAAAGCCTATATTCAACAAAACTGGAAAGTCTAGGGGAAATGGAAAAATTTCCAGATACCAAAGTTAAATCAGGATCAGATAAACCATCTAAACAGTCCCATAACAATTCAAGAAATAGAAGCAGTCATCAAAAACCTCCCAAACAAAAAAAGCCCAGGACCAAATGAGGTCAGTGAAGAATTCTATCAGACTTTCATAGAAGATCTAATACTAATACCTTTTAAGGCCAAAATGTGGAAGCCTCAGTCCTTCTTAGAAGGGAGAACAAAACAGTCATGGAAGGAGATAGAGATTCATGTTGAAGAGCAGGATTGAAGAGCAGATCGTTCAGGGGCTGACTCACTTGTGGATATACCCCATGTGTAGGCACAGGGTACAAGCACTATAGCTGACCCTGGGAGGTGCTTGCTTATAGGAACCAGATAGGTATAACTCCTGCCAGAGTCATGAACCTGAGCATGCTTGCAGCTATCACACTGAGCACAGGGACCCTAGTAGGTGTGTGGGGGTAAGGGGGGGTGAATGTTGAACAACCAAATACTCCACAGCTCCCATGGACTAGAACACCAACATTGAGCACACATTGAGAGGCCCATGGCTCCAGTTGCATATGCAGCAGAGAATAGCTGTGTCTGGCATTAATGTGAAAAGAGGCCCTAGGACCAGGGAGGGTACATTTTCTCAATGTAGTGGAATGTGAAGGCACTGAGGTAAAGAGGGTGATTACCAGCTGGTACAGCTTTGTGAAGACAAGTAGAGAAAGGCAGATGGGAGGGAGCAAGGTGATCAAAGGGGATAACATTTCAAATGTAAATACAAAGAGTATCTAATAAAAATTTAAAAAAAGAGGATTGTCAGTAGGCAGAAGCTCCAATGAGTCAAAAAATAAGCTCTGGGATTTTTATTGAACACATTGATGGACTGTGGTTTACAGTAAAGTACTAGATTTTGTAATGGCCATAAGAGAAGACTTAAAATATTTTTATCGTAAGAAATAATACATATAAAAGAAAAGTAATTTGCTAAATGTCACAATTTAACTATTATATAATCTATAAACACATCATACTGTCAACCATTAGTAGATGTAGTTCCTATGCCGATTAAAATAAGATAAAGTTTAGAAAAAATAAAAAGAACTGATTTAAAATCACTAGGTTGTGTTAGAATTTTTATTGCAATAGTAAAATACCATGTCCAAAAGATAAAAAACAGTTGATTTCATCTTACAACAATTAGTTGATTTCATCTTACAACTCTATCACCAAAGAAAGTCAATGCAAGAAATCAAAACATGAACCTAAGAGCAGGAACTGAAACAGAAGTCAAGGGATGATGTTCCTTGCTTGCTCATCCTACTTTCTTACATCATCCAGGAACCCCCGTTCAGGGGGTGGTACCCCGCTCAGTGAGCTGGACCCTCTAACATCAATTACTAATCAGGAAAATACACATTTGACTACTACACTATCTCATAAAGAGATTTTTCTCAATTGAAATTTTACTGTTTCTCAGGAAATACTACCTTATAACAAGTTGACAAACAAAACAAGACAATGTTTCATTTGTTTATTTCTTTTCCTTGTTAGTATTTCCATATCTTATTTACACAGATTTCACAAACATTTCATGCCACCTTTTGCCAAATTCCTATAGTTAATGATATATAAAAACCTTAACAGCATGTTTTGAAGCCCTATAAATGTCCTAAATTTACAGAGAAATCAAACAAAGGAATAAGTGTGAGCTTTCCTGGTCTCACTCCCTAGCAATTTGTCCAGGTTTTACTGCTTCCAGTAAGTAAAATCTTTTATTCTTACCCTAGGTTGGAAACTAATTTAGGATAAAATTCTTAGTAACAGGTACATTGAAATCAAAATGTCAATTAAGTGATGAGGACCCAATGAGAGACCTTGTTTTTGAGTCGGCTGTCACAGAAGTTAATGGATGCTCACTGAGATTTAAAATGTTTCCCTGTTAGCCAGCTGTGGGTAATTATACTCAGTCATCTGAGAAAATAAATGTATGGGAAAAAAAAGATCTATATAGCTCAATCTCTAGAGAATTCACTCCTAACTTGTGCAAACTTGTTGTTTTGGGTTCTGGGATGGATGGGTAGAAAGCAAATGACAGAGGATATCTTCTACTTGTGAAGTAGAATGACAAAAATGAAGCCTGAGTGACCTAATCCTATCAAGGGTGCACATCTCCCTCTAGTGACTTAGGACACTGTTATTAGTCCCTACCTTAGAAACCTCTTACGGTTTCTAACCCCTCCTTAAGAACACAAGAACACCTTTCTGGGGTCAAACCTTTAACCCTCCTCAGGGTAATGAGCTAACTGACAGACAATGAGTAAAGTACATTTAAAATTAGCAGAGCAGGGATTGAAGAAAAGATCATTCAGAAGCTGCTTCACCTTGAGGTCCATACTATATGTAGCCATCAAACTCAAGCACTATTGTTGATGCCAAGAAGAACTTATTGGCAGGAACCAGATAGGGATGTCTCCTCAGGGACTGTGCCAGGGTCATAGAGACACAGCTGAGTATGATTGCAACTAACCATCAGTCTGAACACAGGGACCCCAATGACGGTGCTAAAGAAAGAACTGTAGGAGCTGAAAGGGGTCGCAATCTCATGGGAAGAAAGACATTATCAACCAACCAAACCCTCCACAGTTCTCATGGATTAAAACACCAACCATTGAGTACACATTGAGAGACCTATGGCTCCAGTTGCATATATAAAAGAAGATTGTAGTGTCTGGCATCAATGTGAGTAGGGACCATTGGTCCATTGAGGGCACGTTTTCCCAACGTAGGGGAAGGCCAAAGCACTGAGGAGGAAAGAGTGATTAGGAGGGAGTACACTTTGATGAGGACAAGTGAAGGGGGAAAGATGGGAGTGGGTTGGTAAAGGGGGATAACATTTCAAATGTAAATGCAGAGAGTACTGAATAAAAAAGAAAAATAATAAAATTACCATTCTCCATCTTCCTTAAATTTTTAATTAAAAAAATACAATGCTACCATATTACAAAATCTTTCTTTTCCCTACTCTTCCCATCTATTACTTTGCTCTCTTTCAAATCAGTGCCCTATACTTCTTTGTTATCACATATATAATATATGTGTGTTCTAAATATGTAAATACAGCATGCTCAGTTCATATAATACTACATTCATAAATATGTCTTAAGGGATGAGTGCTTGGTATTGGATAACAAATTGGAGGATTTTTCCATTTGGGAAGAGTATTTCTCCCACCCTTTAGTTGCCTATAGTTCTTGGTCTAGTTTTGAAGCCATGTATATTCTCCCCTTCCATGCTAGCTTGTCAATCGGCATCATCCTTGTTGTATAGGCAGGCATGCTAATGTGATTTTATGGCTATTACTTACCTGTCATTTCTAGGAGATAAAATCTCACAGCAAATCTCCTGTTGATCTGGTCCTTTGTCTCTGTAATGATACCTAATCCTTAAGTACAAAATTTGTCTTGTAGAGGTTTGAGTTGTGGCTAAGTACTACATAGTCACTTCTTTTTTAATTCATTATAAATTAATGTAATGGTCCCTTTGTATGGCAAACAGATTCTGTAATGGGAGATGAGACCTATTTTTACCTGTGGGTATAAAAATAAATATTTATAATGTAGTTAATGATTAAGTTGTTTAGTAAAGTGGTAGTAGAAGATTCTCTTCTAAGGCCCAACATCTTACTGGTCTTACTTAGTTGGTTAGGTTTTCAGCACGAGGCATGATTTCTCTGCAGTGGTACAGACCTTAAGTCTGATTATAAATGTACTAATTACCACAAAAGTATGCATAACATTATTGAAATATTAAGGATTTTGTGCCATAATGGTAATTGTTTAGTTAATAGATCATAGCTAGGTATGCAGGGCTGTTGGTTGTTTACCTTCCTTGCAAGATTGCATGACATCTTCTAGTAACATGAAAGATAATCCTGAGGAAAAAGGTTCAAATCAGTTGGTTCCTGTGTTCAAAGTGCATAGTGTCTACCAGTAATAGGAATTACCTTCTACCTTTGGGAGATAATCAAAGCCAACAGCAATAGCTTACATGGTTTTGGTAATCTGTTAGAGTCTCCCACTCAACAACCTGAAGGGAGTTTCTCTTAACAGTGGCTGTTTGAAGAGTTCCTTGTTGGAGAAGTTTAACTTTTTGCCATCATGATAATTGAGTTTTCTTCTGTAGCAGATTTTCTTGTGTCTAGCTTGTGTCTCCATCTTTATCTGCATTTATGCAATTGGGTTCTTTCAGTCTTTTGCATCTTATTTTTCTGCCTTTTATTATCTCTACCAATGGAATTATCTCTTAAATTCTTTCTTTGTTTTATCAATAGTTCTTCCTCTTCTGGAATTACACTTGCTTTTATGTTAGCTCATTGCATGTCCTCTCATGTGTTTTGCACAGTCTAGTTTTCTATTGTTTCTATAGAGTTTCTATTACTTAGATTTTATTCTATACTGTCACAAGAACAATCAGACTAACGTCTTTCAACATTTTTGCAGCAATTTGACTAAAGATATTTTTTATTTCATGATCATTGCTGGGTTTGTCTTTCTGCCATGGATATTGTACATCATTTCCCACATATCTCTTAGCTCACTAGTCATAGTTTGTTAAAGATCATAATTTTCTTTCTCTGATTTTTTATTTATTTTAACAAATTTATTCTTAATTGTGATGTGTGTGTGTGTGTGTGTATGTGTTTTATTGGGAAATTGAGTTTATTGATGGTGTGAAATGTTAATGACAAATTTTAAATTCCTGCTATTTTGATGGTAGTGTTCAAAAGGTGTGTGTGTGTGTGTGTGTGTGTGTGTGTGTGTGTGTGTACTCAAACATATATGCATGTGTGCATGTACACATATAGAATTTTGTTCATCCAGGTATTAGTGATCAACTAAGTCAATCTAATATTTTATTGAGATAATTTGAAAATTTTTGTTTTCACACATTCTTTTTGGCCATAACATTCCTTTAGGTCCTTCAGTTTAGAGATTCTTGTATTTGTCCTGATACTTTATATAATACCAGAAGCTAAACATCAGGATTTCTAATTCAACTTTAGCTTCTAGCAAGAGCTTCATGCATGAAACTAAGAATTGTCCCCATTGGCAAACATTAACATAGTAAAGAAATGAAGGTAGGAAGGAAGGAAGGAAGGAAGGAAGGAAGGAAGGAAGGAAGGAAGGAAGGAAAGAAGGAGGGAAGAAAGGAAGGAAGGAAAGAAAGAAAGAAAGAAGGAAGGAAAGAAAGAAAGAAAGAAAGAAAGAAAGAAGGAAAGAAAAAATGGAAGGAAGGAAAGAAGGAAGGAAGGAAGAAGACTGCTAGTTCATTTGGACAAACCTACTGTAATTCACAGTACAGATGATTCCTTGGTTTTCATTTGTATGATATGTAATGCACAGCTTATAGATGTGGTTCTCATGAACATCTTTTTCCTCTTAGGAAAAAACAGAATATTCATTTTCCTTACCTGGCAATAACTGGTTTGTTTCTTCCCATATCCTTACGAATAATGGGTCTTTTTCTGTATTTCAGTCCTCAGTTGCTTGAGGTATATGCTTCATTTGATGACATTGACCATGATATAGATACATTTTTATGTCGATATATAACTAATGGTAGCTCCTTCCTTCTCTATCCCTCCCTATTCCATCTTATAAGTCACCAGCAGTAGTCCATAGACTGTAGATGTGACTTCAGAGTTAACAGGTGTTCTTTTTCACACTAACTTCCATCCAAGGCATAATAGTGAGCTAAAACTGAGTTATCCTCATTTTAACATTCTTTCCCATAGTTATCCATTAATCCCATGTTTTGTTGAAGGTGAAATTATACATTGCACCCTATCTCCTCTGAAAAGTCTGCCTATCACATTTTGGAATACTTTGGTTTCCTCAAGGCCTCCACTTGAATAAATCACTTATACATGTTTAGGTTATTTGTTATTCCTCATATTTGAGGGCAGAGTAATATTACCCTGAAGTTTTCTACCTCCTGTGTGAAAGCACACCTCCTTATTGAAACTCTTTGGAGATATTTTCAGATATGTGTACCTGAATTAGCTGATATACATAAATTCAAAACAGGAAAAGAAATAATATGTTAAGATAGCTAAATGCCTTGACAGAGGAAACAGTGAGACACTCTGCATAGAGAGAGCCAACAAAATATCTTTAAATCATGACCTTTCAATGCATTCTTTTCACATTTCAACTTTCTCATGATTTAAGTATAGTTCAAAAGTAAACAACAGCACACAAAATATTTTGCAATTATTTTGTGTGAGATTTGTTTGTTTTATAGTTATACTTAAAGAATGAACCTAGGATAATAGAACTTGTGTTTGTTTTATGAGAATATACCAGACAACAAGTACCTCTTATTAATTTGAAGGAATAATTTCTCAAATCTTCAAAGTAGTACCAGTGCACTCTGAGAATTTCTAGATAACCAGAGTGGTCATAAAACATCATATAGAAGAAGTTGTAAATAAAAAGAATCAAAAGCATAGACAATACATTTTAAAAACCATGCAGTTAAAAGAGTATAATTTGATATGCTGTATGATAGATCAATATCCCCCAGGCTACCCATTCACTAGAAACAGAAAAGATGAGAAAACTAAACAGTAAGTGCATCAATATCTCAATCTGGAGGAAGCAGAAGCTTTCTGTGGGGGAAATGCTGAGTCTGTAGAACAAAGGGGTCACTGATGGCTCCAGCAACTCCAGGAAACCTGCAGTGAATGTTCCTCTCTGAAATTCCCCACCGAGGGTGTTCTTGTTGGAAGAGGACACTCAGGGTTTGAAAACTGCATCTGTTGAAATCTAAGTGAATGGTGGAATATTTACCCCTTCAGACAATAAATCATCAGGGAGTATCACATCAATGAGATATTTTGTTAAATGGCTTCCCACAAAAGACACTCTGAATTAGATAGCAAGAAAATGTTAAGGTAGTTGAGAATGATCTAACATTTGAGAACTTTTGTTCAGCTTTACAAATATCTCTGTTCCAGCACATAGTTCTCCAGTGAAATTTGTATAAGAACAAACTGACAAACTTGTATTACCATATTAAAATTTTTTCTAGTTGAATTTTTTTAAGCTATTAACAGGAAAACTGAACTTAGGAGACCTTACGGTTTCATGTAATTTTTTTCTAACAACATTGGGAGAATCTTGAGGTGAGGCACAAAAACGCAACACCTTTTTTCTTAATGTTAATGCTTGCACTGAGTTTTTTTTATATGAACATTTAAAATAATAAACATTAGATAATTATTTTCATTTTACAGTCGTATTGGCACATTATTGGCATACTATCTGACATATATCAGAACAAAGGCAGCACAGTACAGCACTCTTATGCATAGATTGGTAAAAATATTAAATTATTATTTGCAGCAAAAATGTTTTTGAAAAGAAAGAATTTCATTTGGTTTTTTGCCTTTTTAAAAAAAATCTTCTACCTTCAATCCTCAAACATTAGGTTTTTGTATATCTTTGAGAATATATTTTTAAATCGGATACATGGCTATATTAGATATAATTTTTTATTGAAGATCTTTATTTTAAAAACAAAGATAAATGTACAAATTTTAAGCATTTTTGCATAAAAGTATTTTAATACATTTTTGTCATTGCTTGGCTTTTTTTTAAAGGTTTGATAGTGTGCATTAAGATCTTACTAGTTAAAATGAGCATAAAGTACATGGAAAACAGGATGTAACCTGGAATTAGTCAAAGTTTTCTTGGTGTGTAAGGAGTAAACATAATGTTTTTTACCATAAAATAAATGGATCCATGCTTTCAAACATAATATGGTATATTTGAAATATTTAAAACATTCTTATAGCAAGATAAACTTGGTCTGTCATTTGATATTTGCTTTTATAACTATAAACCAAAAAGTCTATGACTATAATTCTATGTTTAAATATAATCTCTGATGTAAATTGCAGAGATTCATGCATGTAACCTCTGTTATTTTTTTCTGAACTAACAGAAATGATAAGAACCAATGGAGAAAAGTTGGCTCATTGGGTACATAACTTCTGTGAATGTACATAGTCCTGCAAGAAATACAGTATTTTAAAAGGAAACCTTAGAGAATAAACAACATTAGGAATAGATGTATTTTTGTAAGCCAAGAGTCTGACAGAAATAAAAGACATGCAGAAACTGAAGTCAAAACTCACTTCAGGTCAGGTTAGATAATATGCAATGGGAGACTGAAGCTCTATTTCTGAAATTTAGCAAGGACCAAAACATTCCCTATATGCTTAATGTCTAATGTTGGTATTGATTAACAATAAGTGTTGATTACTAACTGTTACTAGTGGGTATTTGCCCTAAGGTTCATAGAACATATAGGTTCAGAAGATGAGCGATTCTGAACAAATAAAAGAGATTTATTATTATTTATAATAAAGAAATAACAAAAGGAGAGAGAGAGAGAGAGATATGATGGAGAGAGAGAGAGAGAGAGAGAGAGAGAGAGAGAGAGAGAGAGAGAGAGAGAGAGAGAAATAGTGAGGGAGGAAAACCCATAATAAACTTGAATCTGAATATGAGTTAAGATAAATTAGAACATGGCCCAGAAAAAAGAATGGAGAAAAGGACAAGGGCAGATAAGATGAGGATAGGAAAGGGGGATAAAAATCTTTCAATCAAAATAAGACTGCAATCCATTTTTAATTCTTAGATGAATTAAAGACCCCACAACAGAAATGCAAAAATATCTTTAATATTAATTTACTTCATATTCAGTAAATCAATAAAGTTATTATTGGCATGGAATCAACTGGCAGTAAATCAATAAAGTTTACATTGCTTTAAGAGTACAACATTGACTAAACAATTGATAAAGAAGAAACCTCTAATAACAAAACAAAAATTTGTAAGAAACTATAGATACATATGAAAAAAACTATAGAACTTGTCAAGTACAGTCATAGTCCACTTTTTAAAATCATTTACATAGCAGTTTGTATAAAATATGTTAAATTAACTATAACAAGATAAACAAAACTTATTTGTTTATAGAGTGAGTCAGTTTAGCCATTCCTACAGCAAATTGTCTTAGGCAATGTGTATAAATACAATCTAACTCAACCTTATAGGTTAATTCAAATTTCTATTCAGGTACTGCTATAAATTTTTCATAGCTTACAAGTACTTATCATAGATTTCTTTCCAGTACAATATGACTAGAAGTTACAGTCTTTGCACTTTCTATTCAGTGACACACATTGCAGTCTGGTCACAGGCCTCTTATTCTTAGTAGCATTTTACTCTAAATTTAATGGTATTTTTAGAAACTTAAACATCTAGAATCTAAAGCACTAGCCTCTTTCTCTTTATATAAATCATCTGTCCTGGTATTTACTTGTATTATTCCCTATAGCTATTGAAACATCAATAAATGCCTTTGTGGATACACACACACACACACACACACGCATGCACGCACAGACACACACACACATACATACATACATACATACATACATACATACATACATACATACATACATACATACATATATATATATATATATATATATATATATATATATATATATATCACTGTAATAAAACTCAAGAAGATCGCTTGATCTCAATTTCTTTTGAATGAGTTTGACTCCCGACCCATACTCTTTTGATTATTTGTTAAAAATTCTTTGTTCGTTGTTCCTTGTGTTGACTAGACCTCTCTTTTGTTACCTGGAATATTGAGATTTGACATGACAACCCAATACTCAAATATATATATATATATATATATATATATATATATATACACACACACACACACACAGACACACACACACACACACACACACACACACACACACACACACACACACACACATATATATATATATATATATATATATATATATATATATATATATATATATATATATATATATATATATGTTGCGTGGTTATGCTAGTTCTTAACAGACTAGGAATTACTGCTTTCTATTATTTGGAATGAAACCCTCACTATGAGGAGCAATTTGTGAATATTGAATGACAAGAGGCCACACAGAAAACCCACAGAAGTACAGGCAACAGTAAACAACAACCATTATATATGTAACTGAAGCACTTTGAAAATACCCACTTCTATAGAGGTAAAAATAAAACGAGCATCTACCAATTCCTTTGCTCTTACTTCACTGCTTCTCTGCCACATGGTTCTGCCCCCTCTTGGCTGACTCTCTGTCTTCTGGGAACTTTATCCACATCTTCTGTAGCCTGGCAAAATCAAAACTTGTAACTTATCTATCAGATTTTATTTTAAATTCTCAATCCATACAATAAACTTGCAACCAGTTGACAAAGATATAACCCACCGAACTAGATAAGATAAATTGACCTATAGAAATCTATTCCTTAGAAATTACCTATGGCTTTACTCAGAGCTGTGCCAAATGAGATAGGTCATCTTTAGCTTCCATCTTCTCTCTCCCGCCTTACCCAAACATTGTTCCCAACCAGTTCTCTACAGTCCAATCATGTATCGCCTTGACATCACCTGTATACCTCAATTAAAGTTCATGTGTAAGCTGTGAGATTAGTGCAAGAATTGCCTGGCTGAAAAAAAAATTAAACAACCCTGTGTTATTTTCTTTCTCAGATGCTACAACTTTGGAGTGGCCTGTTACATAGTGTGAGCAACAAACATAAAAAACAACATCAAGGAAGATGTCATATCAAATCTTAAAACTTTGGGTAGAGACTGTAAGGCAGAAAAGGTAGAAACAACAAGATGTGGTAACTGTAATTTTGCTACTGTTATGAATTATAATGTAAATATTTTTAGGATAGTGATGTTCCAAAGGGGTCGTGGCCCACAAGTTGAGAACCACAGTTCAAGGGGGCAGAAGCAAAACCTTCTCTTCTCCAGAAAAATTCATTAAGTTCAAAAGTAAACAACTCAAAATAACTTTAGTAAGTTCATGAACTGATCAGATTAATTAGTACCCTCTACTTCCCCAAGCATACATGTGCAAGGTACTGCTGAAAAATACTGTCAGACAAGCTGCCTAGAACAAGATCATACCAGATCTCCAGCCTGGAGGATGAAAAACAAGCTAAAGTGCCTAGAAGAATCTAAGCTAACAATCTAACCTTATTGTAATAAACTCATTGTTTTACCGATTTAATGTTTGTAATATCCTTACTTTGGTTTATTATTAGTTCCCTAATTGGGGTGAAGAGATGTTTGTTCTCATTTCTTCAGGAATAGACACACAAAAAATGGATAAGGAGATAACAAGGAGACCTAGAAATGAACAGTGAGTTTTTTATGTTTCTAGAATTAAAAAGTGGGATGAAACAGATACCTAAAAAGAGAATGCTTGTGCTCACAAGTAAGATTTGGCCCATTTCTCTATTGGATATTTTATGTATTTTTAATTCACATATTATCCCTCTTCTCAGTTTCCTCTCCAGAACCTTTTTCTCTTATCTCCCTTCTACCTGCTTTTATGAGAATATTTCACCTCACCCCAACCCATTCCCACCTCACCACACTGGCATTCCCCTACAATGGGGAATTGAGTCTTCACAGGACCAGGAGCTTATCCTCCTATTGATGCCAGACAATGCCATCCTCTGCCTACATATGGGGCTGGAGCCATGGGTCCCTCCATGTGTACTTTTTGGTTGGTGGCTCAGTCCCAGGGAGGTTTGGGGGTTCTGGTTGGTTAATATTGTTGTTTTTTCCTATGGGGTTGCAAAACCCTTCAGTTCTTTCTCTAGCTACTCCATTGTTGTTCCCATGCCCAGTTAGCTGTAAGCATCCTCATATGAAAGGCTCTGGCAGAGACTCTGAGGAAACACCACATCAGGCTCCTGTCAACAAGCAATTCTTGGCATCAGCAATAGATTATTAGGTTTGGTGGCTGCATATGAGATAGATCCCCAGATAGGTCAGTCTCTGAATGACCTTTTCTTCAGTTTCTGCTATACGCTTTGTCCCTGTATTTTTTTTAGGCAGGAGCAATTCTGGAATAAATTTTGAGACAGGTGGGTGACCCCATCCCCCAAACTGGGGCCTTGCCTAACCACTGAATATAATCTCTTTACATTCTCCCTCCCCTTTGCTGGGTATTTCAGCTAATCTTATCCCTGTTGGGTCCTGAAAGCCTCTTGCTTTCGTGAAGTCTGGGCCTTGCTGTTAGCTACCCCCAGTTCCCCATCCCACATGGCTAAATGCCTGTGGTGAAATTCCTGACCATCTGCATATCATCCCTGTCTCCTCCCATACCTGATCCTAATCCCCCTTTCCCCCACCTCTTCTCTCTTCCTCCCAAGTCCCTCCCACACTCTACCTCTCCAGAGTATTTTGTTGCCCCTTCTAAGAAGGACTGAAGCATCCCCACTTTGGTCTTACTTCTTTTTGAGCTTTATGCAGTCTGTAAATTGTATCTTGGGTATGTTGAGCTTTGGGCTAATATCAACTTACCAGTGAGTACATACCATATGTTTTCTTTGGTGACTGGGTCACCTCACTTAGGATGACAGTTTCTAGTTCCACACATTTGCCTAAGAATTTTATGAAGTCATTGTTTTTAATAGGTGAGTCGTACTCTATTGTGTAAATGTACCACATTTTCTATGTCCATTCATCTATTGAAGGACATCTGGTTTCTTTCCAGCTTCTGGCTACTATAAATAAGGCTGCTATGAACATAGTGGAGCATGTGTCCTTATTATATGTTGGAGCATCTTTTGGGTATATGCCTAAGAGTGGTATAGCTGGGTCTTCATGTAGTACTATGTCCAGTTTTCTCAGGAACCACCAGACTGGTTCCAGAATGGTTTCACCAGCTTTTATTCCCTTTAACAATAAAGGAGTGTTCCTTTCTTCACATCTTTGACAGTATCTGCTGTCACTGGAGTTTTTGATCTTAGCCATTCTGACTGGTGTGAGGTGGAATCTCAGAGTTGTTTTGACTTGCATTTCCCTGATTACTAAGGATGTTGAACATTTCTTTAGGTGCTTCTCATCTATACAGCATTCCTCAGTAGAGAATTTGTTGTTTAGCTCTGGACATCATTTTTAATAGTGTTACTCAGCTCTCTGGAGTCTAACTTTATGAATTCTTTGTCTTTATTGGATATTAGTCCTCTATCAGATGTAAGATTTGTAAAGATAGGTTTCTGTTTTGCCATATTGACAGTGTCCTTACAGCAGCTTTTTAATTTTATAAGGTCCCATTTGTCGATTCTTGATCATAGAGCATAAAAAAATTCATGTTCTGTTCAGGAAATTTTTCCCTGTCCAGATGTGTTCAAAGTTCTTCCCTATTGTCTCTTCTATTAAATTTAGTGTATCTGGTCTTAAGAGGAGATCATTGATACACTTGGACTTGAGCTTTGTACAAAGAGATAAGAATAGATCAATTTGTATTATTCTACATGCTGACTACCAGTTGAACCAGCACTGTTTGTTGAAAATGCTGCCCCCTTTTCATTGGATAACTTTAGCTTCTTTGTTAAAAATCAAGTAACCATAGGTGCGTGGCTTCATTTCTGAATCTTCAATTCTATTTCATTGATCTACCTGCCTGCCACTGTACCAATACCATGTGTTTGGGGGTTTTGTTTTTGTTTTTTGTTGCTGTTTGGTTGATTGTGCTTGGTATTTTTTTTCCCTGTAATACAGCTTAAAATCCTACCGATTTTTTTTTGATGTTTGAGAATAGTTTTTGCTATCCTGACTTTTTTTTTATTATTTCAAATGAATCTACAAATTGCTCTTTCTAACTCCATGAAGAATTGAGTTGGAATTTTGATGGGGATTGCATTGAATCTACAAATTGCTTTCAGCAAGATGGCCATTTTTAACCATTAAACCTGCCAATTCATGAGCATTGAAGATTTTTAAATCTGAGATTTTCTCCTATTTCCTTCTTCTGAGACTTGAATTTCTTGTCATACAGGTCTTTCACTTGTTTGGTAAAATATCTTGATGTGGCACAAATGTAAATGATCAAGACATTACAGATTAGAAAATGAAACAAGTTTGCAGATTTTTTTTATTTGTAGTAATTTGAGTTATTAGCCCTGGTACACAGTTATAAGATCCTCAGTTGAGAACAGAGAAAACATAAGCTAGGATTTATTTGATATTAACAATATCACAAATGGCTAAATAAAATGATAGGTAGATCTGGTTTGGGGCACAGAGGAAACCTCAAACAGAGTTTTAAGAATTCAGACAGTGCATGTAATGAAGCCATAGCGACCTCTCCTCTGTAACAAATAAAGATTAGTTCAAATAGCGAGAAGCTTTTTTTTTAACAACTTTATTTTAAAAAACAAAGATAAATGAACAAACTTTAACCATTTTTGCATAAAAGTATACAAATACATTTTTGTCAGTGCTTGGCATTCTTTTTCAAAGATTTGATAGTGTGCATTAAGGTTTTACTAGTTACAATGAGCAAAAAGTACATGTAAAACAGGATGTAACCCTGAATTAGTCAAAGTTTTCTTGGTGTGTAAGGATTGAGCATAATGGTTTTTTCTTTTCTTTTCTTTATTTTCTTGAACTTCACACAGTCTGAGTTGTTTCTGGGGTGTTCAGAGCTTTCTGGGGTTAGTATCCCATTATCAGTGACTGCATATCATGTCTATTCTTTTGTGACTAGGTTATCTCACTCAGGATGATATTCTCTAGATCCTTTTAAGGTCACAGATTTCCAGGATTAGAAATTGGGCTTAGAATAGGTTTCAGTTGCAGGCTAGACCATCAATTATTAAAGGGAAAAAAAGGAAAAAGCCTTAAATGGCAAATTCACAAGCTTAAGTTTGAAATAACAACAAAAAAATCTGTAGTCTATCTAAACTTTTTGAAGTGATTTATTATTAGATATATGAGATTTTTTGATGTGACTCCTGTCTGGATGGAAACCACTACAACATTAAAAATCAGTGCTGGTTTATTCAAAAGATTCACGGAGCTTTTTTAATGTTTGCCTTCCCCACTCTGAGCCTATTCCCACCCTGTCCTCACTCCTCTTGCCTCGATGACAAGTTTCTATGAGGAAATGGAGGTGAAAAGACACAGTTCTTATGTTTTGAGTTTACTTATGATAATAAAAATAATAGAATACTAGAGCCTAAAATACTACTAGCAATATATTATTGAAATATTGTTTTGGCTTAAAATCTTCATTTCTTTTGTATATAAAGCTCAATGATAAGACTAGATTTATGTACTAATCATACACAATCTATTGAAATCATCAATATCATTCTGAAACTTTAGTACTATCTTTTAAATCAAAACCTACTATACAGGATTAATTTTTTTAATTTATGGTACTCTTATTTCTATGTTGCTTAACTTATTTCTTCTGATAGAATATGTACCTTTAAATGCAGGATTCAGTCATTAATCAGTATAGAATTTAGATAACATAGCATGCCCATCTGTTCTAATTTTAATATCTTCATAATTATTGGAACGAGACTACATTTATGAGATTACTATTCCTGGATAGTTACTTGTATTCAGCAGAGAAATTGAGTATATCTAACATATGGAATCCTCATGGTTGCTATAGTTCTTTCAAATGTTATTCATCAAAATTAAAACTAGTGACAAGCACAATTTAAAAACTCTTTGGAATCATATTCTCCAGTTGCCTGTTAGATATTTCCTGTTGGTATCTTGGAAATGAAATAATACCACTGAAGATTTATCTCCATAAACTCATGGTTCCAGCTAGTGCATTTCCCCATTCAGTTGTAAATAATTTTCAAAACTTAATTATTTTAAATGAATAGTCTCAGCAATTTGACACATTGTGGTTAACTTTCTTCTGTGACTGCAGTAATGTTTGATTATTAACATGCAAGCACCTTACAGTTATATGATTACAAGACTGTGAATACAAAGCTACTCAAATGTTTGGGGAAGAAAATATACAAGTCAGTCCTGAGTGAGGTATCCCAGATCCACCAAGATAAATATGGTATGTATATGTGGATATTAGCTATTAAATAAATTATAGCCAAGCAATAATCCACAGACTCAGGGAGGTTAGTATAGAGAAATGGACTAAGGAGGGGGAACATATATCTTCCTGTAATGGGGAAAGAGAATAGATTTTGTAGGTGGACTGGGCTGGTTTGGGATGTAAATATTAGGATCACATGAGGAGAGGAAGAGGAGATGGAGAGGAAATGACAGGAGAAATAGCAGCAATTGAGAAGCATGTGAGGAATGATGTTGAAACCCAATGAAATGGAAACTTCCTAAAATATATTAAATTGATTCTAAAGACATCTAATAATGAAAGACATGAAGATGGCCACCTCTTGTCACCAAACTAGGCTCCAGGTACGTAGGATTAGTTTGCACCTAGTTAAATTGTTTGCAGAGGGGGTAACCACGGAAACCCCCAAACAACCCAGCTGTTGCTAAGCCAAAGGGTTTGCCTCTGAAAATTGACAGCAGAACCACATTGCCAAAGACAACACACACATAACTCATTGAATATCAAGATGTTGAGTTGGTATCTATATGAACACTTCACCCCTACATTATAGCATCTTTGTGTGGGAGGGTAATTTGAAAGGTATCAAGAATAAAACAAACACCAAGCCAGCACAAAACTTTTGACGTAAAATCTGCCTGCTTGTAAGATATGGTAACGCAATGGAGTAGGCAACTAATACATGATTTGACTTAAGGCCCACTCCACAAGAAGGAAACTATACCCACTGCTTGTGTAGCAAATAACCAGAGACTAGAGAGCCCAGAGATCCAGTATAAAACCAAACAGTGCAGGTCTAAAAAAATCAATAAAATGACTCCTAATGATATTCTGCTATACTCATAGGTCAGTGTCTAGTTCATTCATCATCAGAGAATCTTCCTCCTGTAGCAGATGAGACTAGATGTGAAGACTCACGGCTAGATATTACATGGAGAGACAGTGATGGGAACATGTATCTTTAAATGGAATATCTCCATCATATCCCTCCCCTAAGAGCTCAGGGAATCCTGGAAAAGAGGAAGGAAAGAGTGTGGAAGAGCCAGAGGAGGTGCAGAACAGCAGGATAACAAGGTCTCTGAATCAACTGAACAAGGTTCATATGGACTCAGAGATTGAAGGAACAAGCACAGGGTCTGCATAGTTCTGTATCGGATTCTCTGCATATGTATAATAGCATCAGCTTATTATTTTTATGGATTTATGACTATATGAACAAGTAGGCCTCTGATTTTTCTACATGCTCTTAGAGATGTTTTTCTTCTGTTGGATTACTTTGTAAGGCTCAATGTGATGGTAATTGTTTTACCTTACTATAGTTCCTTTTGTCATGCGTGATTGCTACCTATTAGAAGCCTGTTCTCTAATGAAATTTAAAAAATGGAGGATAGTGAAGGGAAAACTGAGAAGACTATAGAGATGGGGAAGTGTAATCAGGACATTATATGAAAACAATAATCAATTTTCAATAAAAGGAAGAAATGAAGAGGGAAGAAAGAAAAATGCTACCAATCAATGGTATAAATAATTATAGATTGCACTTTCCATATTCTAGGAACTATTCCAATTATCAATGTATTAATTATAGTTATCAGAATAACCCTATGAAAGGTTATTTTATCCTTTCTAGTTTACAGGAAAGGAAACTGAAGGGCTTATAAAGTTCACATGCAAATGCTTGGTAAGAATGAGACAGGATTTATCTTATTCTAGACAATCTCTAATTTATCTAAGCATTTATTTTCCTTGACCCAAACTCATAAAACCTGCAGAAAAACCTCAGTAAATGACATGTATACTTACTGTTAATTCAAAATGTAATTTGATCTTTATGCATATATTTATAAAATAATGCTATTATATCACTTATGGCAAAATGTATTGAACCAGAAAACCATGCATTATGTGAAATAAACTAGAAAATTCAATAACTTCATTTTTGCTTTCATATATAAAAATATAGTGAGTCGATGGTTACTATATATTGAGAACAGTATAAAGTGGTGTGGATAAGAATGTACATAAATTTGATTCTATATTGTATGTACAGAAATAACATACTGAAACCCACTGGTATATAGTATCAATGTATGACATCCATAGGTATATATTAGAAAATTTACGGAACCTCTAAAATAGTGTTGTCATTTTTTACTGATATCAATGGTCAGTGCTACTGAAAAAAATAATAAATTCAATAAGGAAAATAACTTGAAAAAATATTCCTCAATTTCAGAAAAGTGATTGAAGTTTTAATGGCTGACAATTTCCCTGATGGGAGCAAAACAAAACTTGGAACATAGCTTAAATTGTCTGGGATTATATTATAATCTCTAAGCCAGTTACTTAGTACATAGTGAGGAAGATTTACCCATTTTTAGAACCTGGTCACTTTGCACTTTTGAGATAGAGTTGTACGTTTTATTAAAAAGGGTAAAACATCTCAGAGAATAAATTAATCTAGAAAAATTCTAATCAAAGACATTTATATGGTTGTAATAAATTCTCAGTGTAAACTTGTACAGCCACTACAGAAAGTCACCCAATGCTTCTTCAGAAAATTAAGAATCCATTTGCCCCAAGACTCAGTTAAACTACTCCTGAGAATACTCTATCCTACCACAAAAAATGCTTGTTCAAGTATGTTCATAGTGACTTTACTCATAGTCAGAAGCTGAAAACAACCGAGACTTCCCAACCAGAGAATGGATGTTAAAATGCAATGCATTTACACAGCGTTGTGTTACTCAGCTTAAAAAAAATAACATGAAATTTGCAACCAAATAAATTGAATAAAAAAATTATCCTGAATGAGATAAGCCAGAACCCCAAAACACAAACACAATATTTATTTACATATAAGTGGATATTAGCTGTTAATTAAATGGCAATTTTAAAAATAATTTTATTCACCAAATGTGACTGTCTTCTTGGAGGCTTCCTGCTGAATAAACTCACCTTTTCTACCTCTATCTGAACTTTGACTGCCTGGTTCAACTCAGCTCAGCTGTTCTGGTCCACACTCCTCTCCAAGATAAGTAATTCAAACTGACTTCTTTCAGCTTCTGACTGAATTGCTCTGCTTGGCCTCAAATTAACTTTGGTAATCTTTCCTATTCTCTTATTATTATTATTATTTATTCTCTTTTCTTATTTTCTCACTTTTTTCTTCATCTGTACCCAGTTTCTGTAAAACTGCCTTCCCACCCCTTTTTCTGAGCTGCTCCCTTGAGTTTCCCCTCTTTCCTCTCTGTTTTCCTGAGAGTTAAGGGTATCTTAACTATGGCTCATTCTGACAAATCTTTCTATAATTCATCAGTTTGTCTGCCCCTCAAATAGAAGTTGCTTTGAAACATGGCAGCTTCCTTCTACAAACTAATCTTTTTTTTTCTTACAACTTTATTTAAATAAGAGAAATACATGTACAGATTTTTAAAAGCATTTTGGCATAAAACTATAGGAATATATTTGTCAGTACTTGAATTTTTTTAAAGGTTTGATAGTATGCACTGAAATCTCACTAGTTACTATAAGCATAAAGTACATGTAGAACAGAATGTAACATGAAAATAGTCAAAGTTTTCTTGGTGTCTATAGATTAAACATAATGATTTTTAAATACCAAAAAATTTCCACATGGCTATATTCTTATCTCTTGAATTATTAATGAATTAAGGTCTAGGTGTACCACACTCTGAGAGGGTGCCATACATTGATATTTTTTTTTCTATGAAGAACTGAGGCTTTCACTTTTTGGCTTTTGGGTTTTTTGTTTTTGTTTTTTTTTTTTTTTTTTTTTTTTTGAGCTTTATATGGACTGTGAGTTGTTTCTGGGGGTAATCAGAGCTTTCTGGGGCTGGTATTCAATTATCAGTGACTACTGCATATTATGTCTGTTTTTTTTTTTGTGATTGGGTTACCTCATTCAGGATGATATTCTCTATATATATTCATTTTCCCAGGAATTTCATAAAGTCATTGTTTCTAACAGCTGAGTAATAGCTATTAGTAATATGCACCATTGTATAAGTATAACACAATATTTGTATCCATTCATCGACTGAAGGACATCTGGCTTCTTTCCAGATTCTGGCTATTATAAATAGGGCTGCTGTGAATATGGTGGAGCATGTGTCCTTGTATGTTAGAGCATCTCTGGGGTATATGCCCAAAAGTGGAATAACTGGGTCTTCAGGCAGGCCTATGTCTAATTTTCTGAGGTATCGCCAGACTAATTTCTAGAGTGGTTGTACCAACTTACAACCCCACCAACAGTGGAGGAGTGTTTTTCTTTCTCTGCATCCTCTCCATCATCTACTATCATCCGAGTTTTTGATTTTCAAACTAATCTTAAATATATTGTTTGGGATTAAATGTAAATATTAAGGGCACATCTGTATTCCAGCCACAAGGATTAAAGGTGTGTGGCATGTCTGCATTTTTGCTGGATCACACAGATCTAGCAGATCTTTAAATATGATCCCTTGCCAGAGCAGCTATGTTGCCAAGTTAAAATTCTTCTATAGATAATAAAGCTATAATCCACAGATGAAGAGAGGTTGGGTAAAGAGGATGGCTTCAGTGGAGGTATATGAATCTCCTTGAGAAGGGGTAATGAAATAGAGTTTACAGGTAGACTAGGGATGATTGGGGATGGGAGCAGGAGGGATGGGGAATATTGAAGGAGAGAATGCAAGGAGAGATGGCTGTATAGCATTTGGAGGGTGGTGTGGAAACCTATTGCAATAGAAACTTCCTGGAATCTATGAGGGTGATGTCAATTAAGACCTCTAGTAATGGAAGATACACCAAGTCTCAACTAGCAATCTTTTGTAAACAAGCAAGTCTTCCAGTGATAGATCAAGGTGCAACCAGTGGAGTAGTTGGTGAGAGAGTCCCATGGAAATCCCCTAAACAATCTAAGCTGATACCAGGACAAAAGTTCTCTCTCTGAAAACTGACAACAGAGTCCCATGGCTGCAGACCATATTCACACAGCTCATTGAACATAGACGTAGGGCTGGAGCGTGTTGTGGAGTACTCACTGCTGTATTTTAGTCTCTTTGATGCAGGGAGGTACTCTGCAAATTACAAAAATTAAAATCCAGACATCATTAGAGCTACAATATCTTCAACCTATAATCTTTCTTACTATTTGTGCTGGGACAATGGTGGAGCAGAACTTGTGAGAGTAGTGAGACATATTCTCGTTAAACTTGATGTCCATACATGAGAGGGAGACTATGACCAACACTGCTCGGATGGCCAGAAACTGGAGCACAAATAGCCCACAGAAGTAAGATGGAACCAAACACAACTGGTCTTTGTAAAGAAATCAATGAAAAGATTCCTAATGAAGTTCTTCTACACTCAAAACTTAGTGTCTTGCCCTGTTCTAACCAGAGGTTCCCTCTGGAAGCAAATGGGAACAGATGTAAAAACCTACAGCCAGAAAGTAAGCAGCAACAGTCTAAACTAGAAGTTTCCATCAGGACCTTCTCCTTGAAGATTGGGAAGGCCCATGGAAGAAAGGGAAGATTGTAGAAATCAGAGGGGATAAAAGACACCAGAAGAGCATAGCCCACTAAATTAAGTAAGAAGAGATCATATGGACTCACAGAGACTAAAAGACCAATCACAGAACCTGAACAGTTCAACACCAGGTCCTAGGCATATATGTTATAGCTGTTAGCTTGGTGTTTTTATGGGGCTTCTAACAATTAGAACTAACATATCTCTGACTCTTTGCTTGTTATTGGGTCTCTTTTTTCTCCTGTTGACTTGCCTTGTCCTGCCTCTATTTGAGTGCTTCTGTCTTGTCTCAAAATATCATGTTTTGCCATGTTTTATTATTATCTCTTGAAGGCCTGCTCCTTTATGAATATAAACAGAGCGAGCGATGTATCTAGGGGAGAGGAAAGGTAAAAAGAAGCTAGGAGGAATGGAGGGAGGAGATACTATGTATGAGAGAAAAATCTATTTCTTATAAAATATTTTTAATGAATGATCATGGAACTAATTTAAATGAACTAGCTAATAGCACAGATAATGTTTGCATTGAGGATATTTGTGGCCCAAACATACATTAATGTAGGTAGATATAGGTGGTGCTAATGACATAAAAATTGCCTCTTCACTTTTAAGACATAATGAAAGAAGTAAAAACAAAACAAAACAAAAATTGGTCTGAACATTAAGCTCTTTGCATATTTTCAACTATACTTGTTGCTGAAAACATAGAGTCCTGTCAAGAACTCAAATGAGAGAGAAAGGTGTAGAGAAGTAGTAATTGATTCAATAATGTTTATAAAGCTGGACATTAGTGTGCCTTAGTTGATTAATGCATGTGTTTATATAAGGGTGAGGGGGAAAAGAAATTTCTATAATTGTGAGGAAATAAGAGAGCAGGAGATGCAAATAGAAGGTAAATACCTATCTTATTCAGTCATTGCTAAACACATTTTGAACAAAAAAAATGAAAAGCAGAATCCTTGCCAACAATCTTCCAAGTACACTGACTTCATATACATCTATTAGCAGCACCTAAAACTCTAGTCATGGCCAATAGACTCTTCAACTAAGCAGAGAGTGCTTTTTTGATACCTGGAAAGACATGTAAAAGACAATGACTATAAAATTAACTATGATCCTGATGATATTAAAATAAATAAATCATCATGGAAATACCTAATGGGCACCCTAACCTAGCTTGCTAAATAAAACTAAACAAATAAAACCAAAATGATCTAGTGTTTCTGTCTAGATCTGAAGGATGAGTAAACTTAAACTATCAATGAAGAGAAGGTGAGAAGAAGCTGAGGTAATGTTGAGTATATACTCTAAAGTTTTCTTTTCAGATGAGTAACAAGGAAGATAATTCATGCCAGTGAATGTATTTGTGACTCTAACCAGAATCCTGAGCTCCACATGCTCTGTACATGTAGCTGAAGTCTAGCTGATTCAACAGTTTATGGGAAATGTAATAAAGACAAAAGGCTGTAAACTATGTACAGACAATGGTGTGGAGATTCAAATACAAAATTTCCCATAAATATATTCTAAACTCTTCCATACTAGTAGTTCGCCATAAAAACAGGGTCAACAATCCGAGACACCACTATGTGAACTATTACAGAGGAGCCTGTCTAAGACTTCTATTCACTTTTGATGTATCTATCATCTTGAACAAAAAAGACTTCACAAGAAAAAGATATTCTCCAAGTTGAAATTGAAAGTGATTGTACTTAAAATACAAGTAATTTTATCCAGAAAATGTATAGTTTCTTTTTTCCTTTAAGATGCAATATATCAACCTGGACAGGCATATTGTGCAGGACAGTTCTCTTGAGACCCTAAAATTCTTCTCATACTCACAAAAGAAATGTTGTAAGAAGTGAAGTTACATAAAGATCAGAATGAGTCATATAGAAAAGGCCATTGAATTTCACTGAAAAGTAAGTGTCAAAATTTACCTCAAAATATCACACAATCATACTGCTAGACTTCACTTTTCTCATATCCCTCAAGGAGACTATGCAAACATTCCCAGAATGCACTGCTCAAAGAGAGAAAGCTCACCAGTCCATTCATCTTGTTAAGAAGTGTCAGCTTGAGCTTTAATATGTATTTCAGTTACAAGAAAATGAGACATTTCTTTTCTCCAGGCAAGTAAAACCTAATCAATATGTTTGATGAATCTAAAATTATGTGTCTTATTACTGATAAAAGTAAAAAACCACAATTTTCATAACAGAAACTATGGTTTTTATTTGAAACTCCTTTTTTTACAATTAATATTATATAGTGTCTTGATGTTGTTTGTTAATTTGTTTTGTCTTCTTTTTTTTCAACTAAGATTCATAATAACTGCTTAGGGATAAAGCTAAAAGTATCCACCCTTAGAAACATTCACAGAAGATTTAATTTAGGTTATAAGGATTTGATATTAGGTTATAAGTTGCCTTATCAACTTGATTGTGCATGCTATCTGTTTGGTTTGTCACACTTTAACTGATATTGAACTTAAGTTTTTACAATAAAGATGTGCTAGTTAGCTTTTATCAACTTAATACAAACAGACATATCTGAGAGGTGAAATCTCAACTGATGAGTTGATTGCATAAAATTCGTCTATGGGCATGTCTGTGGGGCATTGTTTTGATTAATGATTAATGTAAGCAGGCCCAGGCTCTTATTGGTAAGGTAAACCCTAGATAAATAGTCCTAAATGGTATAAGAAAGCAAACTGAGCAATATATTAGGAGAAAGCCAATAAGCAGCATACCTTCACAAACTCTGCTTATGGATTTTTGTTTTGTTTTGTTTTTCTAAGATGTATTTATTTATTTATATGAGTGCAGTTTAAATTTCTTCAGACACACCAGAAGAGGGCAGCATATTCCATTACAGATGATTGTGAGCCATCATGTGGTTGCTGAGAATTGAATTCAGCACCTCGGGAAGAATAATCAGTGTTCTAAACCAGTGAGTCATCTCTCTATTCCCCTTTGCTTCAGTTTTTACCTCCAGGTTTCTCCTTGGTTTTCCTAACTCATGAATCCTAATTTATAAGCCAACTAAGCTATCTCTACATTGTTTCATTGCAGTGAAAAGGTACCAGGACCAAGGCATCACTTATAAAAGATGGTTTTTAATTGGAGGCGTTTCACCAGTTTTAGAGAGTTGGTCCATGAAAAATATGGGGAAGCAGAAAGACATGATTCTGGAGCAGTGGCTGAGAGATTATATCCTGATCCAAAACCAGTCAGGCACAGAGACATGGTAGGCATTACATGAGTTTTAAAACCCAAAATCTCACCTTAAGTCACACAACCCCTCCAACTAGTTCATATGTCTCCCAAAAACACCACACTCCTAATTCTTTCCAGAAATAATCACTAACTGGTGAACAAGCATCCAAACATATGAGCCTATGGGGCTCTTCTTTGTCAAACCATTATGTTCTCAAACTTGGCTTTTGTTAGTGTATTTAACATAAGACATACTAATCTTAGAATTTCATACCTGGAGCTGGGTGATGTTATAAAGACCTGTCTGTTATTTTGGGAGTAGTGTGAGGGAATTTGGAATTGGGCTAGAAAGTGGTGAGTGTTCTATGTAGATATTAACAGGCCATCCTAATAGGATTCAAAAAGCCTGTAGCAGGGAGAGTAATGTGGACTGCTGTTTCAGAGTTCAGCAAGGATTTGAACAGCAAATAGGCTAAAGGACATTCTCGTGATATTTGGCTGATTTCCTTCCAAGTCCTATATAGAGCTAGATTTAAAAACAATTGAACAATGTTTCTGGTCAAAAAACGTTTAAAATTGTATAATGCTGAATCTGTAGTATGGTTAATATTGATAGCAATTATGGAGGTCTACAGTTAAAATTACCAAGTGGGACAAAAAGGAGATTAGTGCCATTAAGAGAAGAATATAGATTAGATAGAGACAGAGATAGAGATATGTAAAGACAGACATAAAGACAGAGGAAGACGGAGATAGAGATAGAGAGATATATATTCCAGTGAGCTACTCTATACTGGAATACATGTAAACATTTCTTAGGCGAAAGACACTATCCAGATAAGCCTTCAACTCTTAAAAGGAAGTGCAAGGTTTTGTGTGCTTCTAGAAAGCAATTTCTTTTCTTTTTTTTTAGTTATTATTCTGAATTTATTTTCTTTTTTTAATTAAATTGAACAACTTTATTTTAAAAAACAAAAATGAATGTACTTATTTTAAGCATTTTTGCATAAAAGTATATGATTACATTTTGTCAGTACTTGATTTTTTAAAAGGTTTGATAGTGTGCATTAAAATCTTACTCGTTACAATGAGCATAAACTACATGTAAAACAAGATGTAACCTGGAAATAGTCAAAGTTTTCTTGGTGTGTAAAAATTAAGCACAATGGTTTTTCATTTTCTTATTTTTTTTTTTTTTTGGCCTTTGTTTTCTTGAGCTTCACATAGTCTGTGAATTGTTTTGGGGCTGTTCAGAGATTTCTGGGGTTAGTATCCAATTATCAGTGACTGCATATTATGTCTGTTCTTTTGTTACTGGGTTACCTCACTCAGGATGATATTCTCTAGATGCATCCATTTACCTAGTAATTTCATAAAGTATTGTTTCTGATAGCTGAGTAGTACTCCATTGTGTAAATGTACCAAAATTTTTGTATCCATTAATCTAATGAGGGAAATCTGGGTTTTTTCTAGCTTCTGGCTATTATAAATAGAGCTACTATGAACATTGTGGTGCATATATCTTTGTTGTATGTTGGAGATTCTCTGGGGTATATGCCTAGAAGCACAATAGCTGGGTCTTCAGGTAGTACTATGTCCAGATTTCTGAGGAAATGTCAGACTGATTTCCAGAGTGGTTGTACTTCACAACCCCACCAACAGTGGAGAAATGTTACTCTTTCTTCACATCCTCGCCAGCATCTGCTGTCATCTGAATTTTTGATCTTAGCCATTCTGGTTGGGGTAAGGTGGAATCTCAGGGTTGTTTTGATTTGCATTTACCAGAAGGCTAATGATGTCAAGACTTTCTTTGTTGCTTCTCGGCCATTTGATATTCCTCAATTGAGAACCTTTTGTTTAGCTCTGAACCCCATTTTTTAATATGGTTGTTTGATTCTCTGGTGTCTAATTTCTTGAGTTCTTTGTATACTTTGGCTATTAGGACTCTATCAGATATGGGGTTCAAAAATATCTTTTCCCAATCTGTTGGCTGTCTCTTGGTTTCTAGACAGTGTCCTTAGCCTTACAGAAACTTTTCAATATCATTAAGTCCCATTTGTCGATATTTGACCTTAGACCATGAGCCATTGTGTTCTGTTCAGGAAATTTTCTCCTGTGCCTATGTGTTCTAAGGTTTTCCCCACATTATCTTCTAATAGTTTTATGTACCATGTTTATTGTGGAGATCTTTGATCCACTTGCACTTGAGATTTATACAAGGAGATAAGAAAGAATCTATTTTCATTCTTCTGCATGCTGAGTGCCAGTTGAACCAACACCATTTGTTGAATAGGCTGTCCTTTTTCCATTGAATGTTTACAGCTCCTTTGTCAAAAATCAAGTGACAATATATGTAAGGGCTCATTTCTGGATCTTCCACTCTATTCCAATGATCCATGTACCTATCTCTGTACGAGTACCCTGCAGTTTTCAGCACAATTACCTTGTAATATAGCTTGAGGTCAGGGATAGTGATTCACCCAGATGTTTTCTTGTTATTGAGGATGGATTTCGCTATACGAGGTCTTTTGTTATTCCAGATGAAATTGCACATTGCTCTTTCCAACTCTATGAAGAATTGCATTGCGTTTGAATTTTGATGGGGGATTGCATTGAATCTGTAGGTTGCTTATGGTAAGACGGCAATTGTTACAATTTTGATCCTTCCAGTCCATGAGCATGGGAGATCTTTCCATTTTCTGAGATCTTTCTGGATTTCCTTCTTTAGAGGTTTGAAGTTCTTGTCATACAGGTCCTTCAATTGCTTAGTTAGAGTCAAACCAATGTACTTCATATTGTTTGTTACTATTGTAAATGGTATCTTTTCCCTAATTTCTTTCTCCACATGTTTGTCCTTTGAGTAGAGGAAGGTTACTAATTTGTTTGAGTTAATTTTATATCCAGCCACGTTGCTGAACTTGTGTATCACCTGTAGAAATTCTCTGGTGGAATTTTTAAGGTCACTTCCATACACTATCATATCATTGGCAAACACTGATGTTTTTACTTCTTCCTTTCCAATTTGTATCCCTTTGATTTCCCTTAGTTGTCTAATTGTTCAGGCCAGTACTTCCAGTGCTATGTTAAATAAGTAGGGGGAGAGAGGGCAACTTTGTCTACTCCCTGAATTTAGTGGGAGTGCTTCAAGTTTCCCACCATTAAGTGTGATGTTGGCTATTGGTTTGCTGTATATTGTTCTTATTATGTTGAGGTATGGGTGTTTGATTACTGTTCTTTCCAAGCCTTTTAACATGAAGGGGTGTTGAATTTTATCAAATGCATCTCATCATCTAGTGAGATGACCATGTGGTTTTTTTCTTTGAGTTTGTTTATATGGTAGATTACATTGATGGATTTCCATATGTTAAACCATCCCTGCATACCAGGGATGAAGCCTACTTGATCATAGTGATTGATCGTTTTGATGTGTTCTTGGATTTGGTTTGCTAGAATTTTGTTGAATATTTTGGCATCAATGTTCATAAGTGAGATTGCTCTGAAGTTCTCTTTCCTTGTAGGGTCTTTGTGTGCTTTAGGTACGAGGGTTATTGTGGCCTCGAAAAATGAGTTAGGTAGTTTTCCATCTGACTCTATTTTGTGCAATAGTTTGTAGAGTATTGGTATTAGGTCATCAGTAAATGTCTGATAGAATTCTGCACTGAACCCATCTGGACCTGGGCTTTTTTTGGTTGGGAGGCTTTTGATGACTGCTTCTATTTCTTTAGGTGTTATGGGATTATTTAGATGGTTTATCTGGTCCTGGTTTAACTTTATTATCTGGTATCTGTCTAGGAATTCATCCATTTCCTCCAGATTTTCCAGCTTTGTTGAGTATAGGCTTTTGTAGTAGGATCTGATGATTTCTTGAATTTCCTCAGTTTCAGTTATTATGTCTCCACTTTCCTTTCTGATTTTTTAAATTTGGATACTCTCTCTTAGCCCTCTAGTTAGTCTGGCTAAGGGTTTATCAATCTTGTGAATTTTCTCAAAGAACCGGATCTTTGTTTTGTTGATTCTTTGAATGGTTCTTTTTGTTTCTATTTGGTCAATTTCTGCTTGAAGTTTGTTTATTTCTTGCCATCTACTGCTCTTAGGTGTGTCTGCTTCCTTCTTTTCTAGATCTGTCAACTGTGTTGTCATGTTGCTAGTGTATGCTCTCTCCAGTTTCTTTTAGGAAGAACTGAGATATATGAATTTTTCTCTCAGTACTGCTATCATTGCAATAATGTTTTCATTTTTATTAAATTATAGAAAATCCTTAATTTTTTTCTTAATTTCTTCTTTGACAATGCAATTATTTAATAGAGCATGGTTTAGTTTCCACGTGTAAACTAAATATATGGGCTTTTTGTCATCTTCATTGTTATTAAAGACTAGCCTTAGACCATGGTGATCTGATAGGATGCATGGGATTATTTCAATCTTCTTATACCTATTGAGGCTTTTATTGTGTCTGATTATATATTCAGTTGTGGAGAAGGGGGCATGAGGTGCTGAAAAGGTGTATAATTTGGTTTTGTTTTTGTTTAGGTGTATACTTTTGTTCATCACCTTTCCTAGTTTCACTGTGTCCTTGTTCAGTTTCTTTTTCCATGATCTGTCCACTAATTAGAGTGGGGTGTTGAGGTCTCCCACTATTATTGTATGTGGCGCAATGTATTTTTTGAGCTTTAGTGGGGTTTCTTTTATGAATATGGGTGCTCTTGTATTTGGAGGATATATGTTAAGGATTGGGAGTTCTTCCTGACATATTTTCCCTGTAATGTGTAAAAAAGTGTCCATACTTGTCTCTTTTGATAACTTTTGGTTGAAAACCTACTTCAATTTATATTAGAATGACCACTCCAGCTTGCTTCTTGGGACTGTTTGCTTGGAAAATTTTTTCCCAACCTTTTACTCTGAGATAGTGTCTGTCTTTGTCTCTGAGATTAGTTTCCTGGATGCTGAAAAATGCTGGATTCTGTTTAGGCATCCAGTCTGATAGCCTATATCTTTTTATTGTGGAATGGAGTCCATTTATGTTAACCATTATCAATGAATAGTGGCTGCTGTTTCTTGCTATTTTTGCTTTTAGAGGTAGAATTGTGCCTGTGTGTGTTTTTCTTTTTTTGGTTTTCTTGCTTAGGTATTTTCTTGTTTTTACTAGGATGTAGGTTCCCTCCTTGTATTGGGTTTTCTACCAGTAATTCATTGTCGTGTTTGGTTTGTGGTCAGATGTTGTGTAAATTTAGTTTGGTCCTGGAATATCTTGGTCTCTCCATCTATGGTGATTGAGAATTTTGCTGGGTATAGCAGCTTGGGCTGACACTTGTGTTCTCTTAGGGTCTGCATGATATCTGTCCAGGATCTTCTAGCTTTCATAGTCTCTGTTGAGATTCCAGTGTGATTCTGATTGGTCTGCCTTTATATGTTACATGACCTTTATCCCTTACTGATTTTAGTATTCTTTCTTTGCTTCAGACACTTGGTGTTTTGACTATTATGTGTCAGGAGAAATTTCTTTTCTGGTCCAATCTATTGAATTTCTTTAGGCTTATTTTATGCTCATGGTCATATCAGTCTTAAGGGTAGGGAAGTTTTCTTCTATGAATTTGTTGAAGATATTTACTGTGCTTCTTAGTTTATATTCTTTGCCTTCTTCTATTCCTAAAATCCTTAGGTTTGGTCTTTTCATTGGGTCCTGGATCTCCTGGATATTTTGGGTTAGGAGCATTTTTGGCTTTTGCATCTTCTCTGACTGTTTTGTCTATGTTTTCCATGTTGTCTTCTGCCCCTGAAATTCTCTCTTCCATTTCTTGTTGTCTGTTGGAAATGCTTGCATCTGTGACTACTGTTTTCTTTTTTAGGTTTTCTACCTCCAGAATTGTCTCTTTTAGTGATTTCTTTATTGTTTCTATTTCAATTTTAAATTTTTTCTTCAATTCCTTCATCTCTTTCGTTCTGTTTTCTTCTAGTTCTTTGATTTTTTTTATTGTATTTCTTGTATTCTCTTTAAAAGCTTCTATTTCTTTATGCTTTTCCTCCCGTTCTTGTTTAACGATCTCTATCATCATCTTGAGGTATGATTTCGGGTCTGAGTCTTCTTTTTTCTCGAGTGTTTGGCATTCCGCTGTTTGCTTTAATGGGAAAGCTGTGTTTTGGTATTGCCAGGTTGTCTTGGTTTCCATTGGATAAGTTCTTCTGCTTTCCTTTTGCCATTTTGTTGTCTGTGATTATATGTGGTCTTGTTGTCAGTGATTGGTTCTCCTCTCTCCCGTGTACCGTGCCTGTGTCCCTGGATCTCTTCTGTTTCAGGTGGCAGATGGGCTGAGCATGTGTTCTGCATGCAAGGGCCCTCTGGGTGGATGTTGAGTCCCTACTGCAGAGTTCCTGCTCCCCTGAACCCTTGGGGAGCATACTTTTTACGTGCTCTGCCCAGACCTCTATGCTCCCTGGCTACTCACAGTGCAATCACACCAGGCCTGTGTCCCTGAATCTCCACTGTTCCTGGTGGCAGATGGCATGAGCCTTTGTTCTGCATGCAAGGGCCCTCCGGGTGGAAACTGGATCCCTGAGGCAGAGTTCCTGATTTCATGAATAAATTGGGGGGTGTGATTTCCACATGCTAGGCCCAGACCTCTCTGTGCCCGGCTACTTGCAATGTAGTCTCACCAGGCCTCTGTCCCTGGATCTCCACTGTTCTTGGTGGCCGATAGCCTGAGCATTTGTCAAAAGCAATTTCAAGAAATAACTGATACTAATGTGGTTCAACAGTCCAAAGTTCCATCATATGAGGGCAGCCAAAACTGACAATATTGTCCCTGTGAGCTTTAATATAAAATATGATGCAAGAGGAAAGGGTTTATTATTCTTCCTTCCTGGTTTCAACTTGCTACTAACCAGGTACTATGTAGTAGCTGAAAATGCTGAGAGTCAATTGTATAAAGATGTGAAATGACGCTGGGGACAAGAGACATTTGTCAAGGAGAGCTACACAGAAGTTGAAGCAGCCCAAGACAGATATGTATGTTTAAGGAAGCAAAGCTGAAGGGGTTAAACTGTCTAAATGGTTTACACTGAATAATGAGTTACCAATTTGGTGTTTGTCCTTTTGTGTTCTGGTCTCAGTTTGAGAGAGCATTTTCTCACTATACCTCCATTTCTACACTTTAAAATAGTAATGTATATTCAATATCATTATCTAGAGAATATGAAAAAGAAGTATAAAATTAGCTTTTTGGATTTACAGGTGACTACAATTAAGAAATCACCTTAAATAGGTGGGATTTAGACCTAAACAATGTCGAAACTGAGAAGGACATGGAAATTTTGAAGTTGGATTCAATGTATCTTTTATTATATTATGGCAAGCCTATAGAGGGCAAGTTGTGGAATGTGTGGTCTGAATGAAATAATATCTTGCATAGTCTCAGATATTCAAAAGCTTAGTCCTCAGTCAATGACACTGGGGAGTTTATGGAATCTGGAAACTGAACCTTGTAGGAAGAAGATCATCACTAGGTGTAGTTTGCAGTGTTTATCACTTCGCTACATTTCAAGTTACTTCTGCTTCATGCTAACAGTTGAGGATATGAACTCTACTTTCCTTCCAGGAGGAATGTTTACCCTAGTTCCATATAAACTCTTCTGTCTCTAAGTTTTTTTTTTTTTTTTTTTTTTTTGGTCTGGTGAATTCTGTCATAGCAACAAAAAAATAACTAATATACATTTTTGTCAAGCTTATATGTAAGCAACATTCAATAGTTACATTTTAGGCTCTATTAGTTCTGTACAACTGGTGTTATTGACCTTATGGTTGTCCAATTAGTACACCTGAAATCTAGAGACCATGGAAATAAAAAAGTTAAAAGGACATCTACCATTTTGGTCTTTGTAATACATCTAAATCTAATTTATCTCCTTAAGAACCCACCATATATTTACATACTCCATTAATGGAGAACATTAATAGATCCCTTGTACAATTTCTCTAAAAAATTCTGAAATGAAGTACAATTTTAATTTTAATTATAATGTACTATGTGACAATATCTTATAAAACATTTCAATCATGAATTTCTTAGAAATGTTTACATTTGAAAGTTAAATACTGCAAAGCAAATTATTTTAACATTAGATTCGATGAATTAAAATTTCTCCTTCAATTGTTCTAAATATAAACTTTTTCTATTAATTTTGATATATTACTTATCATGAGCCATTAAGAACAAGTTCACAAATGAGGGAAAAAAAACATTCAGGAACTCAGAACTAGAGAAAGAAAGAGATTGCCTAAAGAACATTACAGAATTTTCTGGAAATGTTATGCAAATAATGAAGTTTTGTCCTATTGGATTAAAAGTGAAGATAGTTATTCTAATTAGGGTTCAGAGAGGAATACAATCAAATGGCTAAGTTTGATGAAAGTTGGCATATTTCTGATAGATGATATCAGAAGTCAAAGTGATGAAGAATTTGCAAGGACAAAATGACCACACTTTTTCCCTCAAATTTTCTTCACCTTATTTTCTGAGATTGAATTCCTTCTGAACATTATCAATTTTACTAGAATGGCTGGCCAAGAAATTCTAGGGACATTGTAATCCCAGTGTTGGGAATACAGCACAACTTCATTACATCTCTTTTTTATATGAATTTTGGAATCCAAACTTTGGTCCACATGCTTGTGAATCAACCACTTTACTAACTGAGCCACTTTCCAAGTCTTATGAACAATTTTATTTGCATTATAGTATTATGAAAAAGATACATAATTATTACTCTATTTCAAAAGGAAGAGAAAAATCCAAAAGAGTTTGTATATATTAGATATCTATCTTTGCTAGTGGTAGAGAAAGATAGATAATTTTATTGTCATTTTTCAGATAGAAGAGTGGCTAAAGGTTAAGAAAAACTTTTAATGCACATTTCAACCAGTAAATGATGAAGTTTGTATTTGCACTCAAGTTACTTGGCTTCAACTCATCTGTCCAATTACCATTTCAGACTATCAAAGGATAAAAAGCCAGTTTAGATCTCTTACAAATAAATAAGAGGAAGTTAACATTCTGTGAAAAGTTGGGCACTGAACCTGAACAGATGATTCAGAGGACACCTCTCCCTTCTGTTCTTTGAAGTATTCATTATGTCCAAAGGTAATGGTCTGGACATCTTTCTATGAAATAATACAAGTAGGAAATTCTGTAATTTTCAAAATAATAACAACCGCTAAATTGTATAAACAGGATAATAGAAGTGTTACAATCTCAGCATAATGTCAAACTGAACAAAAAAAATTGTTTATACCATGTAATGGCACATGCAGTTCAAAAGCTAAAACAGTTGTGTTTATTTTTATAGGCTTTTGAAAACATTTTTATTGAATAATCATGTATTTTAATCATTTGAAAATTGCTGTAAAGTTCATTGTGAAGGCACTGGATATAATATAATGGCTTAAGGTGAAGAAACTAAAATATATTTACGATTACTTTATCTAAACCATTACTTTCAATTACTCTATAAAAATAAAAAACTAATAGAAAACTATTAGGCAGTTGACACAATGAAACAGAGAAAGCTAAAATGTCATGTTTAAATATAATTCATGTGGAATTTTATTCTATAACTAATATAAAGGCTATTCCATTCTAGTATAAATATTGAATGTACATTATTTATAACACACAATTCTGTCCCTAAAAGTTTTAAGTTATTTTTAACCAAAAAAGACATAAAATGATGGATACTAATAAGATATAAGGCAATATTCAACATATGTACATATTTTAAAATATTAGGTCAGAGTAAAGGCATTTGTTTTCTTAAACCTTTATATTTAAAATATATTTAATTTTAAAATATTTTTATTTATATATGAGAATCTTACACATTTCTACAATTCTGTTTGGTTCTACCTATCCCTGACTCTACTTCTCAATTCTCTGAGAACATCTTCCAATAAATTGTTATTTCAATATAATATACTCTTCTTCCATTTTTGTTTAATATTAATATTGCAATTAATGCTGCTGCCCACATGCACATGGGAGGGGCTACCCACTGGAGCATGAGCAACTTATCAATGGCCAAATACTCTCCAAAATTTCACTCCCACATCTAGCAGCTGTCAAGTGACAAAAGCATGTACCATTTTGCTCATGGCATTGGCAGTTGTGTGTGAGTCCAGAATTTCAGGACATTTTCCCTCATCTTTCAACTCTTGCGTTGTTTCTTTCCTCTCATTTACATTGATCATAAGGCTTCTGTTTTGGGAGAAGAGGGTTGATATAGGGTTTTTTTTTTTTAATAGTGGTCACTCAAAGTCACATTTTCTCAGCATTTTGATTAGATATGAGTCAAAAATTACTATTGACCCATACTCAAAAACCTTCCCTAGCCAAGGTTTATAGCAGCAGTTCAGAGCACAGAAATATATGAGTATAAAAGTAAACTTTTAGAAAGGCATTTTTCCAACATGAACATTTAGAAAAACAACAACATATGTTCCATTCTAGGCCATATGGTACCCACACCACTGGGCTTCTAACCAGGTTTACAGTATAAGGAATGCATTCACTCCTAGAGAGAGGGCATTAGATCCTAGACGAAAAGGATTGGGTTTCCTATAACCATCACGCCATTATAGCACAAATTAACTCTCCTTACGTGTCAGGTAAGGATTGAAGTATGCAGGGTCCAGCAATTTTTAAGACCATTTATGTCTTTTCTCTTTTCTCCCTGATAAGCCTTCATAGTACCACAACAGCTAGCAAACCTGCTGGAAGTTCTCCAATCATTTTCCTTCCATATTCATTCCATGCTTAGAACTTTCTGTACCAAATAATCTTCCATTTAGTTTCACTTACGGTCTACTATCCCATTTCCTTTAATATATCACCCATGATGGCCAATAGACCCATTATTAGTTACTAGTTATGTATGTTGCTATAATAATAACAGTAATAACAACAACAATGACAACAACAACAACAATAATAATAATAAGCAACTATGACCAGAAGAAACATAGAATGAAGAGTTTATTTTTCACTTGTTTTCTAGGAGAGTCCATAATTGCAAGGGAAATAGTGGGTGGCTGGAAAAAGAAGCAGAGAGATTGTTTCATCAACTATGTTCAATAAAAATCTGGAGCAAATAGGCAGCCTACCATGAGTGTTGTACTTCTTCTTACAAGGTAGTACCTTTAAAAATAGTGGTTATCGATCTTCCTAATATAGATCCTCATGTTGTTATGATCCCCAACCATAAGACCATTTTGTTGCTATTTCATAGCAATAATTTGTTATTATTATAAATATTAATGTAAATATTTGCTATACAAGATGTCTGAAAGGAATTGTGACCAACAGTTTGAGAACCTATGTAAGGTTCCATCACCACCAAACAATACCACCAGCTATGGACCAAGTGTTCCAGTGATGCTACAAGGAATATTTCTCATTCAATCTATCACAGCCCCTTTCTGGTTCTATGGCTTCCAGGTGTAGTGGAAAAGCACAAAATGTTGAAGAGTCAAAGAGAGCATCCTCTTATGAGGAAGCACACAGTTATTATATAATTATAATATATTGTTACTTAAAAAAAACAGACAACTTTTAGCAAAGCCCAGAACCTATGATTATGATAGTGAAAACAAAACATTAAGTAAACGAGATGGAAATAAACAAACACTTTCTGCCCAAAGACAGAACAGGCACAGTTTCATCAGGTTTGGCAGCCTGCCCACAGGTTGCTGGACACCTGGAAGAAACTCAGCAGGAAAGTTCTCCTTCCTAAGTGCAGGAGTGAGTCCACATTTCCTCCCTACTGTCTATCCCAGAAGGGACCATCCTGAACTGTCAAGGCGCAGGTGGCAGTGCTGCCTGGAAACAGACACTTCTTGCCCATGGTCAGAGCAGTGCCCAGTTGCAACAGAACTGGGCACTGCCATCAGAACTCACAGCCTACCCAGAAAGCCAAATAAACACCCAGAAACAATCTCTTTCTGGAGATCACGGGCCAACAGACACACAGGAGAGAAAAGGTCATGTAAGAGAAAACAAGTTTGCCTAGCTTCAACAATAACAAGATGGCAAGAGGCAAGCACAAGAATCTAAGGAACGGAAACAAAGACAACCTGGCAACATCAGAACCCAGTTCTTCCAACATGGCAAATAGTGGATATGCTAACTCACCAGAACAAACATTTAAGACTTAAAATGATACATCATAATGATGATGGAGATCCTCAAGAATCAAATAAATAACATACTTAAAGAAGTACAGAAAAGACAGAAGAACACATGCAAACAAGTTGAAGCCCTTAAAGGGAACACACACACACACACACAGACACACACACAAAGAAAACAAACACAAAAATTACTTCAAGAGCTAAAGGAAAGCACAAACAAACAGGTGAAGAAACTGAAAACAGAAATGCAAACAGTGAGGACATCACAGAAGGTTACAACCCTAAAGATGGAAACCCTAGAAAAGACATCCGGAGTCATAGATGCAAGCATCACAAACAGAATACAAGAGATGGAATCGAAAATCTCAGAAGCGGAAGAGACCTTAGAAAAAATTGACACAACAGTCTGGGAAAATGAAAAAAAATCAAAAAGATTCTAAGCTAAAACATCCAGGAAATCCAGGACAAAGGACAAAACCAAACTTAAGGATAATAGGTCGAGAAAAGAGCAAAGACGCCAAATTAAAAGGACCAGTAAGTATCTTCAAGAACATTATAGAAGAAAGCTTCCATAACCTAAAGAAAGAGATTACCTTGAACATTTAAGAAGTCTACAGAACCCCAAATAATTGGACCAGAAAAGAAATTCTTCCCGATACATAACAGTTAAAACAACAAATTTTCAAAACAAAGAATACTAAGAGCAATAAGGGGTAAAGGACAGGTAACATATAAAGGTAGACCAATCAGAACTACAACAGACTTTTCCACAGAGACTATGAAAGCTAGAAGATCCTGGACTGACATAATACACACCCGAAAAGAACACAAATGCCATCCCAGATTACTATATACAGCAAAACTCTAATTGCCATAGATGGAGAAACTAAGATAGTCCAGGAAAAAAACAAATTTACAGAATATCTGTCCACAAATTCAGCACTAAAAAAATAAAAGATGGAAAACTCCACAATGAGGGAAATTTCACCATAGGAAAATCAAGAAAGTAATCTTGCAACAAACACCAAAGAAGAGAAGCAACAAACATAAATTTACATCTAACAAAATAAATAGCAGAAAACAACAATCACTATTTCTTAATATCTCTTAATATCAATGGACTCAATACCCCAATAAGAAGACATAGACTATCAGAATGGATATGAAAACAGGATCAAACATTTTGTTGCATACAGGAAACTCATCTCGGCAACAAAGACAGGCACTACCTCAGAGTCAAAGGTTGGGAAAAATGTTTCCAAGCAAATGGTCCCAAGAAACAAGCTGGAGTATCCATCCTAATATCAAATAAAATAGATTTTCAATGAAAAGTCATCAAAAAGAGAAGGTAGGACACTTTTTACTTATCAAAGGAAAAATATAATAGGATAAATTCTCAATACTGAACATTTAAATACAAGGGCACGTGCATTCATAAAAGAAACTCTACTAAAGCTCAAAGCATATATTGTACCACACAATAAAAATGGGAAACTTCAACGCCCCACTCTCATCAATGGAAAGATTATGGAAACAGAAACAGAACAAAGAAGCAGTGAAACTAAGAGAAGCTATGTATCAAGTGGATTTAACAGACATCTATAATGTATTTCATCCTAAAACAAATATATATACCTTCTTCTCAGCACCTCATAAACCTCTCTCAAAATTGACCATATAGCCAGTCACAAAAAAAGGCCTCAACAGATACAAGAAGATCGAAATACCCCCATGCATCCTATCAGATTACCATGGACTAAGGCTTTTTTTTTTTTTTTTTTAATAACAACAAAAACAACAAAAAGCTCACATACACATGGAAGTTGAACAATGCTCTGCTCAATGATAACATGGTCAAGAAAGAAATAAAGAAAGAAATCAAGAATTTTTTAGAATTTAACAAAAATGACACCACTCCATACCCAAACTTATGGGATGCAATGAAAGCAGTATTGAGAGGAAAACTCATAGCTCTGAGTGCCTCCAAAAAAAAAAAAAAAAAGAAAGAAAAAGAAAAAGAAAAAAGGAAAAAGAAAAAGAAAAGGAAAAAAAGAAAACCTGGAGAGAGCATACACTAGCAGCAAACTGGGCTTGATAAAATTGCAAAGTTGTAAGGCAAAGGACACTGTAAACGAACAAAATGGCAACCAACAGATAAGGAAAAGTTTTTTACCAGTTCTATATCGGATAGAGGTCTAGCATCTAATATATACAAAGAACTCAAGATGGTAGACTCCAGAGAATCAAATAATTCTATTAAAAATGGGGTACAGAGCTAAAAAAAGGAAATCTCAAGTGAGGAATATCGAATGGCTGAGAAGCACCTAAAGAAATGCTCAACATCCCTAGTCATCAGGGAAATGAAAATCAAAACATCCTTGAGATTCTACCTCATACCAGTCAGAATGGCTAAGATCAAAAACTCAGATGACAGAAGATGCTGGTGAGGATGTCCAGAAAGAGGAACACTCCTCCATTTTTGGTGGGATTGTAACTGGTACAACCACTCTGGAAATCTGTCTTGTGGTTACTCAGAAAATTAAACATAGTACAACTTGAGGACCCAGCTATACCACTCCTAGGCATATACCCAAAAGAAACTCCAACATCTAACAAGGACACATGTACAACCATGATCATAGCAGTCTTATTTATAATAGCCAGAAGCTGGAAAGAACCCAGATGTCCTTCAACAGAGGAATGGATACAGAAATTGTCGTACATATAAACAATGAAGTACTACTCAGCTATCAAAAACAATGACTTCATGAAATTCCTTGGCATATGGATGGAACTTAAAGCTATCATCCTGAGTGAGGTAACCCAGTCACAAAAGAACACTCATGGTATGTACTTATAAGTAGATACTAGCCCAAAAATCTCAAAATATTCAAGGAACCATTCACAGAACTTTGGAATCTCAAAGAGAAGGAAGGTCAGAAAGGGGATGCCTCAATCTTTCTTAGAAGGTAGAACAAAACATTCATGGGAGAAAATAAAAGAGCAGATAGTGGAGCAGTGATTGGAGAAAAGATCATCCAGAGACTACCTCAGATGGGGATACACCCCATATGCACCCAATAAACTGAAGCACTATTGCTGATGACAAGTAGTGCTTACTGGTAAAAACCTGATATAAATGCCTTTTCCCAGGCTCTGCCAGAGTTTGGTAGATACAGTTGAGGATACTGACAGCTAACCATCTGATTGAGCACAGGGACCCCCAAAGAAAGAGCTAAAGGATTGAAGGAGCTGAAAGGGTCTGAAACCTCATGGGAAGAACAAAATTATCAACTAACCAAACCCACCACAGCTCTCAGAGACTAAAACACCAACCAATGAGTTCCCATAGAAAGACCCATGGTCCCCGATGCATATGCAGCAGAAGATAGCATTTTCTGACCTAAATTGGAGGAGGGACTTGTGGTCCAGTGAAGGCTTGTTTTCCTAGTGGAGAAAAATAACAATTTGCTGAGGTAGCAGAGGGTTATTGGGAGAGGGAGCACCTTCATGGAGGCAATGAGATGGAGAGGTGGAGTGGGATTGTGGGAAAGGAACAACATCTGAAATGCAAATGCAGAGATTATTCAATAAAAAGAATAAATATATAAAATAAATAAACACTTTAATTTCAGTACTTGGTTGGCAAAGGCAGGAACATTTGGCTCCCTTGCAAATTTGAGGCTAGCCTAGTCTGAACCAAAAATCAAGGTCATCCTGGGCTGCACAAAACAATGAAACTATTTTTCAATAAAGAATAGTAATCTTTTTAAATAAAAAAACACTAAATACAGAGAATACCCAATTAAAAATAAAAGAAAATACTTAGAGAAAGATTAAGCAAGAGAAAAGACAAAAGAAAAATCACTGGTATAATGCAATGGTATATAAGATACAAAAGCATATATTTTGGCTACTTGCAGTAATGTGACACACAATTTAGTTTATATTAACAAGTTTGTTTCATTAGTGTAATTTATATAATGTATGCTATTTTTAATTTAAAAGAAATAACATAAAATTCATTGTAAATAGCCCAGAAGTAAAAAACTTCTACCATTTCAATCTTTATTTATGAAAGGGTCCAGGAAGGGAAATAAAGATTTTTAAATAAATTGCCTATAATAGGCCCAAAATGGCAGCTATTTAGAATGTTTGGCAGTATTTAATTATGACACAGAACTTGTGCATTTCTAGCCTAGGATCCTTGGGTAACACCAAATAATATTTGTATAAAATAATTAGTAATATAATGCCTTCTAATGATGTTCTGCTATAGTTACTGATCAGTGCCTTGTTCAACCATCATCAAAGAAGCTTCCCACTGCAGCAAATGAAAAGATACATAGAGACCCACAGCCAGACATTATCAGTGAGGGAACTTGGAACACACAGCCTTGAATGGAATGTCTTCAGGAGAAGGAGAAGGAGGAGGAGAAGGAGGAGGAGGTGGTGGTGGTGGAGGAGGAGGAGGAGGAGGAGGAGGAAGAGGAGGAGAAAGAGGAGGAGGAGGAGGAGGAGGAGGAGGAGGAAGAGAAGAAGAAGAAGAAGAAGAAGAAGAAGAAGAAGAAGAAGAAGAAGAAGAAGAAGAAGAAGAAGAAGAAGAAGAAGAAGAAGAAGAAGAAGAAGAAGAAGAAGAAGAAGAAGAAGAAGAAGAAGAAGAAGAAGAAGAAGAAGAAGAAGAAGAAGAAGAAGAAGAAGAAGAAGAAGAAGAAGAAGAAGAAGAAGAAGAAGAAGAAGAAGAAGAAGAAGAAGAGGAAATACAGAAGAGTGTATATGTCAGAAAAGGCAGAGGACACTCAAAAAACTGGCCCTTGTAATCCACAGGAGCAAAGCTGGTGTGAACCTACAGAGTATGAAACAGCAAGCAAGGATCTGCACCAGGTCCACAGCACTCATTATTTATGGCTTCCAGTTTAGAGTTTTTATGGGATTCTTGAGAATGAGAATGAGTGAGTCTCTGGTTCTTGTGCCACCTCTTTGACACTTTTCCTTCTGTGTGGCTCTACTTTGGTGTGTTACTCTTGGTCTTATTTTATTATTATTCACTTTGTTATATTAAAAAAGAGTGAATAAAATCTAGTTAATAGGGTAGAGGTAAACAACTGTTCTGTCATGTGTATCTGCTCGAAAGGAGAGAACCAATATTTTTTCCAATAGCTATGCCAATTACTACAGAGCAGGCCTCATGGTCAGTAGGTGACCAACATATAATAGAGTCCAGTAAATTTTGTAGGTTTTTATGTTGCACCATTTTGTTATTTTATTTATTTTGGTGTGTTTTTTTTTTTTTTTTTTTTTCCTTATTTTGTTGGACAGGTCACTGTTTTTGTATGGGGAAATTTGTTCTTGAGAAAAGTTAAAGTTGCACAGGTAGGAAGGGAGAAAGATATGGAATTACATGAAAAGAGGAAAGATATGACCAGAATATATTCTAATTTAAAAACAGTTTTAAATAATAAAAATATAATAAAATTTTAAAAAGATGGAAAAATCCCACTTCTTCATATTCCTAAAGATAAACAGAATAATTCAATAACCTGAAGTGATTATTCAACAAGTACTTGTAATTAAAATACTACTAATAAAAATCTTCTTACTGATTTAAAACTGTATTCAAATGAAAATATGTAAATGTTTCTAAATGCTCCTATGGTCTGTTCCAACTTTAACCAGAGATAAAGCCTAAAGATATCAATCCTAATAAATTCCACAGAGTCTATCTAGTTAATTCATCTATATATCCCGTCTCTCAAATATTTATACATTTTCATTATTAGCAACATGAAGAGAAAAAACAGTTAGCCTTCAGAAAATACTATTACTTTTTTTGCCAGGTTGTCAAAGGACCTACAATGAACCAGTTAAGGCTGGAAGAATGTAGTCTCAGTTTCAGAGAGCTCGGGCTTCCATTATTTCTTGCTAATAGACTTCTGTTTTTAAAAGAAGTATCTGCATTTCATACTTTTATCATAACTTTTAAATCACACATCCATTCTTTTGACAAAAGACATAATAGACTATTGAAAGAGGAAAGAGTCATGCTGCCTCTTCATTCCAGAGACTTTGGTTAGTCATGGTGGAGCAAAGCAACTTGCAATTCCATAGTCATAAAACAGCAAGTGAAACATAAGTATAGCTTTTACTAACTGCTTTTCTCTCTGTAGTCACAGGGGACTTGATACTCCTCTCTGTATTCCTGGCAATTATATCCTCTCAGTCAATACTTTCTAGAAATACCTTTTCTAATATACATAGATGCAATCTTTCCTGTCTCCAAGGCTCTTCTCAATCCAATTATTTTGAAGATCAAGATTAATCATCACAGTGTATATGCAGTTTTCTTGGTTATGAAATACTAGGTTAGTGCAAACAGAATAACAGCTTCAGGGTATGAAATTTAAATTATTGTATTTAGGTTAAAAACACATACATCAAACAAAATACAAATCATCACAAGCAAAAGTATTATTGCCCAAAAGAAATTAAGATTGCTTATTTCTGTAAGCCTCCGAAACCACGTGTGCTTTTGGTTCTCACTGAACTCTTTGAAAGCATTTTTGCATCCTGTTGCTTGTGGTAGCACTTTTCCTATATGAAGTGTGGAGATGCTTAGAAAATAAATGACATCTTGTTGCTAAGAGACCAGATAAATATGTTGGATAAGAAAAATCTTCACAACAAAATTCATTCAGCCTTTGAAGCATTGCTTGTCTAATTGTGAGTGAATATTGAATTGGGTACTTTCTGTTTTAGTGTGTCTTGTGGATTTGATGAACAAAATTTCCAGACCCCCAGTGGATCAGATGATGCTAAGGTCCAGTTTGAGCATGAAGAGAGTCCAGAGAAAACTGGAGATGGGAATGATGCTGACTCAATAATGACTCAGAGTCAGTAGTGTATGCAAGCTCTCAGTACAAGCCCTCTCTCTGTTCTCTGAAGATTCTCATCATGCATTCTTCTCCCTTTTCCTTGTGTTAGCCTTCTCCCAACCAGAAAGCTTGAACCCAGTCTTTTGTTGACCAAAGTTACATCATTAAGACTTTGATCGTTGTTAATAGCCTTCAAAAATTCTTAAAATTACAAAAATACTATGAATCCTGAATCAATATCCCCACCCCCTGTTCCCTTAGAGCAGAAACTAAACACAAAGCAAAGCACATTTTTTTTATTTGTAGGTTTATACAGCCTGTTCTTCATGGGTAGCTTGTGGATTCCTGGTACAGTAGACAGCAGTCTTTAATAAGTATTTTCATGTAAGAAGAAAAAAAATGACAAACTACTGAAATTAAAATGATTTCTTACTAAGTTTTGAATTTATGTAAGTCAAGTGGTTAAGCTCTTTCTAATACCTTTCCAACCATTATCATATCCCACTCTTCAAATAACTAAGAGAACAAAGTACTAACATTTTATATGCTTCTACAACATCATTTTATTCTTTAATTTTCTTCATCCTAGCTATTCCATTGCCTCAAGTGTGCTCCTTGAAATACTATTTAATTCCAAAGTCATATAAAAATTCCTATTTTCCCACCCATTCCTTTTCTTCTTGAGACCACTTTAACTCTTTATCTTTGATGTTCCCTGGTATTCCCTGGCTAATGGATGTAGCTGTCATTTTAACCAGAGGTGCATATGTTTCTTTATGATTCCAAATTTAATGACAAGTATGGCAATAACTATTGATAGAAAGGGCCATGTAAGCTTTTATTGCTTCTGTAGTTATGTTTTCTAAAATCCAATGCCAAGTGGGAGGTGCATTCCTTGTTCTCCACAGACTTGTGACCATCTCAATTCTTCATTCCTGAAGAACTGCACCTGTTTCATTTATTATGGTGTAATTAGCACTGAGTAATGGGGAAAACATATTCTTCAGAAAGAAAGATTGAAAGTTAAGATAGCGCATCAGCTGCAGGTCAACAGCTACCATCATCACACATAGGAATCATGGGGACTAATTGCTTGGCAATGCTCTATGGACAGGAACTGTGTCACACCTTCCCTTATACAGCCATGCTGAAGCAGGCAGGACGATAAGGCAGGACTATTATATTTGAAGTAAGGGCAAATTTGGCCTTGTAAGATGCTGTACTGCTTCTCAGTACCACTACTGAGATGACATCACCAGCTGTCATTAATGTTCCATCATTCACTGCACATTACTTTGTGACAGATATATGACTCATTGTTGTTGCACAGATAAGAGACAGCTAAAAGTGTACAATTAAAGAGCATGATCAGTTCATGAGGCACACAAATACTGAACTCTTTAGCCTTTGTAGTTTGATTTAAATATGGAGGCTCATTGAATGTCCCTCATTGAAATCTTTAGCAAATTTTTATGCATTTATAGGCAAATGAGTCTTAATGATTAATATTAATTATTAATTGTCAAATTCTGGTGGTCAACTGCCATGTTTCTCATTCTTATGGCTCTCCTTTGTGAAATGCCTTGAACCACTGCACTCTGTTAATCAGAAGTTCCAGGAACAATTATCTTGTTGATATTGTGAATGGTGCCACTTCTTTACAACTCATTTACAATCCATATATCCCTCTAGTTTGCTTTCTTGTCTAGTATCATTTCCGTAGCATAAAATAACTATGAAACAAACAACAATTAGTAAACCATTACCAAAAAAAAAGAAATAAATCACATTAACATGATAAATAACAGTAGCATTTAATAAGAATGTATTTAGAAATTAAATAACGAAAATTAACAATTTAAAACCTACAATTATTTTTGTAACTATACTAATATCATAACCATGGCTCTTCTACACATACCACAGCTTGCATAAAAACTTGGTGGCTTATGATTATTTACAAACACTGGGCTATAAGCTAGGCTAGTTCACTAACTCTAAACTTAATATATCATTTATTCTAACCTGAGTTCAGCAATTGCTTGTTTTCTTTACTCAGATTCTTGGACCCATCTCTTTTGCATCCTGATCAAAAATTTCTGGGATGACTCTCTAAGCTGGAAGTCTTATCCAGATTTCCTGCTAGAAGTTCTGCTTCATCTTTATTTCCATTGGATATTTATTGACAGATGATTCCTCCACACAGTTTATCCCCTCTCTTATTTAATAAAAAGTACCTTTTATATCAATCAACAAATTCAATAAACTAAATACAAAAGGAACAATAATAAAAACTATCAAGTATAAATTACGCTGGCAATGTCTGGTTCATATGCATTTGTCAACCCTGGAGAACATACTCTGCTATCTATTCTATCTTGGTTAGCCCCAAGTTCTGTTCATAAATTAATTTATATCATAGCTTGCATTTATTAATCTATAAATATTCCTTTAGACCTTAAAACATTTTCTCAAATCCTATAAACTAAAGCTTAATTGTAAGACTATAGCAATATAGTCTTAAACTGTATCAGAAACCTTTGAAGAATAAATGTTACAGAAAAAACAGGAAATATAGATTAAAAAGCTTTCAAACAATGAAAATGGCAGAGATTTATAGCTGCCTGAACAATCACTAAAATACCTCTGCAATGTTGGAGCATCATCTTCAGCTTTCTGGCTCAAAGAATCTGACAGACCATTTTGTGAATCAAAAATTATTTCTTTTAGGGTGTTTCTATTAATTTCATCCCCAACCTCCATAAACACTGTAAGCTCTTTGCACGTGTTCATATTCTGCCAACAATGAGCTAATCTTAGCATTAGTAAAGGGTATCATAATTTCTGTTGTGTCTGTTCCTGTTAATCAACAAAGTCTATTTTTTTTCTTTCAGAACCAATTCAGAAATCATTTCTACATTAATATTTAATTTTTTACTATGTGTGCTAAAAATGTCTATCTTGAGATATAATCTTCTCTTTTTGTAAGAATTCACATGGGAGAATGTGTAGAATGAAAAATAACCAAAATGTGAAACATCTTTGACCTAAACAATCTACATGTGAATCCTGTAATTTCTGTTTTTTACCAGGGCCAATTTTCTCCCAGCCTCAGCTGATTATTTTTTTAAATATTTAAGTTTATATCACCTTATAAGATTTAAAACAAATTATTTACCTCTTTAGTGGTAAATCCAATTATGAGACATAGCCAATTAACATCTCTACCATACTTTTGAGAGTCATTAATATTTCTTAATTGGTCTCATCTAATTTGTACTTTCTGTGGTCAAATCTTTTTTGGACTTATCTTATATCCTACATAACCAATAGAATCTCCTTTTTTATTATTTTAGGAGCAATTTGTAATGCCCAACAAAACAAAATTCTCTTCATTTCATCCAACATTTTTCTAAGGTATTTGCATTTGAATCAGTCAGTAAGATATCATCCATATAATGGTAAATTTTAGACTGAGAAAACTGCCTATGAATTATTTCTAGTGGATGCTGTACAAAATATTTGCTTAAGAAAGGATTATTTAACATTCCTTATGGCAAAATTCTTCAATGTTATCTGCTTACTAGACAACTATTATTACAAGTAGTACTGAGAAAGCAAACTAATCCCTATCACACCATGCAAAGGGATTATAAAAAAGCAAACTTTTGAATAAGTCAATATGCTAGGCCATGCCTTAGGTAACAAGGAACGCAATGGGATTGCATGCAGTAAAGAACCTAGTAGCTAAGTGAATTTATTTATTACTTATATTGTTAGTATTTTTGCAAATTTAAGATCTCTTATTAATGACAAATAAAGAAGAATTTCTAGGGCTGCTGTACTCTTCTATATATTGAGCCTCCTGCTCCTCTTGGACTAGCTGTTTCCTGACTGCATTTTTTTTGTTATAGGCCATTGTTCTACCCAAACATATCTGTCAGCTTGCCACTTTAATGGCAGGGAAGCCTGTGATCTACCAGCAGTTGCTCTTATATATAAAGTTGAAGAGTTAGCCTCTGCTTTATCCTGCTTTTGGATATCTTAAATAGTCTGTAACTGTCCTAATTTTAATTTTAAAATGTCTTTATTAGGAAATTCTCTTTTTATATAACTTGGTTTTAAAACTAAACAGTGCTAATCTTTGCTTCTCTTCATTGCAATAGATCTCTTCCCCATATATTTATGGCTATGTTGGCAAAATATCTATTTAGCTTTCCCATTTTATAATCTGATCATATGCGTTTAAACCATTTTAGACTTTTTTTAAACCTGAGACAATGTCCCAATTCTTAACAGTTGTGTAGTAGTCAGTTAGATTACAGGAATGGTGTGGTATTGTAGTTACAGCTGCTTCTTCATCCACTAATCATTATATACAAACCCATGTAATTCCATCTAACTGTAATTTTAAATTTGGTCTTTTATCAGTTATAGTAATTTTACAAAATACATGTTTCTTGATAACTTTAAAATATCTTGTCCTATCTAAAGGAGCTGCTTTATCTCTGGCAAATAGTTTATTTAAGTTTTGAGCAGCTCTTTTTATCATACCGGGCTTTAAGTTTTTTTTTTTTTGTTTTTTTTTTTTTTTTCTAGTTGCTTTTCAGAATAATTTGTTCTTGGGGAAATTTCTTAGACAGTTTACTAATGTTAAATAAGTGGCTCAAATATATTTGGATGACCGACATTCATGAGCCTTATGTCCATTCTATATACATCTGCATTTCACAGGAAACCTCCACAAATTATTATAGAAGAATTTATCCCAAGAAACTGTTTGTCTACAGTTTTTTGGGAGAATGACCTGTTCTTTCACAGTAGTAAAAATGGGAATTTGGTGTTTTTATATCTACTGTAATGGGTTTCTAACCACAACTTAATCATGAGCATTAAATTGTGTATCTGCAGAAGTTTTGATTATAGAGAGGTGAGGATCTAGCTACTAAATATCTAGTAGCAGTTTTGCATTATGCATTATCATTTTCAAATACTAAAGATTCAATTTTTGTTCTATAAGTTGTGTCTAATATTGCCTTATTTAGGGTTAGAGTGAACCTTTGTAAAAAGTCAGTGAACGATTCATTTGAACCTTGAGTTATTTTGGTAAATGATTCAGCTGAACCCTGCTGCTTAAACTTGCCCAAGCATTTAAGAATACTGTATAGCATTGTTCTAGGATAGCATCATAAATGATAATCTGTACTCATAATTCAAAATATGAACCTTCACCTGGTAATTGTTCTCTGACAATATTAGTGCCTCTAGTTCTATTTGATTGTTCCATGATTGAAGCCTCATCTGTTCATCATGCTAATCACTGTATATAAGAGCTAGGCTATACAAGGGCTGTCAAAAAATATCTCCAATCTTTTGGAATTATATAAATTTTTATAGCCCAATTAGTGTTATGCCAAAATGCCTTTAAAAATCTGTATATGTACCACCTTTTTAAAAAATAAAGTTTAAGAGAGGAAAAAACTATGTTTTACAAATGACAAGAATAACATTACTGCTTCCTTAAATCTTTTTAAATCTTGTGCCTCTGTAGGTTACCACCAAATTTCCTGGTAACCCTTTGGTGATCTCTAATCTTCATCTAATTCCAATAAAAATTTAGGAAAATCAGTTTAGGTTTTGTAAAAATATAGGTTACCTTTTGGTAGTCTTGTTATATGGTAGTGTTTTAGACTTTAGGTTAGATATATTTAAACTTTTCATGATTTAAAGTGTTGTCTAAATTTTGTTCTAATCTTCATAACTTAACAAAGACTTTTTTCAGTCTCTTCCTTATCTAAGTCTGACTTCTTATGATCTCTCTTTAAAAGGATATATAAAATTGCAATTGTTACTTGAAAAAAAATTGTATGCAGATAAATGAAACAAGATCATATGGAATCCAGATACATTGTCCCATTGGGTTTCTTTCCACTTTTAAAATAGAAAATGCTTTTCTTTATTAATCTCTAAATCTTTTCTTCAGAGAGTTTCTTTCTATAACTTTCTATATTCACCTTTTTTCTTTCTTTCTTTCTTTCTTTCTTTCTTTCTTTCTTTCTTCCTTTCTTTTCTTCTTTCTATAGTATTTAGCATATTTTCAAAGATACCTAGATAGAGGTTTGTATCTGGGCTTGAATTCTTTCTGCATGTTGTTTCAAATGCTCATTCTGTGGTTCAGGTAGCCCATGATACTGAAGACTGGCTCTATCCCCTCAGCCTGGTCCAGCAAGTTGCCCCACTGGTACTTTAGGCCTTCACCCACAGACACCTGCCAGTATTCTCAGACTCATGTGACCTGCTAAACTGAGCTGAACTGGGCTGGCACCTCTCACTATGCACTCTTCTGGGGGTCCAGTGGGCCCACACTGGGCTGTTGATTCTGCTATAGGCCACAAGGAGGGCCATGCCTCCCATCAGACAGCATACTAGCTTTCCAGAGCAGCAGGGAACTCTGAGAATTGTTTGTCTGTAGGGCTATGCTCTGAGGCTCCACTTTCCTGATCTTCCCACTGTTCACAGGCTTCTTCTTTCTCTGTATCAGGCAATCAGTGCACGTATAATGAAGTGTCTTAGTCAGTATTCTATTGCTATGAAGAGACACTATGCCCATGGTAAATTTTAAAATGGAGAACATTTAATTAAATATAGCTTACAGTTCAGAGGTTTAGTCCAATTTTATCATGGTGGAAAGCATGGCAGCAGGCAGGAAGATGTGTTGGGGAAGATGATAATGCACACAGGCAGGAGGAAGACATACAGAGGAGAGAGAGAGAGGGAGGAAGAGAGAGAGAGAGAGAGAGGGAGGGAGGGAGGGAGGGAGAGAGAGAGAGAGAGAGAGAGAGAGAGAGAGAGAGAGAGAGAGAGAGAGAGAAATAGAGAGAGAGGCAGAGGCAGGGACAGACAGGCAGAGACAGAGACAAACAGAGTGAAACTAGACATGACATCGGTTCTTAAAACCTTAAAAGCCCATCTTTAGTGACTACTTCAAAAAAACTATACCTACTTTATCAAGGACACTCCTCTTAATCCTCTCAAATATTTCTTGATGACAAAGCATTCAAATATATGAACGTATGATACCATTTTTCTTCAAACCATAACAGTGAAGGAATATAAAAATAGACAAAAAATTATTTTGCCCTTAATTACCATAACTATAATGATCATAAACAGCAAATTTTAAATGGTCCCCAAAAAACTGAGATATATGCAAAAGCATGCAAACAAATTAATCAACCCATGAACAGAAACCAAAATCATTTCTTCAGGAAGAACCATCTAATGGAGTATGCCTAGAAAATATCTAAGGATACAGTTATACTACCTGACTTACAGAATACTTAAGAAATCTATAGGTATGTTGGTTGAATACTAAAAATCTTTAAAGGAAGTAAGAACCATAGATTCATAAGCTTGTATTTAAAAAAATCTGTAAGTATTTGACCTTAAATCATTTTCCAGGGAATGGTGCCCATAACTATAATCCAAGTCAGTATCAGGAGGTTGGAGAAAAGGATTGTATGTTTAAATCCAGGCTTAACTGTGTGGGGAGATTTGTAGGATTCAGGAGCATTTGACTACAGAGGGACACTCCATTTCAGACAAATAAAATAAAGTAGCATTCAGATGCTCCAAGAGGAAGTAGGAGGCAGACTGTTAATGTTCAAAAACTATCAAGTGTGGCAGACATTCACTCTACCACCAATTTGCAATGCAACTGAAGAAGAGAAATGGGGAATCTTCTCATAACTATGGAGAAAGTTCTTCCCAGTAGATAGAATTGAGTCTGTCTTTGCCCTGCATAGCTGTGGAGGCTCACATGAGGATATTTTCATTTCATCTAAAAGAGTAGGTTAGTATCATCAGTAAACATCTCCATAACCAATAAATAAAAATGGCATTCAAAACAACTGGGAGCTAATTAAACACAGACTTAAGTCCCTCATGCCATGAAGGCTGACTCAACAGTCACAGAGCAGCTTCCAAGAATATGGGTGTCTCAAAAATTTCCAAATGTGGTAACAGAGACTGAATGACCACATTAGGTTACTATTAATGGACATGTAGAATTCTTAGGGAAACCTCAAATCTCAGATTCTTCCTACATTGTCTGTATTTTTTTTAATTCACTTGTTGCATTTTTTAAATTTTTCTGTTTTCTCTTTTTAGCTTTATCTGTTTTTTTCATTAAAAAATCAAATGCTGGGTTAAAAAAAAATGTTTTTCAGAGAAAAATTCTCAGGGGGAAGAGCCCTCTGTCTACAGTCTCCTCACAGAAGCCTCCAGATACTTTATTGCTTCTACACATCCTTGAAGGAATCCTTTGTCTAAAATTCAGTACTTAATGAATTACCTATTGATTGTTGAACATGGTCTATCAATTTTCTAGTTTACTATTTTCCCACATGAAGTAAAATTGAGCTTTCTTTTTCTTATTTTTTAGAAGAATTTTTTTCCAAAATTTTTATTTTCTTTAATCATTTTTACTGTCCAGTTGTGTTCCCCTTCTTGTTCTGTTATGCCCTCCAATAGTTCTTTATCCATTCCTCTCCTGTCTCCAAGATGTTCCCATACTCCTATACTCCCACATCCTGCCAGACCTCCCCATTTCCTGGGGTCTTAAGTCTCTCAAGGGTTAAGTACCTCTTTTCTCATTGAGGCCAGACTAGGCAGTCCTCTGCTCTATATGTGTTGGGAGCCTGGTTCCAGCTACTATATGCTACCTGGTTGATGGCTCAGTGTCTGAGAGCACTCGTGGGTACAAATTTGTTGAGATTGCGGGTCTTCCTATAGGATTATCCTCTTCCTGAACTCCTTTCAGCCTTTCCCTAATTCACCCACAGGGGTCCCCTGCTTCTTGGGCAGCTGCTTGGAAGGTAGACATGCTAGGCTACTGTCTGTAAATACATCAAAGCATCAGTAGTAGTGTTAGGCCTTGGAACCTTCCCTTGATCTGGATCCCAATTTGAGCCTGTCACTGGACCACCTTTCTTTCAGTCTTGTCTCCATGTTTGTCCCTGTAGTTCTTTTAGACAGTAAAAATTCTGGGTCAGAGTTTTTGACTGTGGAATGACAAACCTATCCCTCCATTTGATGCCATGTTTTTCTCCTGGAGGTGGATTCTATAAGTTCCCTCTCCACTTTTGGGCATTTCATCTAAGGTCCCTCCCTTTGAGTCTTTTCTTAATTTATAAAATAAATTAAAATATTTTTTACAATTCTTCACCCTATTCCTCCTCCCCCATCTCCAAAAGGATGCCCTTACCCCCTCACACCTTGAGAAATTATCATAATATGTTTCATTTGCCTTGAAAATTCCAGTCGTGAAGTATATTTTTCCAAGTACATTTAAACACCTATAACTTTCTTCTTTAATCAAACTTTCTCTTTAAGTATTTAATGAATATGCTTAAACAATCCCATAGACACAGAAGGTTTTACTTGTATCCTTCCGACATCTCCTCTATGTCATGGACAGAATATTTCTGTTTATCCTTCAGCAGTAAAGATGTAGGTTGTGGGGATGGCACCTTATTTAGATATCTTTAAAATGAAGACAATACTTGTGAAGTATATGTGCTAAATTTCTCACATCGAAAATATCACACCCTTAGAATGTCGTGAGACTTACAATTTTGACACTTTTTAAAAAATTGTTAAAGGCCAAAGTTATTTATCACAGCATGAATATTTAACTTAAAATTTGGGGACTAAAATTATTAGCCCATGAAATGTCCTGTCATCATTGGAATTTATTGGAGATGTTTGAAGGTGTTTTCACTTTTTTCACTATAATTTCAACTTTCTTATTTTATATTTCTGTAACCCAGAGATATAGAAAGTACTTATTATGGATCTTGCAGGAAAATTATTACTTATCCTGTGTAAAAACCATGCATTGTATTGCTTCTGCCTACAAATCTCAGCAAATCTACTAAAAAGAATCTGTTTCTTCCCCAAGGTTAGTTATTTTTTTTTCTTCACTCTGATAAAACAGCATGACCAAGGAAATTTATAAAGAAAAATGTTTATTGGGGCAAAGGCTTTATAATTTTAGAGGGTAAGTTTACGACCATCATGAATGGCGTTGGAGCAGTAGCTGAGAATTTATATCCTCCATCTTTTTTCATCCATGAAAAAATGATTTATAAAGAAAGGGAGTAGAAGAGAAAGGTGGAAAAGGAAATGAAGGGGAGAAAAGGGAGAGAGAGAGAGAGAGAGAGAGAGAAGAGAGAGAGAGAGAGAGAGAGAGAGAGAGAGAGAGAGAGAGAGAGAGAGAGAGAGAGAGAGATGGCATGAGCTTTTGAAAGCTCGGAGCCTACTTCCAGCCACCCATGCCATACAATAAGATAATACCTTCTAAGTCTTTCTAAAAAGTTCTATCAACTAGAGAGTAAGCATTCTAATATATGAGCCTCCAAAGTCATCATTCCTTCTGGTTCCTTTCTCAAAGCTCAGGCCCTAGTTACATTCTTAACACACCATAAATGTTACTTCGCCCTATTTTTCCCTCTACTTAGCAAATGACTACTCACTTTGATTTCAGATCAGACTTTCTAGATCCCCTTTTCATGCTAATACTTGTTGGAAGTTCAACTATATTTTCTTTATATTAGACTCACAGAAATTGTTTAGGAAGAAGTTATTAACATTTTAAATTTAATTCTGCTAAATGTTTGTTAAGCATATTTGTATTAAAATTTAGGGTTCCTTAAAGCATTTTTAAGTAAGAAACATGGTGGCTCATATTAAAAATGACATCAACAAAGACTAATACACTAGACTGACATGTTGGATGTCAAGAATTTTATAATATTCATTTTGATATCAACAAAGCAGCAGACATATCTATACCTGTTACAGATTGAAAGCTGCTAAAAAAAGGTAGAAATATTTTTAAACTGGGCATGGCCATGATATAGTCTCTATTTCTATGTTATTAATTTCAATTTAGCAAATACATTCTATATATTTTCTATTAATATAGCATTATGTCAGCCACTTAGTATTGACTGAAGAATATATATATATATATATTGCATATAATGAAGAACTTTGAAATTCTTGGGCATTTGAAGGAGTAAGTTGGCAATGAAAATACAAGGTCATTACTGTTATAAAAATAAAAGGAATGATTCTACAGGAGCAATTGAGATACACACTTTAGTTTCAGGCCAGCTTCATGAATGATGAGAAAGAATGTGTGTGCAATCTGTAAAGGGCTTTGTACCATAGGAAAGCAGCAGCATGTAAAAAAAATCTGGAGGCAGATGAAGGCACTAGGTGGGGACAGCTACAAATTTTTTTAATTTTGTTCATTTCCATGCATAGAGACTCTGTGGAAAACCAGAGAACAAAGTAATACAATTCCTAAGAACTTCACACTGAGCTTAGTGACTCATGCCTCTAAACTCAGCACTAAGTGAGCCTTAAACCAGTATGTCAACTGCTGTAAAGAGACAATTCTTATAAAGAGATGCATTTAATTAGGGATGGCTTACAGTTTCAGATGTTTAGTCCATTGTCACAATGGCAAGGAGCATGGCAGCATGCAGACATCTAGATCCACAGGCAGAAGAACAGTGTGCTACACTGGGTGTAACATGAGCATAGGGGACTTCAAAGTCTGTCCCCACAATGATAGACTTCAACAAGGCCACACCTACTCCAAGAAGGTCATATCGCTTATTAGTTCCATCCTTCATTCAAACAAATGAGTCTGTGGGGGCCATACCTATTCAAACAACCACATTTTACTCTTCATATCTCCAACTTATTTCAGTTCTGTTGAATGCAACACACTTTCCTCTCTTGAGCTGGTTCTATTCCCCGTTAGCAACTTTCCTTGGTAGGTATTCCACAGATCTGGAAGTGATAACCTCTTAGGATCTTCAAGGAATATCAGAATTTGCCTTCATAGCTTCATAGAATGGGGCTCCATGCTCAGTCATGTTTGCCACATACCTGACCCAAGTTACTTGCATTAATCATGGAGGTAGATTTTATAGCTCCTTTCTCCTATCCTTGGATCTCAGGCCTAAACCACATAGCCAAAGATTCCAAGTACTGCGAATTTCTGGTGCTGGGACATGGGAAACTTACTCAATTACATCTTCACCAGCATTTGTTTCCAATGGTTTCCTTTACTGTCTACTCTTGGCTTTCTTGAAACTGCTCTATAGACCTGGCTGTGATCTGCATGACTTTTTCTCCTGAGTGCTGGGATTAAAGATATGTGAACCACCTTACTTATAACTAAGCTTTTCTGAAGTTCCTTTTCAACAGATAGAAGCTTAGCAGGGTGGGATTGTCCCCTGAGGCCACCACTACCTGTATTCAATTTCTTAAGCTGTTTATCTCCTTGAACATAGGACTTAGCTCAATTCTACTTTTTGGTGCCTCCTTTTACCTCAATTTGTACATTTTGTATTTTTTCTGGCTTAGCTTGTTCCATTTCATTAAAGTGTTCTTCATTAGAGTGAAACACATGGCTAGGTTGTTTTGTGATTTCCTTTGCCAATGCAATTAATCCAAACCTCTACCTTTTAGCCTTAGGCAGACTCTTTAGACAATGGCAAAAAACAATTACATTCTTCACCAAAATACCACAAGAACAATTTCTGACAACATACTAAATTTCTTCTCTGAAACCTCTTGAGCCAAACCTCTACAAATCAAATCATTCTCTATGACTATGTTCCATGTCCCTGCTAGTATGGTCCTGTAAAGCCTACTTAAAGTATTCCACTGTTTTTCTAATCCAAACACACATTCCTCGTTAATTAATTAATCAGCTAATTAATTAATTAATATGGTATTATATGGCCTATTACACCAATATTTCAGTCCCTGGTATCAATTTATGTCTTAGTTAGGGTTTCATTTCTGTGAAGAAACACCATGGCCAAAGCAACTCTTATAAAGAAAAACATTTAAGTTTCAGAGTTTAGTCCTTTTTCACAATGATGGGAAGCATGACAGCATGCAGAAAGACATCATGCTGAAAAGTGAAAGTGCTACATCTTGATCATCAGGCAACTGAAGGAGACTGTGTGCCACACTGAGCATAGCTTAAGTGTGGGCGACCACAACATACACACCTACAGTGACACACTTCTTCCAACAAGGTCATACCTACTCAACAAGGCCACACTTAGTGCCTTTTTCTATGGGCCAACCATTCAAATATAAATCAGTGAGGTTCATTCCTATTTAAACCACCATATGCTGTGACCCATTAGTACAGTCAAGCTGTGGGGAACAAGCCATGAAACAGATTGCATTCATGGGTTTCTGCCTCTGCTCCTATTTGAATTCCTTCCCTGACTTTCTCAGTGCTAAACTATGATCCTGACATGTAAGAGTCTCTGTCCCAAGTCTCTTCTGGTCATAGTTTTTATGAAAGCAAGAGAAAGCAAACTAGGATATATTCTGATGCTTTGATGTTATTTTACTGAGATCACATTTGATGGATGGGTCTGATTTAAAAGAATATAATTGTTTAAAATGTTAAACTTTATTTTAAAATAGGTATTTGTATTAAATTATTTTTTCTATTTCCTGCTTTCTTTTTAGGGGTTTTTTTTTTTTGCAATTTTTATTGAAAGTTTTATGTATTTATGTTTCAAAAGTTATCCCCTTTCCTGGTTCCTCCCTCTCCAATACCCCTCCTCCTGCTTCTATGAGGTTGCTACCAATACCACCTACCAATTCCCAACTTATCACCCTGGAATTCTTCTCCATTCAGGAAACTAACCTTCACAGGACCAAGGGCTTCCCTCCTATTGATGCCAGACAATGCCATCCTCTGATACATATGGGGCTGGCAAAATGAATCCCTCCAAGTATACTCTTTGGTTGATGGTTGGGAGCTCTGGAGAGTCTGGTTGGTTGATATTTTTATTCATCCTATGGGGTTAAAAACCACTTCAGCTCTTTCAGTCTTTTCTCTAACTCCTCCATTGGAGTCTCCATGCTCAGTCTGATCTGTGTCAGTCAGGCTCAGACAGAGCCTCTCATGAGACATCCAAACTAGGCTCCTGTAATCAAGCACTTCTTGGAATCAGCAATAGTGTCTGGGTTTGGTGTCTGTATGTGGGATGAATCCCTAGGTGTGGCAGTTTCTTGATGGCTTTTCCTTCAGTGAATGCTCCACACTTTGTGTTTCCTCCTGTGAATACTTTGTTCCTCCCCTAAGAAGGGCTGAAGCCTCCATATTTTGGTCTTCCTTCTTCTTAACTTCATGTGCTCTGTGAAATGTATCTGAACATTTGGTCTAATATCCACTAATCAGTGAATACATAACATGTATGTTCTTTATGACTGGGTTACTTACTTGGGATAATAATTTTCTATTTTCATCTATTTGCCTAAGAATTTTATTTTTTTAATAGCAGAGTAGTACTCCATTGTGTAAATTTACCACATTTCTCTATCCATTCCTCTGTTGAAGGGCATCTCTGTTCTTTCCATGTCCTGACTATTATTAAAAAAAAGGCTGACAGACTGATTCCCAGAGTGGCTGTAGCAGCTTGAAATCCCACCAACAATGGAGGAGTGTTTCTATTTCTGCACATCCTCTTCAGCATCTGCTGTCACCTGAGATTTTGACCTTAGCCATTCTGACTAGTGTGACATAGAATCTCGGGATTGTGTTGATTTGAATTTCCCTGATGACTAAGGATGTTGAACATTTCTTTATCTCTTTCTTGCCAATTCAATATTCTCCAGTTGAGAAATCTTTGTTTAGCTCTGTCTGCCATTTTTTAATAGGGTTATTTGGTTTTCTGAAGTCTAATGTCTCCAGTTCTTTGAATATATTTGATATTAGCCTTCTATCTGATGTAGAATTGTTATGGAACTTTTCCTGTTCTGTTGGTTGCTGTTTTGTCCTGTTGACAGTGTCATTTGCCTTACAGAAGCTTTTCAGTTTTATGAGGCCTCATTTGTCAATTGTTGATCTTAGAGCATGAGCCATTGATGTTTTGTTCAGGAAATTTTCCCTGTGCCTATATGTTTGAGGCTCTTCCCCACTTTCTTTTCTATTAGTTTCAGTGTATCTTGTTTTAAGTGGAGATCCTTGATCCTCTTGGACTTGAGGTTTGTACAAGGAGATGAGAATGGATTTATCAGCATTCTTCTACAAGCTAACCACCAGTTGAACAAGCACCATTTGTTGAAAATGCTGTCTTTTTGTCTACTGGATGGCTTTAGCTCTTTGTCAAGATCAAGTAAACATAGGTGTGTGGGTTCATTTCTGGGTCTTCAATTCTATTCCATTGATCGCCTTGCCCATCTTTGTACCAATACCAAGCAGTTGTGTCACTAATGCTCTGTAATACAGCTTCTGGTCAGGAATGGTGATTCTCCCGGAGTTCTTTTATTGTTGAGAATAGTTTTCAGTATCTCGGGCTTTTTTTTGTTTGTTTGTTTGTTTGTTTGTTTGTTTGTTATGCCAAAGGAATTTGGAAATTGCTGTTTCCAACCCTATGAAAAATTGAGTTGGAATTTCAATAGAGATTGCATTGGTCTGTATATTGTGTTCAGAACAATGGTCATTTTTACTATATTAATCCAGCCAATCAATAAGCATAAAAGACCTGTCCATCTTCCAAGGTCTTATTTGATTTCTTTCTTCAGAGACTTGAAGTTCTTGTCATATAGATCTTTCACTTGCTTGGTTAGAGTCACACAAAGGTATTTTATATCATTTGTGACTATTGTGAAGGGCACCATTTCCCTAAATTCTTTCTCAGCCTATTTATTCTTTGACTAGAGGAAAACTACTGATTTATTTAATTTTACATCCAGCCTCTGAGCTGAAATTGTTTTTGAGACTCAGGAATTTATGAATTTCTTAGGCAAATGGATGAAACAAGAAATATCAAGTCCTGAATAATGTGTGTTGTTTATCTGGGCACAGCCACATCAAGAACCCTAGCCTCAGACCCAGAGAAAGATAGCTAGGTCTCATCCTCCCCAGTGAAGAGGAATGGTTTATGTTCCCCGATGTTTTCACCTGAAGACTGTTTCACAACTGAGACTGCTTATACAGAAATTAGCTAAGCCTGTCGTCTCAACCCAGTTCTATACCATAAACCCTGCCATCTATTTATCTCTATGTAATATCCCCACGTCCTTTTTCAACTCTATGTATCAAACATGCTGATACACGTTTGGATGTTATAGCATCTCCATCCAAGAGCCTAGACCACCAAAACCCACCTTTAATCTATGTCTGTCTTCCTGCCTGCCTTTCTGTCTGTCTATCTTTTCTTCATTCCCTCATTAACCCAAATTAGGCCTAATCTCTTGGAATCATGTAAAGATGCAGCACCTACTTCTGCCTCCACAGTGCTGTGATTAAAGATGTGTACCACTAGAACTTTTAAGTTTCAGGCATTGCTTTAACCATGCAAGGATATCTTTCTTATGTTGAGTAACCCATACAAAGCTTGTGAAGAAAATGTCCATCCCTATTCTTACTTATTCTTTCCTCAGTATGCAGAATACTAGTTTTGTATTTTTACTTTTTCATACTTACAGCATTTCACACTAAAATTAACTTGGGAGCAAATATTCTTCTTAAAACCAAAGAAGAGAGATATAACTGTTGCATTTTATAAATAATGTTATATAATAAATTATTCAACCATAATAGCTCAGGCTTAAAGAGGAAGGGTCAAGGGCATTTTAACCCCAGATACTGCAAACATGAGGACCACAGGAGTTGGCTACCTCTACCCACCCAACCTGGTACCATAAAGTCTGCTTCCCCAGCATCAAAACTAGTAAGAATTGACTGTCTTAACCATTTTCATGTTCACTCCTTGTTTGACTTCATAAGGTTTCCCTCCACATGCACATCAGACCCTAAATATGTAGATGAAGCATCTTCTAACACCCCTGACGTGGCCAATGGGACATAGCCACACAAACCTTGGTAACCTAGAGCACTGGTCACCACACCGATAAATGCAGCCATTTCTCCTGTTACCAGATGTGTTCATTCCCCACACACTCATCACCTACCAAGATTTTTCAGGGCACTCACCTAAGCCCCAGCCAAACGTTCCTCCCTCTCACTGAGCTGGGACATAATACCAGAGCGGGTAGCAGACATGGGCAGCAAGAACTAAATGTATATGTTATGTAATTAGTATGCAGTCTCATCTATCTGAGTTCTGTTAACTAAGACATAACTTCAAAGTTAAAGTTAGTATGAAAAGACTTAGAAAGATGTTAATGGCAATGAAATAATTAAGCAAGTAATGACATTAATTAGGATCATAATACCACTGGTTTCTCTTGTAGATGATAAAACCGAATAAAGTAGCAACTTGTACTTCTATAAGAGTGAGCTAAATTTAATAACCTTATTTCACCTGTTTTGTTCCATGAATTTCTGGTGTCATGAACTTTTTTAGAATTATAAAGAAAAATTTCAAGATCTGACATATTCATACATTGAAAACCTAATTTAAATTATTATTTTTAATCTAATAATTGGTCTTTTAGCAATATTTTTGACATAAATAGGCTGGGGCATTTAAACTGTTGATAACAGGGGTAGCACATCAAATCCCTTTGCTACTAAGTTATTTTCCTACTTTATTCTACTAGAATTTATACACTGTAACCATATCTAAAAATTTATACATATATTTGGGGAAAGCGAGAGTATTCACATCAAGGCTGACTTTGAATTCCCAATCCTCCTGCCTCTGCTACCAAAGATGTAGAATAAGTGTAAAACAACATTTCTGACTCTCAAACATAATCTGTTGAGGCTACGGAGTTATTGAATCACCATTTCTGTAAATGTTGCTTGCTTTATTTATATATTTATTCATTAATTCATTCATTCTTCTCTCACATATAACATCCCGATCAAAGTCTTCCCTTTCTCCACTCATCCCAATTCCTCCCCTTTCCCCCCTTCCAGATCCACCCTTAGTCTGTTTCCCTTTAGAAAATAGCAGACCACCTAGGAATATCAACCAAGATGGCATAACATGTTACAATAAAACTAGGCATATATTATCATATCAAGTCTGGACAAGGCAACCCAGTAGGAGGTAAAGGGTCCCACGTGCAGAAGAAAAAGTCAGAGATGATTCCCACTCTCATTCTTAGGAGTCACACAAGAAGACCTAGCAGCACAGCCATAACATATACACAGAGGACCTAGCTCATACCCCTATGGGCTCTGAGAGTGTCACTTAAATCTGTGACTTCCTATGAGCCCTACTTAGTTGATTCTGTGAGCCATGTTCTTGTGGACACATCTTAATTTTCAACTAATCTAGTCTTTAAAGCAATACAGCAATTCTTTAAGATGAAAGATGAATGACAAATAGTACCAAACCGTTTCTTATTTAGGATATACATTTTATGTATTTCAGGGAGAAAAACTAGATTTTTATTTATATCAGCAAAGCATTTGGTATATACATGTCAATTGTTAACATTCTTATCACAAATTTTCCCTGGGATTTCCTTTCTTATTTGTATTGACAATACCTTTTGTTATAATCATATGAAAATAGTATTTTAAACTTTTTAATTAAAATGTTTTATATAATATATATGTATATACATATGTATACATATGTGCATGTATATACCTATTTGATTCATCCCGCTCCCAGGTTATTATTCCTTTTATTCCATGTCCTTAGAGATAAGCTACTCCCAGGAATTGAGTGTATTCACTAATTGCAGTGCCTTTCCTTCTGAACCTCCTTTTACCAGGCCTACCTTTACTTCAGTACTTCAGTGAGATATATACAGTCCTTTATCGTGGACTGTGTGGCTGATGCTCAGAATCAAGTTCTGATTTTCATTCAGTAGCATTTGACACAGCCATCTTCTCTTTCTTCTATATCCATCATCCTCACTTGCCCATGGTACGAATGAGCCTGGCATGACCTGACCTCTTCCTTTTAAGTCTCTCTGCTCCTCATCTTATCCTCCATCCTCATCTGGTGCAATGGATTTTATTATATAGTTCTCTGCAATGCAGTCTTTTGGGACTCTTGTTTATTGCTTTAATATTCATTTAAGGTTTTATAATTCCAAATTTTCATCCTTGGCTCAATTGCCCTCTGACATATCTAACTTACATATTACATAGATTACAGGAAATGGAAATAATCACACCAGGTACATCTAAACCTAATGACTTCCTGTCTCTACACAGTCTTCTCTATTTAAATCAGTGGCAGCTGCTTCCAACTCTTCAGGCAACAGACATTAGAGTCATACATGTCTCACCCTGTCTGTCACCTGATGTCACCAGTGCAGTGCCTTCCTTCCAGGAGCAAGCAGGCAGATTCCTGTCATTTTATGTTTAGATATGAAATCTGAATGAGGAAATTTTTCTGTAATTATAATGTCTCCTTCTTCCAGAAGTCTGTCAATGATATTATTTTTTTGTATATAATGCTGTCTAATGGAAATCAAATCAAGAGATATTTCTTATATATGTGGGTCAGCTTATACCTTTAGGACATATTCAAAATCTTCACCTTAATGTTACTGTGACGTTATCATTGTTTAACTATCAGGTTTCTGTGATTATCAAGGCTCTTTTAATGGCTTTCTCTGTAACACTGCGAAAATGTCAGCCATTACATAAACCTCTACAGTTAACCTGGCCTTCCTTTCTCTCTGGTCCCCTTCCAGATGTGTCATTTCTGTGATTTTTTTATAGTGTTTCTTCCCTTCTGGCTTACTCAAACCTAACCAAGCTGCATTCAATACCAAATTACATACCTACCCTGGCTCTTTGCTCTTATTGTTCTTCTGGCTGAATCTTTTCTTCAAGATGATATTGTGTTTCATTTCTTATTCTTTGAGTATCCCGTAGCCACACACAATCAACTTCCGACTTCATGTATTTTCTGCTCTTCAACCTTTACCATCTCAATGTTTTTTCACTGCATAAGATGCCAGTTTAACTTTATTCCTCTTGCAAGCATGGCTCACTGCCTTTCCCAGACATCCGTCCTTCCCACTACTAAGCTCCTGGCACAGCCCATCATACATGCACAACTTGTATAAAATGTCATATTAAAGTACTGATGAAGAGCCAGGAGGCACTTTAAAAGTACTGGATTATTTCTTGGTAAAACTACTAGAAAAGGCTTCAAAGGACAAGCTGCCATGTGATTGAAAATGTGATTAAATAATACGTTTGTGTATGTGAGGAAGGTGGCCCACAGGAAGAGATGACAGCATGTTGCTTAAGGGAGAGGTCTGTGGCAATAAAGGATGTAATAAGAACATTGTCAGTCATATTGGCAGGAACTTAGTAAGTAAAGTAGACTGGAGAGGTAGCTTGGGGCATGTGAGATAAACAGAGTGCCCATTTGGTTCTTTGAAGTGAGCAGTGCGGTGCCTTCCTTCCAGGAGCAAGCAGGCAGATTCCTGTCATTTTATGTTTAGATATGAAATCTGCATGAGGAAATTTTTCTGTAATTATAATGTCTCCTTCTTCCAGAAGTCTGTCAATGATATTATTTTCTTGTATATAATGTTGCCTAATGGAAATCAAATCAAGAGATATTTCTTATATATGTGGGTCAGACATACACCTTCAAAAATATGAATCTCAGTTTTCAAATATTCAAAATATATATCATTTTAAACAAACTAGAAAATAATTTGAAACATTAAAAATTGCTATACTCCAAAGGGATCATGTGAATAAATATTATCCTAAAATGGTTTCTCTATGTACATGACCTAAATTTGAGTAACAAAAAGGCAATCAATCAACTTATGTAAGAAAGTTTGAGAGGAAATTCTTAAAGGTAGGAATATCTCTGCTTCCCAATATGTGATTCTATTTCTAGCTCAAAGAAGCAAGCATCTTGCTTAAATTATTCAAAACCCAGGAAGGATTTTTTTCTTAACAGGGCTATTTTTCTTTGTGTTTGTTTTTATTTGGAACTATAAAATCAGGGACTTTGTCTTCCACTACTATCTTAATTTGGCTTCCTTTTCTATATTCTTTAAATTACAGATAAATAGTGAATCACAAATGTGTAAGTAAACCATCAGCAAACGCTGGTGATATGATTACAGAAAATGAGAATATCAAATGCAGTATTCAAACTAGCACTTCAGTTCTATCAAATAGAGGTTGCTTATTAAGAGCACAATCATTGGCTCAGATAATTTTACTGACACTTAAAACTCTATGTCTTTCTGAAGATGATCATATTTATATTATCCATGATGGGTAAAGACAATGGTAATAATTATTATTGATACATAGATATTGTAAGCTCCTGCATCTCGGGCAGTTAGCATTAGTTTCCCGAAATAATGATTATTAAGATTCTCTAGGTTACAATGTATCACATCCTCCAAAATAACAAAGGCAAAAGAAGTGAGGCAGGGTGATGTTCAATACAAGGTTATAACTCAATAGCAAAACAGGGTGAAAATCATTTCATCCATGCAGTTTGATTCTTAAATTTTATTTTCTGCTATAGTCAGTTATCTGACTATCTAAAAGGGAACTCAAAACTTGGTACTATTCATTACATATAATATTTGATCCTTCTAAGTTTTACAAGTCTTATGAATTATGATTTTAAAAGAGTTGGGGTAAAATGTCTTAAATAGATCAAGGTCCTGCTATGCCCAAAGTCTGCAATACCTCAAAGAATAAAGTTTTATTTTATGAAAAATAGTGACCTCCAACTTCTGCTTCAACTATCACCCATCCATGAAGTTTGGCGGAGGACCACAAGTCCAGAGCATTTTCACTTATACCTTCTCTCCAGAAGCTACCCTAGACATCCACCAGCATATGTGTATCTTAAAGACAAAATTTAAAATTGTGTGTTATATCAAACTGGAAAACCTAAAAGAAATGGATGGATTTCTAGATACATAAATCCTACAAGTTAAAATAAGATGAAGTAAATAACACCAGATAGTAGAAATTTAAATGCTTTTAACAAACAATAAAAGAACAACAAAATAAGACAAGATAGATCCAGAAAGAACACTGACCCACCTTAATAGAAGAATGAAAACCAATATAATGCTTTGGCATTACATAAAATAGTAAAGGAAGAAATATTCAACATTCTTTTGAAAAGCCACTGTTACATTGAGATAGAGAATGTAGTGAGCTACTACATTCAATGTTTTCTTTTTGGTTTTCATACAGGGTCTTTTTATATAGCACTAGCTACCTGATATGTTCTATGTAGCCCAGAATGACCTTGAAACCACAGCAGGTTGTATTGCTTCCATCAGTAAAGTGTAGGAAAAGTGTGAGCCATCATGCCTTGTGTTTTCATGTTCTTTATCAACACCTAACTGGATCCATACAAAAGCTAAGTGTTGGAACAAATAGATTTCCATAAGACCCCACAAAAATGCTCAGCGTTCACTTTGTGTTTAGAAGAATGATGCTGGAGTCAGCTGGGAACAGTAGAGAAAATATAGTCATTGCATCTTAGGGTTTGACATGTTCAGATAAATATGAATCATAAAGCTCCTTCCTTCTCCCTGGTCCTGAATTTTACTTATTGGAGTAGGCATGTGAATGTGTTATATCAGGTGAACCATTTCCTCTTTGGTTCTGTTATCAAGTTCTGTTTGCTTTGGCTTGATGAATATGAGAAACAAGTTCAAATGTATTCACTGGAGTACCCTAATATGTTAAGCTTCTAACAGCACTTGCTTTGCCAATGGGGGCTTGTAGTGAACAATATAAAGAAGCAATGGATGGAAAGTGCTGAAGACAGTTCTTCAAGAAAAGGGATCTTGAAAAACTCTCAGACCTATGTGAGTCCAGCATCTGACTTTCTCTGCTTGATCATGGCAGTTTGCTCCTTGCCATCTTTGCTTATAACTTGTTTAATATGAAAAGCTTGATGTGACTAAGCAGCCATTACACAAATATTGACTGGATAGTAAATACTATTTTTAGATCTTAGTACAAGCTATTGAAATGGCATGCCACCCTATTTGCAGTGGGCTCCAATAGAGTTGTATATACAAAAGCATTTGTAACTACTTGCATTAGGGGAAGTTGTAAGACAAACATATGGCCCTGATTCTACTCATGGAGACTGAAGTACCCAGAGGATTCTCTATATTCAATGAACTCAAAAACCTCAAAACTAGATAAGGAAGCCAGGCCTAGGAGAGTAAGAAGGGCTCTGTTAGATAATTCCTAGGAAGAAAGGGAAGGTAGATGATGAATGGGTCAACAAATAAATGTATAAATAAATTCCTCAGTTTCCTGTTTGGGGAGGAGACCATCAGGATAGGCTGATGTGCAATGATACCTAGTGAGTCAGAAATGTTCTTTAAAGACTGAGATATTCTGTCAAAAATCGTGTCTATAGCTATGTGGGTTTACTTATGGGTCTTCAATTCTGTTTATTGACCTGTGTGTTTCTATAACAACACCATGCAGTTTTTATCAATATTGCTTTGTAGTAGAGCCAGAAATCAGGCATGCTGATACCTCCAGAAGTTTTTCTATAGTTAAGGATTGTTTTTACCTATCCTGAGTTTCTTGTTTTTCCATATTAAGTTGAAAATTGCTCTTTAAAGGTCTGTAAAATATTGTATTGGAATTTTGATGGAAATTGCATATAATCTGTAGTAAAATGGTTTTTGGTAAGTGGTCAACATCATACATGGAAAAAAGAAAGCATCTTCAGTAAATGGTATTGGTCTAACAGGAATTCTGCATGTAACAAAATGAAAATTCATCCATATTTATTACCCAGGACAAAACTCAACTTTAAGTGGTTGATGGACCTTAACATAAAAGCAGAAACACTGAAACTAAGAGAAGAGAAAGTAGGAAATAGCCTCAAGTAAATTGACAAAAATTTTCTGAGTCAAACACAAGTGACTCAGGCTCTTAGATCAACAATGGGACCTCATGCAACATAAAAGCTACTGTAAGGCAAAAGACACCGTCAATAGGACAAAAAATGCAATCTAAATATTGGGAAAATATTCTCACTAACCCTAAATCAGACAGAGGACTAATATCCAAAATATATAAAGAACTCAAGAAGCTAAGCAAACCAAGAAACGCAAGTTAAAAATGGGGTACAAAGCTAAACAGAAAATTCTCAACAGATGAATCTTGAACGGCTAAGATGCACTTAAAGAACTGTTAAGCATCCTTAACCATCAGCAAAATAGAGATCAAAATGACCCAAAGATTCTATCTTACAGCAATCAGAATGGCTCTGGGTAGTAACTCAAGAGACAGCACACGTTGGCAAGGATGTGGAGAAAGAAGATCACTCCTCTGTTACTGGTGGGATTGCAAATCTGTGCAACCACTCTGGATGTCAATCTGGCAATTTCTCAGAAATTGGAAATAGTTCTACCTTAAGATTCCACAATACCACTCCTGAGCATATACCCAAAGATACCATATGATACCTGAAGAACACGTACTTTGCTATGTTCGTAGCAGCTTTGTTCATAACAGAGTTGATACAGAAAAATGTGGTTCATTTACATAATGGAATACTATTGAGCTGTCTAAAACAAGGACATCATAAAATTTTCAGGCAGCTGATTGGAACTAGAAAATATCATCCTGAGTGTGACCCAACCCAAAATGATATGCATACTATGTCCTCACTGATAAGTGAGTATCAGGCACTAAGTTAAGGATACCAATGATATACCCTACAGACCCACATAAGTTAAAAAAGAAGGAAAACCCAAGCAAGGATCCTTGAATCTCACTTAGAAGGAGAAATAGAAGACAGAGGAAAGAAGAGGGCTAAATGGGAAAGGAGATGGAAAAAGAAATGAAGGGAGCAGTATCAGGTGTGGGAAGCGACACAGAGAGGGCCAAAGAGAGCAGAATGATTGGAAATTTGCATCTGCTGGGAGTATGGTGGGTTGGAGAAATCTCTAGGAAGCCCCCAAGACCTAGGATGGGAGAGGCTCCCAGGAGTCAATGTTGCTGACCTTAGCTGTGATGTCTAACAGTGGAGACATTAAGCCAGATAAGGCCACCTCTTATAGCAATGTAAGACCCCAGTGGATACCACCCATACAAAAAAAATCTTGTCAGCCCAAAATTTGTCCTGTATAAAACAGTGCATGGAGAAAATACTGAAGAAATGGCTGACCAATTACCACCACAAATAGAGACCTATCCCATCGGATAGCATTAATTCCTGGCATTATTAATGGTACTCTGTTATTCTTGGGGACAGGAGCCTAACATAATTGTTCTCTGAGACGCTTAACATTTCAGCTTACTGAAACAGATGCATATATCCACACCCAAATATTTGATAGAGGTCGAGGACTTTTATAAAAGTGTTGGGGGGGGAGCATTGAAGTTTATAAAGGGGATAGGAACCCCACAGGAAGACCAACAGAGTCAACTAACATGAACCCTTGGCAACTCTCAGAGACTGGACCACCAACAAAAGAGCACATATGATCTAGAGGAGGCCTGGGACATAGGGCTGAAGTGGGAGAGGATTCGCCTAATCTTGCAGAGACTTGATGTGCCAGGGTGTAGGATACAGGGTGTGAGGACAAAAGGAGGGGGATGGGAGGACTCTGTGAGAAAGGGACCAGGAGGGAGGACAGAGTTTTGGATGTATATAATTAAAGATGTCGAGATATTTTTGTGACAACTTTTTATAAAAATATTATATCCTCTGAGATAGTATTCTTGAAGAAATCTGACCTTTAAGAAAGGACTTATTACTAGAATGCATTGTGGGGATTTTTCCCTATTCTTTTTAACAAAGACCAGAATTTCAGCAAACCCTCTACAAAAATAAAATGAAAGTTCTACAGAGTTTAAGAATTGACTATACTGTGAACTGACAATTGAAATTTTAGATGTGTTTTTGCTTCAAAGACATATTGACATCAAGATCCCTTGAAAGTATAAGATCATTCCTTTGAAGTCACATTTAATATACTCTATATGATATAGATTGTGGCGTTTGTACAAGACTTTTTATTTCTGTCTGAAGTTTCTCTGAACATCAACCTTAACTAGAGTCCATGTCAGACTGTAAAGGCAAAGATGCATGACAGCTTTAATGATGGTTAAATTTAAAGGAAGAAAAAATAGCATGAGGTAATTTTCCTTATAGAAAGCAAGATATGTATTTTATGATCACCATTTTCTTTCTGCAAGAGTAGTAATTTTGCATGCTTCATTATCAACTGAATACACTATTCCAAAGCAATCATCTTACTGAATAGACATACTTGTCAAACTATAATATTTCTACAAGATTCTGATAATGTTTTCAAAAATGAAAATACAGGGTTTTTTTTTTGTTACAGATTGTGAAACCATCTTGCTGCCACAAGTGTAGAATTAAAAATTGTTTAATAAATGTAAATACATAAAACAGAAATATTTTGAATTTGAATTTGTTTTTTGAGCATACTAGCTTTGTAATACTGCCTCAGCACACTTTACCATAAGACAATCAACCAAAGAAAAGATAGCAACAACAACAAAAGATCAAATAAAAATCTGATTTCAACTAATAGAATGTTGAACCACAAAATGTGAAAAGATATCCAACTCTTCAATCTAAGATTTTTATAATTGCCATATTATAACCAGGCACCAGGTTTATTCAATCTGAGGCTAAGGGTAGCCATGAATGCAACCCAATGGAAAATTATAATTTCATTTTAAGAGGATGATTTTGTTATGTGTTAGCTTGATTTTCTAACCTTCAAATATGAACTTAGTAGATACCAATGCTGTGTTGCAGTGAAGAATCAAAACAAGGCAAGCCTGGCAAACTGGCAGTTTGAGGTGAGGATTAACACAGAGTAAATTTCTGGAGATTTCCTTTTCATAAGACTGTGACACCTTACTGTGTTAATTTAATGTGATATGAAGTTTATTCTTTCCATGGGCATCTTTCCTCTATGTTATTTTCCCACGTAGTATTAGAATTAGTTCCTTGAATTTTAGGTAGATGATATAATGCACATGTTTATAAGGAAATAAGAAAAATAAGTTACAATATATATTTATGATATATTCTTTTCTACATTCTTGTAACTATTCCCTCATTTAACTTAAAGGTCTCAAGGCATACAAAGAAGAGGTTCTTATTTCTACTGTGCTCATGAGGCTGTGCTCCATTAAGATTTTCTGAGCAGCCCCACTGGCCTGGTTACAAAATAAGTTTCAGGTTTGTTCACAGCAATATTTTTACTCCTTATCAAAACAATGCCTGTGGACAATAGAATATGAAATCAGTTCCTGGTGTCTGACTGGGTATAGTGAAAGATTCAATGGCTAGCCTTGTCTTTTTCTCTGATGGGCTGAGAATTGCTTTTGTCATCTGTGGATATGAGGATCACTCTGCCTGTCTCAGAGAAGAGTTGGAAACCCTACTGTAACAAATATGTATCTGAAAGTGGATAAATATGTCAATGAACTATTTTCCTACTTTGCCATGTGTCCTTAATCTTATTGTTACTGTGTGAATTTTTTCCTCAATGAAAGGAAAGATCTTAGCTGAGAGTAATAAATAGTCCATATATAAATTTATTTTTCAAATCAGAGGAAAGGATGCACTCTAAATGAGGGATGAGCACAGTGTAATAGGATTGTGCTCTGGATCTTTAGGAAGGTTTTAATGTTTATTAAATGGATTGTATCCTTATGATCGTAATGTGAACCCTGCACAAACTCAGATCATGGTAGACTAGATCTCTCATAATCCTGAAAGATTCCATGCAGAGGACATTAAACCACCATGTAAATGATGATACAATGATGTCAGGAATATTTAAACAAACAAACATTTTGAAAGAGCAGTTGGTGCTGCTTATGTGTTCTTTTAACAAATGTTTGTTACACAATTGTTCAATGCTAAAATTCCCATATTTAGCCTTCCATGCCTGTTTCAGGACCATAGGATCCAGATTCTCATCCATTCATTCAACAAAAATAAAAGGTTAGCTTTGAAGTATGCATTTTTTTAGTGTCATTGGATTTTCATATCACTTGATTTTACATTTGCACTGTGAGATTATATCTGCTCTCATGGAGCATGGATACAGGCGCAATAATACACAATGTATCTCAGTTCATTCTATCCTAGATTTAAAATGGAATGGAAGGTCCAGGTGAGTGAATGCCTTCAATCCAATGTCTCACAGATAACATCACTCATTACATTCAAAGTTACTTTGGTTATTTTCATCCTTCCTGCTTCTCCATGGAGATCTTGGCAAATAAAACATGCCATGCTAAGGATGTGAGCCAACCCTAGGCACCATCTCTGAAACTTTTTATCATCTAATTTCTGTTTTCTTAATTACTTACCTTTCCAGTTCTACCTTGAAAATGCCTTTCATGACTCCCAAGCCTGGAAGGGCAACCACACTTCCACTTCTCAGCTGTTGTGAGGCGTCCCTTCGCACCCCCTTTCCTCAATGTAAGCCCCAATGTTTATGTTCTAGTTAATAACTTCTCACTTTACCTTTATTTCAGAAGGAACTGTAGCAGCTTTTGAATGGTGCCAGTGTTGTGGCTGCCTATCCATTTACAGTACCTGTTACCCAAATAAAGCTCTGCATGTATAATACCTAGAGTGATGTCCACTAAAGTATCTACACCCCACCTGTTCTCAGTGGCATTGCATAGAATCAGGAGGAAAGACCCATTTATTCCAAACATTACCTTATTACACCTGGATAAAATTTGGAAAATAAAGTGAAAGACTACTTATACTTGGAAAATCCAGTGAAATGCTGTAAGAAATCATAGAAGAATATAAAATTCTTAAGTATGTCACAAAACACAGATATGCAATTCGTGATAAATGAATGAAACTATTTATGATATAAATCAGGGCTGACAATTTTAATCAGAAGGCAATATCTGAAGGCATGCTTTTAATCCTGGAACACGTTTAATGGAAGGAGAGAACCAGATTTCTCTCATCTCTGGTTGTGTATGGTACACAATGCCCCTCTTTAATGAGTGAATAAGTGTGTCTTTGTATGTACAAGTGTATGTGTGTGCATGTATGTGTATGTGTGTGTTTGTGTGTGTATAGTGCATCTCTGTGTACATGAATGCAGGTATGCAAAACAAATGCATTGGGAACTCAGAGTACAAAGTATTTATTCATAATTATCTGTACATTATATACAATATATATTATATATAATCATATAGATTATAGATATTATATAGATAATTATTATTACATATAATTGTATTAATTATAGGCTTATATATAAAATAATTATATTAAGCTAAAAATTTACAAATCTCCATAGAAAATTGGTAAGTTAAAATCAGGAAAAACATGACACAAAAAAGAAAAATACACATATATAACATCTCTCTATATACATGTGTTGAATATATTAAAAGATAATTTGCAAACAATAAGAGAAAGAAGAACTGAAGCTAAAAGGATCAATTTATATTATGAAGAATTTAAGATTTTTTTAATTAAAGTAATCTAATAAATTACTGACACACCTATCTCAGGAAAAGCTGTCAATAACAACCCATTATAGAAGAGATGACAAGATCTTAAGTTAGTTTCAACAAATGTATTCTTCTACCTAATTTGCTCATGTTGAAATATGTATCAGAATATTTCTTGTATCACTTTAAGCAGTAAATATCTGAGTGGTCAGTAAAGACATTGTCAGGTTAGGTTGATAATAGTATAGATGCATGCTAGCAAGCAAAATAAAATATAGAGTACATACTAAAAATTGACATTAATATATCTACATATGTATGCATACACAATATAATAAGAAATCACATTTAAAAGTTTGCTAAAGCCCACATGGGAAAAAACAGTGGTTGGGATATAGGCAAAGAGACAGACTGTGGAGTTTTAAATCATCTGCTTATTTATGTTCTGAGTATTTATAACCTGGAATTTTCAAATATTAGCATTTCAAGTTAAATATTCTAGAGATGGTTTACATTTACAAATTGGAATACTTCATTGAGTGCATTGTAAATTTTACTATGTTCTCTTTTCTATTGAAAGGAAGAAACATGTATGATATTTCCAAGTATTCATCTGAAAACACATGAATTTTTTTTTGCTCTATTAGACTTTATCTCAATATATCATAAAAAATTATAAGAGAACTATATCCCAGTGTGTCTGAATGATGAGCACACAGCCAACCCTAACCTGTTACAGCTTCACTATGAACTATTACATACAGGTCCTTGTTAAGCGTTTGCTACCCACTGGCTTGTTACTCATTCATTATTATCTTCAGAGATTGTAGAAACATTCAGAAATGAGACCTGGAGTTGCTGAAATAGGTCAGATGGTTAGAGTGTGTTCCTCATATATATGAAGACCAAAGTCTGCATCCCTCACATCCATGTTAGAAAAAGAAGCAAAGGAGTCCTATGCCCTCAGTAATGTGGGGAACACAAAAAGGGGAATCCCTGAGGTTCAGTAACTACAAGTCTGGTTTCAGGTTCAGTGCAGGACCTGGTCTCAGGACACATGCACCACCATGTTTAAGCAGCCTTATAATTAATAGCCAGAAGCTGGAAAGAACCCAGATGACCTTCAGTAGATGAATGGATACAGAAATTGTGGTATATTAACACAATGGAGTACTACTCAGCTATCAGAAACAACAACTTTACAAAATTTCTAGGAAAATGGATGGATCTAGAGAATTTCATCCTGAGAGTGGTAACCCAGATGCAAAAGAACAAACATAATATGCAGTCACTGCTAATGGATACTAGCCACAGAAAGCTCTGAATATCTAAAAAACAACTCACAGACCATATGAAGATAAAAAAAAGGCCAGAAACTGGAAGCCTCAGTCCTTCTTAGGGAAAAAAAAGTGTATATCACCATAGCACCCTCTGAGAGTGTGGTACACCTAGACCTTAAATCATTACTAATTCAAGAGTTAAGAATATAGCCTTGTGGCAATTCTTGGTATATAAAAATCATTATATTTAATATTTACACACTAAGAAAACTTTGAATATTACCATGTTATGTTTTGCTTTATATGCACTTTATGCTCATTGAAACTAGTAAGATTTCAATGTGTACTATCAAACCTTTAAAAAATTCAAATGCTGAAAAAAATATATTCATATAGTTTTATGCAAAAATGCTTTTTAAAATGTGTACATGTATCTCTGTTTTTTTTTTTTTTTTTTTTCTGGTTGCTTTACAATGTCACATTTTATTGCTAGATGAAACTACAAACACATTAAGGATCCACTAGGTAAATTCAATTTTGACAGTCATGTAAAGTTTAATGGAAATCAGAAACACAGTTATGTTATTTTAAAACTTATAACATGAACAAACAAATATACCTGCAAGTTACATTGGTGGATCTTTAATGGTGACAACAAACTTACATGTCCTGAATATGTTCTTATTTGAGAAGATACCTTTGCTGGTATCTCTGCTTTTTTATTAAAGTTGTTGAAAAAGAAAGAAGGTAGAGAATGGATGAAGAAAATGCCAGTGTTCTCCTCTAGGCTCAGCAAAGACATGTGTTGTCACAGATACCACAAGTCCACCCCCTTTCACACACACATACACACACACACACACACACACACACAAACACACTCACACACACACATACACACACACACACACTCACACTCACACACACATACACACACTCATACACTCACACACATACACACACACACACACACACACACACACACACACACTCACATGGTAAACAACGTGAGACCTGTTCATAAGAATTGTGTTAATTTGCCCCTAGGCACTTCTATCTGTTTTGTTTTGTTTTGCCACGAAGTGGTATACAAAACCAGCCCCTGCCACATCTTGCTTCCATCATGATTGTTTCCTAAAGTGTATGGTGGTCAAGAAACTATGACCCGAGAACTTTGAAATCACAGATAATTAATTAAATTCTCCCTCATGTGCTTTGGTCACAGCTGCACCCAAGTAACAAATGCAAACCATTGGCTCTAAATTCTGGACACTAAACAATGTACTGGTATAGGAGCCTAGTAAATGCTCAGTTAGAGAGGGGATGGGATTGGGGGAAAGGGATAACATCTGAAATGTCAATACAGAGAATATCCAATAAAAAAAGGAAATGATATATATTAACACTGATGAAGCATCTAACCTGGCCAAATATGTGCCAAAAACTTTACCTTATTGTCTCTAAAAGTTAGAGATTGACTCTTATGAAGCAAGTGTGACCAAAAAAAATCAGAATATTTTCAGTGTCATCAAGATTTATTCAATGAATAACCCTAACCAGGCCTACCTAACTGAACTTGGTGCTCTTTCCATTTGCTAAATCTCAATACATATTTGTTTTATTTCCTGAATATTCTGATTTAATGAATAACTTCTCAAAGCTATTCTGACATGCCTGTTTAAATCTTCATGGATAATTTTTGAGGAATAGAACTTTCTAAACACACATACACACACCTTTATAACAATATGTGTCCCCTGTGTCAGGTTCCCACTTACTGGCTATGCACACTGCAGCTTCCACGTGTGTTGATTGAGCAGTTTATCTGTACCCTCACATAGTTGATTGAAACTGATGCAAACACAGGCCAGTTGAGTATAGTACTCCTTAAACTTGTTATAAGCCTGCCCTGCCTAAATATATTTCTTCCCAGGAGAAAACAGCATTCTATAATCTCTGTAGTCAAGTGTACTGCAACAAGCAGATGTCACCAATATTGAAGGAAGCTAAAAAGGCTACACAGGTACTACAAAAAGATCCAAACCCAAAGCAGTATTCCCTGCTAAGACTGCAGGACACATTGACCAAGAAAGTCAATGAAAATCCATTCAATGTGATTGATAGAAAACTGATCCACAAGCACATGAATATCAATATAAGATTATAGACATAAGGAAAGGGTAAAGTAAAATAAAGCATCTAAAGGGATATAATTCTTTACAACAGACTCCAAAGAAAGGAAATACACATTGCTTTCTAGAATAACAACTAAAAATCATTCAATGTGATATGTGATTGTATTGATATTTCAGAATAGGAAGGTAATTTACAGTATACATGAAAAATTCAACAGAGTTTATAAGATAATCATAAATCTTAGCGTCAAAGAACACAAAGAAGTGGCTAAAAATGGTGGTTTTCCCAATACACTCTGGGTGTATATCAAAACTACCAAAGTAAGACAAAAAAAAAAAAATCAAACTAAAATAAAATAAAATAAAGTTAATTATAACCCCAGAAACAACTCACAGACTGTGTGAAGTTCAAGAAAAAAGAAAAGAAAACAAACAAAACAAAAAGTTATGCTCAATCCTTACACACCAAGAAAACATTGACTAATTCTGGGTTACATCTTGTTTTACATGTACTTTTTGCTCATTGTAACTAGTAAGACCTTAATGCAGAGTACCAAACCTTAAAAAAAAAAAAAAAAGAAAGCCAAGCACTGACACAATTGTATTTGTATACATTTATGCAAAAATGTTATTTTTTTCTTTTATCTTTGTTTTCTAAAATAAAGTTAAAAAAAAGAGAATCTGTACTCAACCACAGTACATTTTTTTAACATAAATCCTTTAGGTCAGAAGACAATAATAGAATACACTCAACATTTTAAAAAACTGCCAACCAAGGACATTAAACAGAGCAAATCTATCCTTCAGAAATGAAAAAGTAATAAACAAGCAAAATTAATATTATCATCCTTGGTTGTCATTCTAAAAACACTTAAAGAACTTCTAAAACCAAAATTTTGTACCCTGCCCCACAAACACACATTTCAAGTAATTATACAAAAATAAAGAAATTAGCTGCCAGTAACCAGCATAGCATCACAGGGGTTCCAGGGAAGGCAGCAAAGGAGTGCAGAGTCAGGGATTGGGATGGGGCAAAGCTATTTTATCTTTGGAGGTTCTTCTTTCTTTAACTATTTGCTTTTCTAAAAGCAAAAGCCACTAGCTTCTGGTAATTAGCCTCTGCTTTTAGCGGCAGGCAGATTAAAGAGCTTAGTTACTAGGTTTTTTTTTAATCTGGTTCTAGCCCCCCTCACTGGACAGGCAAGAGGCTCAGACTTCTTTAAATATTCCTGAACCAGAAAGAAAAAAAAAAGAGAAGAGGGGAGGGGAAGGGAGGGGAGGGAAGGGGAGAAAGAGAAGAGAAGAGAAGAGAAGAGAAGAGAAGGAAGAAAGAAATGAAAAAGGAATATTACAGAGGCAGAAAAGGCATATAGTCTTGATGTAGTAGAGAAAGAAAAGCTCCAACAGTCAGAAAACAGAACACTCACTTGCTATGGATGAAGAAAAAAAAGACACCCCAACTACTTTATACATACATACATACATACATACATACATACATACATACATACATACATAATATATGCATACATATATGCATGCATGCATACACATACACACATTTAGTGGATGGAGCAAAGCTTCACACACTCATACATACATATATATATATATATATTTGGTCAATAGAGAAAAGCTCCATGGAGCAAACAGCAAAAGCCTTTATTTTCTATTCTTAGTATTTATTCTGTCTCTAAAAAAATTACAACTATCAGATATACAGCAGGAACATTTGAGGACATGATTAGCTAAATACTTGGCATTCCAATAAGTTCAATGTAAGTTTATGGCACTAATTTATGTTATAGATTGATAAGGTTTAAGAAATTACAACAGAATTGCTTCCATGTATTTCCATTAAGAATAGTATCTCACTAAACATTTATTATCTCTTACTAGCCCCTTAAGTTCATTATAAGTTTAAAGCAATGATTTTATGTCATATGTTAACATGGTATTGTCAAGAGACAAATAATTTGCCTTTCATTTGCTTATTTTGAAGTTTTGTATAGACTAGTCAATATTGTATTTTCTTTTTTTTTTTTTTTTTTTTCAGAATTGGGAGAACTTTTTTTTTAATGACTTTATTTTGCAAAACAAAGATAAATGTAAAGATTTTAAACATTTTTTGCTTAAAATTATACATTTTTGTCAGTACTGTTTTTTCAGACATTAAAATAAATTTTACATAAAACCATGTGAATATGTTTTTTAGTCAGTACTTGATTTTTTTCAAGGGCTTGACAGTATGCATTGAAAACGTACTAGTTGCAATAAGCGTAAAGTACATGCAAAACAAAACGCAACATGGAAATAGTCAAAGTCTTCTTGTTTTGTGAATATATGTATATTTTTTGTTTTCTTTATTTCTTGGACTTCATACAGTCTGTGAGTTGTTTCTGGGGGAGTGCAAGCCTCTGGAGTTAGCATCCCACTATCAGTGACTGCATTTTCTATTCCCAAACTTATGATAAATTATCCATTCCCCTCAGTTTATGACCTTTACTTACCAGATGATGCTTTCCCAGCTAACCTAGAAGGACTTCTTTTCTTGATCATAAATTTGTTCCAAGCCTATTTTTTTTTGTACAATTAGCCCATGGCACATAAAGGCTTGCAGAGTTCTTATTTCCAGTTTTATACTACGGAGGATTTGAAATTACTTGTATAAATTTTGGAACTCTATAAAATCATTATTAGGAATTATAAGGTCATTAATTTGACTACACAGCATCATTACATGAGTGTACATCTTCATGTTGATCTGAAAAAAAAAATTCTCCCCATTATGATGGGCTAATGCCCAGCAATCATTAAACTATGGAAGAGTGACAGAAAAAGGCATATCAGCAGCAAAATGTTATCCTTCAATGAACTCTCTTGAGACCTTGCCTCACAAAGCTCATCCACTGCAGGCCATACAAAACAGCAGGCCATCTCCAGATGCATGTTTTGCCCTTTCCTAGATGGTTTTTGACACATCTCCATAGATAGAAGGTACAAAACAGATTGATATGGTGCTCACCTAAAGCCCTGCCAATTCCAAAAATCATCTGGTAACATAGGCATATGAGAGCAGAAGAAACAATTGATGTGTAAAACAGCCAGACAATTGATGGAAAAACAGCAATATATCTTTGTTCAAATATAAGCTTTAATGTACATTGATTAAATGAAGTTTCTAAAGATATATTGGTTAGTTGAATGGATTCAAAAAAAGCAACTAGATCCCATTATATGCCATCTACATATTTGATAAATTCACCATCTACATCTATACCATTTCAGCAAGGCATATATACAAATACTAAAAGAGAAGACAGGAAAAGAAAACAGTTCTATAAGATAAAATGTACTTTAAGTACTGAGATGTAGCTCTTTACTTCTAAAACAATTTCAGTAGGAAGACTAATAATTCCCACATAAATCAACCAAGATTAGAAGAAAGCCTTCTTACATTTTAGTAGAGCTTCTCCATTATTCTCTCTCAGTGGGAATGTTAACAAAAGGCACCATGAGATATAACTTTGCCCTGGTAAAACTGGTTATGTTTGAAATGAATAAAATGACACCGCCTAACACAGTGTGGAGCAGGAAGCCTTTGTCACTTATTGAGACTGTAAATTAGTACAGCTTGTGTGAAAAAAAAAATCTGTGGAGTTTTTTTTTTTTTTTTTTTTCCCAAAGACTTAAAAAGAAGGAAGGCCCAAGTGAGGATGCTTCAATCCCACTCAGAAGGGGGAACAAAATAATCATGGGAGGCAGAGGGAAGGTCCAGAGGGAGAGGGAGAAAGGGGGTAGTATCAGGTATGATGAAAGATAGGAGATAATCCCAAATTGGTCAGGAGAATGAATAGAAATATGCAGCTATGTAGGGGTAGTGTGGGGGACCTCTATAAAGTTTCAGAGAACTGGAATGTGTAAGGCTCCCATGACACAATAGGAATGATCTTAGCCAAATGCCCAACAGGGAGAGAATGGAACATAAAGAGTCCACTTCCAGTAGGTAGACAGAGCTCCCAGTCAAGGAATGGGGTCACCAACTGACCTTCAATGTTTTAACCCAGGCTTGTTCCTGACTAAAAGAAATATAGGGACCAAAGTGGAGCAGAGACTAAGGAAAAGGTCATCCAGTAGCTGGTCCAACTTGGGATTTATCTCATGTGTAGATACCAAACCCTGACCCTATTGCTGTTGTCATGTTGGGCTTGTAGATAGAGGGAAGTTAGCATGACTATCCCCTGTGATACCCTACCAGCAGCTGACTGAGATAGATGAAGATACTAAAAACCAACCATTGGACTGAAGTCATAGATCTCTATGGAAGAGTTTGAGGAAGGATTGAAGGAGCTGAAGGGGATGGCAACTCCATAGGAAGAATAACATTATCAACTAACTAACCCAAACCCATGGGAGCTCCTAGAGGCTAAACCACCAATCAAAAAGCATACACAGGCTGGTCACTAGCCCTCAGCACATATGTAGCAGAGGACTACCTTGTTTGACCTCAGTGGGAGAGGATGCATCTAATCCTTTTGAGACTTGATGCCCAAGGAAAAGGGAATGTTGTAGGGGTTTGAGCTAGAGGTGAGTGTTTGGATGGGGGAAGTGGGCAGTGGTGGGGTGGGGAGCATCCTCTCAGAAGCAAAGGGAAGAAGGAGGAGGTAAAAAAAAAACTCTTGTAGGGGTGAACAAGAGAGAAACAACATTTAGAATGTAAATAAATGTAAAAAATATGTAATTATAATATAACTCAACAGTCCCATGTCTCTGTACATATCCATGAAGAACTGATATGATTATTATGTGCAATATATATGTTCTCTTGTTTCGACTCTCTAATTACTTACAATAGTCAAGAATTTTAAGCCCCCAAAGTGTTCACCATCTAATGAAAAGTTGAAGAAAATGTGGCACTCATATATGCTATATTACTACTCAACTATAAAAATGACATTTGTGTAGTTATTAATGTATGTTATTATTACATAATAATAATATACATATGTGTAATGTATGTTATTACAACATACAGGGAAGTAGAAGTCTTTGTTTAGAAAACATGTACAAGGTGGCATGCCTCATATGGACAGTCTGAAGAGTTTATCTGAGATTTTGAAACTGGAATGTTTTTTACGCCTCTAATTTATACTGAAAATTAGTTATTAACACTGCTATACTCCACTTCGGATTTCTTGTTTTTCAGGGTTTCATTAAATTGGCCAGGCCAGCCTTGAACTTGTGGTTCTCATTCCTCATATCCCAATTGTTGAGAATCACCAGCCCTTGTCACTAAACTCTGCTAAAGTTTTTACATATAAAAAGTACAAATGTTTGAAGAAACAGAGGCATTCAAACCGGTTTTAAAATTACACAATATGTACACATTGAAACAACCATTGCTGGTACCACTTAATGGTTTGTTTTATGTACAAGTTAGGCAATAACTGTAATTTAAACTTTCCTCTCTATGTAGGTTACATTAATGAGTGTTTTGCCTGCATGTATGTATGAGCATGCACATATGTGAATAGTAGGGATCAAACCTGCATCTTCTGGAAAAGCCAGTGATATTAACTGCTGAGCTATCTCTCTAACCCATAAGTATATTTTTCAAGGAAAAAAAATATGCAACAACAAAACACTAAGAGAATCTTGCAAAATGCTAACTCAGTTCCTCTTGGGTTGGTCTACTCATAGGTTGTGATAAGCAAATAAAATGCATAGCAGGATTCTTTCACCACAAATCTCCACCTGGCATTTTAGCAAAACAGCTCAAGCCAACAGAACAGATGCTGTGCTTTACATACTGAGCTCATGGTTTTAATCCACATGAGAACAAAAGACCAACCATCCTCAGAAGACTTCTCTTAACTAAGAACTGGGGGTCGCTGAGTGAGGCCCCTGTCTCCATCTTAGCAAAACCTGTTCACCCCACCAGCCAAGGACTAGAAACTTAGAGGAGAGATTCCAAGAAGTGGTAAATGACTTCAGGTGGCACTAGGTTTGATGAGTTGAGTAGACTCCCTGTGGGTTATCAGAAGAAATTTTTTATTACTATAGCAAATATATTCAATATTACCCACTCAGTTGGACTTTCCTCTCCTCTGCCTTTTACAAATCACTTCCAGAGGAGACTAACCATAGCAATTTTTCAAGTAGATTATATAATGTTTTCAAATGACTAACTTGCTCCCTTGTCCCCTATTTGAATATATCTGTTTTGTTCTCTTGATGGAAACACTTAATTTTAGAAGTGTGTTAGCCTAAAGCCATCCTTGTTCATGATTATTGATTACTGTAATATCTGGCTATAGACAATGGCATACTTTTCTGATGCCATTCTGGCTGTAGTGACTTATAATATCCTTTCATCGAAAGTTTGTAATACCACTTGTGGTGTTTGTATTTTCATGGTACTGATAAGTAGCTTGTCTCAGGGACCCATATGTAAAGACTGCCAGTTCTTTCACCCACATGGAAATACCGATTTCTGTCTCTTGCTTAACTATTCCACAACAGCTTTTTACTGTTATTTTTAGTGCTTTTTTTTCAAAGACTGTGCATCTAGATGCTGCTCAAATCCAATTGCCACAGACTCCAAGAGTCGTTCCCTTTGTTGCTGTGCCTGGACTGTAAATTGCTTAGTAGTGACATGGTTGCAGTAGTGGAACCATCAGCTGCCTCCAAACAGACCTCTGGGTATTCATGTTTGTGCTGCAGGGAGATTCCCTCCCACAGGATTAATCTGGAAAGGCCAAAGCACGAGTGTCACCAACATCGAAGATGCTGAACAAAATCAATTCCATAGTATTTGAACACTCATGCCCTGGCTTCCACCAAGTGAGTTGGTTGATATAAAAACTTTTAATCTTCAAAAGAACAAATATTTATTTCTAGATTTCCAGAAATAATTCTTTTCATGCTTATCTTCACAATGTGAGCAAGTTGAAAAAATTAATAAACACAAATGTTGCTGTATCTCCTTACCTAAGTTAAAAATAAAAATTAAATAAATAGTAATAGCAAAATAAAACAAGATGTCCAGTAAAGTCACTACATGAAGAATTTGAAACACCCAAAAGAGAATTTTGGAAGTAAAAGAATATATTTTAAAAGATACTTTAATCTTGTTCAAGACAAAAATTGTTGTTTTTCCTTGTAGAATCATTAAATGTAATTTTCACTTGCTACTCTATAGTAGCCCTTTCATCACTGTGAGACCCAGTGCAATGTTTTCTTCCTTTCTTCCTTCCTTCCTTTTTTTTCTTACAATAGAAAAATACAAGGAATACTAGCATTTCAGTTTTTTAAAACTGAGGAAATGATGTGAATAAGTTCAGAGTTGGCAGGTGAATTTGTCTGATTACCACACCCTTAGGTCACGTTCTTCACTTTGATTTGTCTCCTTTGTATGCCAATATATGTTTTAAGGACACATAGAAGCCATTGTGGTAAAATAATGATAATGATAATAATAATAATAATAATAATAATAATAATGCTTATTTCCACAGAAGCACTTCATAAATTATTCCCCTCATGCTGGGAACTTTATATTCGTTATCTTAGTTAATGCTTATAAAGTGTTCATGATCTAAATACTAACGATACTAAACTTTGACAAATGAGAAAGCCATCAGAATGAGACTGAGTTTCTGTACCATGTTTTTCAACATAATAAAGTTTAGAACTTAGTCTAAAGAAGTCAGCCACCCAGTTCTGACCCAGGACACTAGCTGACCACACAGATGCCTTCTCTTAATTAGAGAAAACCAGTGGTCACCTCATTGGCAGGTGTTGTTTAATTCTCTGCAGCTAACTGTTTCCTCCATAGATGTGACTTACATGTTTGGCTCTTTAGTGTTTAGCAAATTCCATAGGCTTCTGCCATCCATTGGCTAACATAAATGCATGTTCTCACTTTCAGGGTCAAGGTCAAGACGATCTAGACCCAAATTAAAATCGTCTGCATTATTAAAGAGCCATAAGACATCATAAGGCTCAAGATATTTGATATGCAAAATTCAAATGAAACTCATAAAACCAGTTTGCAATAAAACATACTTTTTTTTTCTAATTGATCAAAAGAAGTTAAGGAATATACTGCAGCTACTGGTGGGGTTTGCTCACGATGAGGCATACATTTCCTCTGACTGAGAGAAGGCCTAGGAAGAATGTTCTCCAGGACAAAATAAGGCACGGGAACTGGGAGAAAGAACTCAAAGAAGAGGATAAAAACTATTGCTTACAGGGATAATGGATTCAGAATAGACATTCTGCTAATATTTGATCAAGCTCTGCTATGTGCAATATGTAAGTACCACTGGGGAAAATAAAAAGTGTTTATTTGTGAAGTAAATTCAGAGTCTGTTTCTCTGACTACTATCCTCCTCTTTTCTAGGTCTCTCATGATCATGGCTGTGTTGGCTGATACAGATCCTCTCTTACTCCATCAGAATCTAGGCTCCTTTCCATTAGAATAGAACATACAGTCAGCCTCCCAGTCAAGAAGCATCAATTCATGTAAAGTGGGCCTCTGAGAGGCTGTCAAGGCTCTGATGTAATGGAGTTACTTTACCAACTTGTTGTTACTTTACTTGTTCAGCCAACTCTTCCTTTTACCATTCCCCCTCTGCCTGCTGACATCTCCTGCCTTGTTCACATTCCATTAATTTAGTGCAAGTAAACTTTACAGGACTGAGGATTCACTAACAAACATGATGATTAATTTTGATTTAAAAATAGAGAACAATTTTAAATGATGAAACACAGAGACAGTAAAATTGTATGTGAGAATGCCAGCCACACATTGCTAAATCAAGCAGAATAAACATCTCTATATGATAAAGGCAAGGATTTCATCTAGCATATATATGAAGGAAACTAATATCTCTATATGAAGTAGGCAAGGATTCCATCTAGCATATACATGAAGGAAAGACCTGTAAAGAATAAGTCTGAAAATACTGTGGTTGAAATGCTTGAAAAAACCGGAAGGCCATTATGCATGTCTATGTGAACTAAGATATAAACCAGCAAGTGCTGTCTGCATCCCTGACAACTATGCCAATACCATTCTTGACTTAGCCACACCTCAATCTGGAATGAAGCTCAACACATATACACAGACCCATCACAAGGTGATCATATATTGGGGCTTTCAGAGAAGAGCCAAGTAATGTCTGCTGCCCACATAAAATTAGGAATTATCACATCCCCTTTGAAAAGTGATTCATATTTGGTTTATAATTTTATGGGCACCTAATTGTGGCACCTGCCATTTTATTTCTTTGCTACTGTGTATCTACTAGAATGTAATTTTCTTAATTAAAAAGATGATGTTTTGTTTACTTTATTAAAGCTTATATATCTAGCAAATGCTTGAATCTTAATGGCCAATTCATATTAACAGTGAACGAAGTATTACTTTTGTATTTAGAGAAGGGTTTTTGTTGTTGTTTTATTTTGCTTTAATTTCAGGGAAAGAAGTTTCTAACTAAAATGAAGTTTAAAGAAAGATCAAGTTGCAGCCCAGAGAGATGAGGCCCTAATGCTCTGAGCAATGGGAAGCCCAGAGAGGGCAAAGCAAAGAACAGAATACAGACAGAGCAGAAGACATGAAACTATCCTACAACATCTAAACATGTGCACCTGTTCACTGCATCATTAATCGAAAATGAGATCTAGGTTGAGATTATAACCCTGTATACCCTATGGGCATTGGGGCCCCAAAATTCCCATGGGGCTCACTATTTACCAAGGTAAAGAGATTTGGTCATAGTCCTCACTCTGTCTTGTTTTGTTTTGTTTTTCAATTCTTCTTGGAAAAGAACAAAGCATCTCAGTCCGTGTAGGATGTTAATTAAGAGAAATTCTATACAGGTTTATTTATAGGATAAACATTATGTTACATTATGTTACCCATGATCATGGGTAAATATCTTAATTTCTCAGATTGTCATTTTGGTCATCTGCAGTCAATGGGAAACCAATGCACCCCATAACTCTGCATAATATTGGGAAGAAGAGGCTGGAACATAGCAGCCACTCAACTAAGGTGGTTATTATCTATTATCATCAACTTACAGTAAACATGTAAATTTTGCTATCAGTACATATAGATTATGATTTAAAAGAACTAATTCAGATTCTCTCTTCAATATAGAGAGTAAATAAATTTGCTGGATTTCTATCTATCGCTGTGTTTTAAGTGGGAATTGTTTACTATGTCACTTCATGAGTACTAGTCATTTAACTTTTAAAAATAATTACCTATGCATGAATAATTACCTCCACATGAATAGTTAGCAATAGGTGAGCTAATAAGAGATCTGGTTTTAATATTTGAAACACATTTCTTGGATTACAGATTTTAAAAAACAGAATTTCAGGGAGATGAGTTGGGAGTGGGTAGTTGGGAGTGAGAGCATCTTCATGGAAGCAAGGGTAGGGGAAGGGGAATGGGAGGGGGAAAAGGGGATAACATTTGAAATGTAAAGACATAAAATATCCAATAAAAAGATTTAAAAACCAAAATTTATTAAAAATTACCCAAAATTTTCCATAGAAACCAAAAATAATTTTAACAGCAAACAAAAACTGTGGACAAATTGAAATATGCACTAATTATCTGAGCAGATACATCTCAAAGGAGAAAGTTCAAATGGTCAGTTAGAGCATGAAAAAGATTCCATGTAACTAGCCAAGACTTGGTGGTGCATAATTCTAGAAGGAGAATCAGAAGTTCAAGATCAGCTCAGCTCATCTTGAGCGAGTTTTAGACTAGCCTGACATAGACTAGTCTCTATGATTCTCTCTCTCTCTCTCTCTCTCTCTCTCTCTCTCTCTCTCTCTCTCTCTCTCTCTCTCTCTCTCTGTCTCTGTCTCTGTCTCTCTCTCTGTCTGTCTGTCTCTCTCTCTCTCTCTCTCTCTCTCTCTCTCTCTCTCTCTCTCTCTCTCTCTCTCTCTCTCTCTCTCCCTCCCTCCCTCCCTTCCTCCCTCTATCTCACCCTGCCTTTATGCACCACAACACACACACCCACCCCCCCCCACACACACAGAGTCCCTCCAGCTTACTCAGTATGCTGAGGAAGAAGTATGACCTCAGATCAGGATTTAAAGAAAAGCCTGTGAAATGCAGTGAGATGTTTCAAAAAATGTGATTTACACATGTTAATAAGTTTCTTAATTATCTCATTTGTATTGTTTTCAAATCTCTGGCATAGTTTAATCTACTTATGCCTTTACTACAATTCTTCAAGATATTTCCCCTAACACATGGTTTCAAACTCCAGCTGATTTTAAACTCACATAATTTAAAGATATATAGTATATTTATTTTAATTACTCATCTATTTTGGCTCTTCTATTCTTTATCATCCACTTGTGTCATTATAAATGCTCTCACTTACCAATCAAAGAAATAAAAATAAATTTTTCTGTCATGTAATCATAATTTCAGCCCCTCCCAAGAAGATATTTATTTTATTCTTCTCTTATGTGAATTTTGATACCATATAACTATATACATACATACATACATACATACATACATATGTGTTACAAACATTCTGATACAGTTTTAGACATTTTTGTTACTCTTATAGTAGATTCCTAATCAGCAAAAATTATCTGTGGATAGACTTCCTAAAGAAATTAATATGAGGATCACTGCATACTCTATATTAATATAGAAATCAATGTAGCCCGATACCATCTTACATGTTAACCTCTGCTTATTGCAAATGCCTCATAAATAAAATATAAAATATATTTCCAATATTTGAAAAATCCGTTGAAAACGTTATAGTAAATGCACAGATCACATTTCACTTTATTTCTACAATTTCATATTAATTTGCTTTATTAGCATATATATTTCCACTCTAATCTGGACTTTCTAAGTTTGGAAATATAAAATTTAAAGTTAAATTTTCATTTTTATTTTTCTATAGTTCATCCCTTTAGCCCTTTGAACTCAATGCTAGTACTTAAACTGTCTTTTAACTTTTTGAACTATTCATCACTCATGATACTCTTAGGTTTCTATTTTACTCCTTCGAGAACAATTTTTCAACTGCTCAGTATTAAATCTTGAAACGATTTCATGCAATTTCATCTGAATATTTAATTTTTACAAAACTTTCTAATACAATTAAATAAAATTAGAAATCAGCATATGTATTTTTCTGTACAAGGCTAATATAAGCACTGATGTGACAGAGATCCCATATCAACTCAATGCGATTATCTATTGTCTATAACAGCAAAGTATAAAAGCTGCAAAGATATTTACCACCAGCAGTTTCTGCTCTCCCTCTCATTTTCAGTAGTGAAAAGATGTTGAAAATTTATATATCATTGAATATGAGCAACAAACTGAATAATGCACTATCAATATGAAAATTATAAAAAGAATTATTTCAACATTTTACCATTTTATTGATAGAAAACCACACGCTTATGAGGTATGATATGACGGTTTGATAATTTATTTATTGTCTGCTGAATTATGTTATTCGTCATCTCAAATGTTTGACTACATAAGATAAAAAAGGAGGTTATAGGACTAAAGAGTATATTGTATTAAATTGCATCATAAAATGTCATCTTGCCCAGCAAATGTTAATTTTTAACTGACAGGGTGTTATACTAAATGCCATGTGTCAGCAGTGCTCACTCTTGAAGCACTGTGAAAATTTGTCAGATAATATTTTATTGTTCCTGGAACTTGTAGCCCATCTCAAGAATCTCTTTAGATTTCTTCATCAGTAGTGTCTTTCTAGTTCATTAATTTAAAATGTAAGCTCTAAGTTGAGTATTTGTTCTGAAAAGATTTTATAAATATGAATAAATCATTAAATTATGCAGAAGTATAAAACCATCGCATAGGGAAAAATAGGTACATCGGAGACTGCTCACTAGTTAAGAGAACTTGCTGCTGTTGCACAGGGCACGGGTTTTATCCCTATCACCCGCATGGTGGCTCAGAACCACCTGGTAAATGAAATACCCTCTTCTAGCCTCCAAATGCAGTTTACACATGTGGTGCATAGAAGTACATATAAGCAAAACACCCATGCAATTAAAATAAAAATAAGGTATCTCAAACAAACTTCAAGTCTTATTATCTTGATTTTCTCACCAATTTATTTTGATGTGCTTGCTCTTCTGGCAACAACCTTGAGAGTATAAAACATCCAGGATCTGAGCTATTTGGGAATCATACCATTTACTGATGATTCTTTCACCTCTTTACTTGGTTTCTTCATTTGTAAGGTACATCTCATGATAATCCTTGATTTCCTCAATATGATTAGTAAATTAAATCATTTAAATGACACTCTCAGTGAGTCATCAATCAAATAGTAACTATTAGGACCTTCTAAAACAGCAGAGGCAACACTACAAACATAGCGTTTCTCAGTCTCAGTAACACTTTTGACAAATGCTCATATGGTTCCTTGTAGACAAGATGAAATGAAAGTTGAATGAGAGAGCAATTATGTGGATCGATGCTGTTTGAAAAGCTGCAGCCCCAAAGTATTGACTAATGGATTCTTACCAGTGTGAAGGAGAGAAACTGCAGGCATCTGCCCTTGGGCCTTTCCCGTTCAATAGTTTTAACAATGAAATTTGAGAATGTCATAAAATAACTCTAATTTAAAAATGACCTGAAGTTCAGAAAAACAGCAAGCCCATGAAACGCCAAAAATTACGTTCATATAATCTTAATAATAAATAGTTAAAAAGTTGAACGAAAGAGTAAGAAATCAACTAAAAACTAAAACCAATGAAGCATTTGTATGTAAAAGGGGGATTTGGATATGTCCCACATGAGAGAAAGCATAGCAGAAAAACATTCAAGTGGGAAATATTCATAGATTTTTTTTTGTTTGAAACTTGAACCAACAGTGACAAAGTGATCAACATATATGCTAAACACAATCCAAGATACAGAGCAATTGGTTTTGAAACAGGGACTATTTTTAAAACAATTAATCTGAAATAATTAATTGTGCTTTTCCATTGAAATAATAGTAGCAAGATACATTAACAAATCTAGGGTCAAAAACATCAATATATCAGTGGTTCTTACGTTGGCTAAACACTGGAGTCACATCTGAAACTACCTAAGATATTGCTTCCTGAGGAGGAACCAATGAGGCCCATGCCAGTGCAGTGTAGCAGGGGGCAGATGGCAGTGTTTAATCAGTGCAAATTCGGTGGACTTCATTAACGTAATGAAAAGCAAGGTTCAAGTAACAACCAGGATGCTAGGTCCATTGAGAGCCAAGGCAGTTCACAGAGAGCAATGTTCCAAGATAAAACAAATGAGCAGCCAAATAGGGAATTCTCAATTTACACAACCAAAGGAAAACAAGAACAAATATTCAGAACTCAGCATGGCTGCGCTAACAAGTTGTCACCCATCTTTCTGCATGAGAACTTAGGCCATTTTACTTCAGAGACTCACTGGCTGAATGGAAACCCAAGTCTCACACATGAAAGACCCTACAACACCACGTCAAATTTGCATGATCACCTTTATCTGAGTTTCACCACTAGGACTATCGTGGTTATACAGAATAGAAAATGCCCAGGCATTTTTAACAGCATAAGAGATAAGGTTCCTGGATGAAAACTGCTACTGTGGCTGCCTAATTACAAAGTATGAGGAAAAGCATCACACAGGATGCAAGTGAAACCCTGTAACCAAATGAGTGGTCATCCTTTTCTGATACCCAATGATGTTATTGGAATAAAAAGACTTCAAGGATAGCAAAAGCTCCATTCCTGCTTCTTCTTTTGAGGGGTAGTAACTATTATCACCAGGACTCCCAAGTGCACTCTTAAGTTTTATCCCCAGGCCACAAAACTGAATGAAGTACAGAATTGCATTTCAGAAGAACTGGCAGAAACAAATGATACTTGTTAGGATCTGAATACAAGGGACTGTCCGTGCCTCCTGGTGACTTTAGTTCACCTGTCTCTGCTGTGATAATAACTAAGTGAACTCCAGATAATAGCAACACACTCTGAAAATAAATCATAGCTTCAAATTGCTGTGCAGGTGTATGACAAGCTCACTAGAGCTGAGCAACACAGCCTCAGAAATAGACTGCAGCTCACTGCTTTCCCGTGTAATGTACATTCTAAAATTATTAGAAAATAGAAGCATGTTCTTAATTAATAGAAGAAATGATGGTATATATTAAAGATAACCCCCCCCCAAAGCTATGCTACCATTCCTGTCTTCCACATATAAATAGTTCAAATTTGCTTGGGTCATCTATTCAGACCTCCTAAAAAATACACTATCCTGTTTTAATCATAGCAATATGGTAATAAGCAAGGAAAAGTTAAAAATTGTATCATGTATCTTGAAAACACTGGTTAAATAAATGCATCCTATGTGGTAAAACTTAAATTCTACAAAATCCAGATAACCACCTCATTAGTGATTGTATGTGAATGTGCATGTGCATGTGTGTGTGTTCCCAAGATCAGGAGCATATTGCAGCAGAATCTATCTGAGTAAAGCTTATTTATTCCACATGATATATTTCAGTATGAAAGGGTCGGTGTGACTGGACTTCAGAGGAACTAGAACTTCCCTTGGAAATATGATTCCAACATATTTACCAAGTGGCATATAAGAAATACTATCAGTTTTTAATGAGCCACAAAGTAGGGAGCTAGCCCCCCTACATAGACTTAACAAAGTCTATGATACTAGAATTTCCAAGGGAACACATTTTTTTGCTGGGTAGAATGTGTTCCAATGGGAGACCCATGATAAAGATTTCTAACACTCAGGATTAGAACAGTTCAATCTTCCCTTACAGAAAATGGAAATGAAACTCTCCACAGTCTGTTACCTATCATTACACCATTGGTTTGTCTTCCTCAGCACACAACTGAAGAGGAAAAAGATTAAAGTTTATGTTGTGTTTATAAACAGTTAAAGAGACAGGAGATATGTTTGCTGTATGAGTAGTCAGGTATGGGAGAAGGGGATGCCTCCATGGGCCCATACTGAGACATCCCTCCCCATGAGGAACCAGCCACAGGACTGTATAGTATACTATAGAGTTTATTCAGGGCATTGGGGGGGGGGGTAGAGTGTAGTAGAGTAGTAGAGACAGAAAAAGGGAGAGAGAGAGGGAGTCAGAGGGGGGAGAGAGAGAAGGCCAGCCATGAGCATATGGAGAGGGGAAGAGGAGATTGGGAAGAGATAGGGAAGGGGCAAAAGGACAGATGAGGTGTAAGGAGGCAAGAGAGAAGAAGAGAGTAGAGGGGGCAGGCAGCCCCTTTAATAGTGAATCAGGCACACTTGGCTATTGCCAGGCAACTGTGGTACAGGGATTAGACAAAATGCTAACAGTTGGTACGTGATGCTTCACCACCATATATGACAGCTACCAGAACCATTTACTACTCTATTATAATCCTACTCAGTGGTATTCCTAAAAGGCAGGAAACAATAATAACTCAGCTATTTTGCAGTGCTTGGAGTAGTGTATCTAGGAATCACTAGTGTTTTGTGTGTAAAATAACCTGAGATAAAAATAAATAATGATTAAAGGGCAATAGAAAAGATCTTGAGTTACTGACCATGGACCTGTGAAGAAACATTCACACCTTGAGTGACAAAACATAACATATGAAGACATGTGTGTCATATACCATTACCTATCAATGAGCATCCACCAGAAGAGGCTCTAATAACTAAGAGGCTCAACCATTTATAATCAGTCAACCTATGTCATCCTCCAACCTCATGCTATCATGGTAAAATGGTAAATGAAGCAATCATTAGAACAGAGGAGCAGAATTTAGTCACATAGTCGCTAACATACGTTTCCATTCACTGATGCTATTAAATGAACAATCCAACTTCTTGTGCCTTCTGCTGCAATTGCTCTGCTTGGCTTCATACTAACTTTGGCAATGAATAATAATCTTCTGATTCCCCATTCTCAGGTTCATTCTATCTTCTTCACCTGTTCTCTTTCTCCCTCCATATATAATAGCCCTTTCCTGTGTTGTTATCCTGTGAGTTGGGCATATGCTCTCACTAACTCATTCTGTCAAATGTTTCCCTCATTCATCACTTTGTCCCTCAGTAAGACTTCATTTCCAATCATGGCTGATCCCCTCTACAAACTATCCTTGCCCTCTATTCTTGTTTATTTAATTCTTGTTAGGAATTAAAGGCATTAGCTAAGGGCGTGTCTGTATTTCAGCCAGATCATACCGTAATCCATGGCATGTTTGCATTCTAGCCAGAATATCTATGTTTGGGAAGGTCAGCAGCCACGTTGACCTTTTTGAAATTCTTCTCTAGCACCTATTACTAGAAATAATACATTTGTTATCACTATGAGAATAAAACCAAGATGATCATTTTAGTCACAGAGGCAAGAATTATTTAGGCTTAAAGCTTCAGAAATTGTAGGAAATGCTGCCTTTGGGCACAGCAGTACACGATGGTGGGAAATGCACTGGAATAAAGCTCTTCTCCCTTGAATAGATAGAAAACAGAAACACATGGGCTGCAGTCCCACAGCCTCACAACACAGCAAGACACTGATGACTAAGCCTTCTACCCAACAGAATTTGGGAGGTAGTGACCTAGACTTTTACTTCCTGGGGACTAGCTCATACAGTGTCAGGAGATAGTAGCTGCCAAGGGAAAATGGCAATCAATACTCCTATTCAACTGCCATGCTCTATGAATCATAACAAAGAACATCCTGGAAAGATATTTCTCAAGGCACAGTAGTGGAACTTATATCCTGAGGATAAAAAAAAAAGAAATGCCACCTCATTGAACTAATGGTGTGCTCAAATAGAAGGGAGTTTGTGTCTATTATTGTAAACTTAGCCAACTTCCCATTGCTGGTAAAGCCATAGAACCTAGACAACCTAATACAGCCATGTTCCTAAACTAGTATAACTTCTAATTACATTCCAAATACTCACCATTTATGTCTACAGATAAACATAAGGTTAGCCCCTCATCAAATAATCTTTTTGAAGCCTATTGAGACTATCTCCAAAAGCCTAACTGACTCACATGCATAGAACAATGTCCTGCCAGGTGCCCATTGCCAGCTGAGCATCTACAATGTGCTCCTGATACCTAACACTCAAAGAATATCAATGGAGAGGATGGAAATACAGTAAGAGCCAGAGGACTAAGAGGTTTGCTACAGATAATAATTTATGAGAGAGAAAAAGAGACAGAAAGACCAAGAAAGAAAGAAACAGAGAGAGTCAGAGAGAAAAACAGAGACAGAGAGACAGAAAACACAAAGTGGAGGAAGCTATGGAAAAGGAATAAAAGAAAATATAGTGAAAACACATAGTATGAAATTCTGTACAAACTAATAAAATACACTGTTTAAAAATATTGAATTGTTTTTAAATTGTCCAAACCAAAATACCTTAGAATTCGAGTGGTGAGGATTTCAATTTATAATAAAAAGTGACTAGTTAGGCAAATGTTCATCCATTACAAAGCAGAACACTCAAAAACTATGTAAATCATGTTTCTCAAAAAGCATAAGGAATGCCTGCTAAACTCATTAGCAAGTTATTTGTGAGCAAGATACTATTAAGTAAAAGAAGTTATTTCCCAGTGGGGTAAAAGGGAATCTAAGATGATAATAATGCCCAACTCTGAATGACTGAGTTAAAGAAAATATACCCTCATTAAAACACAATTTAAAACACCCATAACAAAAGTTTGTTTTGTACTCTAAAACTTGGTTTCCTTATCAGAGCACAAAAAAAAAAAAAAAAAAAAAAAAAATTCTTCCCACGGTATTTCTTCTGCGATACAATGATGTGACCATATTTTCAATGTGATCAACACTTCTGCATCCCTGCACATGGTGATGCATCTTGAGTGGCAAGAAGAGAATAAAGCAAGAGGGAAAAAATATCACCAGACGATAGTGCAAATAGCACTCAGATAGATTACCCATCATTCCTTGTTTCACTTGTTTCAGTTAGCCTGCAATTGCATTAACATAGCATTTCCTGTGTGAAAAAAAATGAGTGAAGATTTTGAGAACAAGTCAACAGGTCTGAAACCACTCTCAGATGTCTAATGCTTTCTGGAGCATATCAAATAGATGCCTTCTTCAGGTACCAGACATTTTCCATGACAGAAGAGCACGTCAACCTCCTCTCAAGCAGTGCTTACAAGACATTGAGATCTGAATTATTTGCAGAAAAAGGGAAGTCAGATAAAGGTTTCTTTTACTCAGTATGCTAAAATTATATTCTCAACGTTAGATGCTTGGATTTAGGATATAAAACGAGAAGAACTATTTCTCATCACACAGGTCCAATTTGATTTTAAAAGATTTCATTACAACAAACATCTTATGCAATAAAAATACGTTCCAAGCCTGAAATCTCTAAATTTGTAATATTTGGGGGACAAGAAATCTCAATTACTATGCCAATAAAATATGAAATCTGTTAGAAGATAAGGCATAGCCTGAACTTTGTGTGATATTACTGTGAACATTCGCAGTATGTGGGGTGTGTGCTATGTAGAAGAAAATATCAGCCATATATTCCTCATCCACATTCATGAATAGCTTTAGTGGCAGTACATCTGAGAATATGAAATGTAGAATATTAATCATTCTCAACACACAGTGACTTATTGTTTTCATCCATTTTAAACCTTCTCTAGAATAACAAAATTAGTAAATAGCATTCCAGTTTCCGAACAAAAGCAACATCTGCAAATTCTGTTCTATCAAAAGAAATAGTCAAATTGAAGTTGCTTTACATCTTGTCTTTGCGTCGGCCCTGCCTCCACGGCCTCTTAATAGTGATTACTGTCATTTAGAGAACATTTTGGTTGGTCACCTAAGGGATAGTAATTCATCTTTCCAGCCTTCTTACCTTTCCCTGTCCCAGATTTTGTTATCAAAATATAGCCACTTGGAAGGTAGCAACATTATTTTTAGGCCACTTTTCAGCATTAATAATGGAGTCTTTTCCGTCACTGAAGAAAGTAAATATTAGCAACCTGCACCTGGGTCCTGTCTGAACTCTAGGACTTGTTTATTCTGAGATAAAGTCTGTATACCCCCTCAGAGTCAAGGGATACATATGCTCTGCATTAAAAAACAAAACAACAACAATAAAACAAACATAGTGTCATTACAAGTGTAATTCACCTTGTCATTTAATTATATCATGATTAGTTCCCCACCCAAGACTTGAATAAGTGTTTTATCCTTGCTTCCAAGTCTTTGGATTTTGCCAACATTTCCCATACTACTGATTAGGAAGATCACATGAACATCAGTCCATCTTACCTCTATTAAGAGTAGCACTCAACCCTCTACACTTGAAGGTGTTTCACAGCTTTGTGCCACTGCTTTTCTTCTTGGTTAATGCTGAAAAGGTTATTACAACTTGTAGACAATTCAAAATTCACTGCTATAAAGTTTGGTAATAATATTTTCTTGGTCAGTTTCTATTTGTAGAACTGTTAGTTACTTCCTAGATGTCTAAGAAAGGTGAGAAAGATGAATAAAAACCAAAACAGGCTAAAAAGTTACTATCCACATGGAAGTTGTAAGTTCATGAGGTTTATGAATTGTGGAGAAGACTTGTTTTTGGGAGAAAAGCTACTGTCGCTTTCATCCCTGACCAGCAGAAAAGGAGCAATGACACAGCATTCTTCTCAAAGTGGTTTGTTCAGGAACCTTACAGTATGCAAGTGAAAGTCTCTTTGTCTCCCCTCCCCCCCACCCCCAAGCATAGTCCCTTTTATCCTCTCTCAACTCTTACCTCCTCAGTCCATGTTGCATGGCTGCAGTTCATAGGTCCACATCATCTGGACTAATCTCGCATCATGGGTGCCCCTTCCCAGCTTAAAGGAATGACATGGCTCTTTTTGGGAGTGGGAAGAAGGCAGGGGCCAGTCACAAGACTTGGCCCGAGTCCCAAGCATCATCTTGCACCATCTTGAAATTATCGCCACACCTGCTCTCCACATCTCCCCCTTCTTTATTTATTGGCAGAGAGAATGTCTGTCTTAGATTGTCCCCTGCAGGAATGCCCCTTACCCATCATTGAGAGACAAACAGCATAGTTTGATCCCTATCTTAGGTTGGTAGCACACCCAGGGAGTCATACACTGTCACTGACTACCTCTCTGGCATGTCAAGCCACACTTAAAGAGACTGTCCAGTCTCTACTGCTGCAAAAGCCTGTATTATTAAGGCTTGAGTTTTGTGCTGCCAAAATTGTATACTGCACATGCACCAGAACACCAGGACGCTTATGAGAACCAAACAAAGGGCTAATCTAGCTAGTCCAGCCCATTCTTTTAGCCTTGACTCGGCGGTGGCGATGCCAAAATCCCTTTTAGGCCTGAATAAGGTCATAGCTCAGGGGTCCTGTACAGGCCAGGGAAAAAAGTGTGGCATTCTAGTCTCCACAGGCACATGATGCATGGATGCATTCTAACACATGCTATAAAACAATTATCATTACTACAATTTAAAATCCTATCTTCATAACTATCATTATAAATGATAAACACAAAAGGAGGCCTACTATACCCTCACAGGCTGAAGAGTTTAGGCAAGGCCTTTAAACTCTAGGACACCATTTCTTCCCACTGACCAAAGTTCTGTGTATGTGAGTAATTATGTCAAGATACTATATATATATATATATATATATATATATATATATATATATATATATATGGAATTTCCACTTTTGAACAAATAGCAAATATTGCTCATAAAGGTAATACAATCCCAAGAGTTGATTGAATGCTAAAAGTAGTAGTTACAATTTACTATAAACAGCATATGTTGGAAATTTTGCTAAATGCTTTGCTTATATTTCTTCCCCAAAGAAAACTGCTAAGTCAGGTACTATAATCATTGTTTTCCATAGAGAACCACTTGAGGGAAACTGAGTAATTATTCTCAGGTACAACTGGTACTGGATTCATGAGATGTAACTTATGCCTGCGTGTCTCTGACACCAGATGTAAAAGTAACTTTTCTTTGCCTGAAGTAATTGTTGTCTCTGAAATTTACTGCTTCTGTCTGCTAACCTAGGCCTGGTCTTGAAAGGTTCCAACCTCTGTACCAACTAATCCAGGACTAGAATGTTTTCAGCTTCTGAGCGTCTGAGACTTACTGCTGAATAAGATCGCCATTTCTAGTTATTACTTAGTGCTAGCTCCTTCTTATTCTCTGACTCATTTTATCTTTACTTGTGTTGATTTTTTCTCTTCAACCTGCTTCTGTAAAGCTCCCTAGTAAAACTGACTCCTACTGTTTCTCTTCACTCACTTTTTTCATGACAGATGAGCAGATCCTATTCTGTTGAATCTTTCTCTAATTCTTCACTTTGTCTGCCACTCAGTTAGATGTCACTTTCAAACATAGGTGCCTCCTTCTACAAACTAAATGTATCTTCATTGTGTGTGGTTAAAGGAATGAACTAAAGGCATGTCTGTATTCCAGCCTAAGGGATTAAAAGGGCTAAGGGCTGAATCACACCACATCTAGAAACACTAGAGACATTTTATTTTCAATAAATAACACAAGATCAGGGTTCATAGTGTGATCAAATATCCTGTAACAAGCAGAAATAAGTGTGAAAGTGTGCATCCATGTGTTTTGTGTTTATCATCTCTTCAACCTCTTCCTTAGCTCCTTCTCTCCAGCCTACCTTCACTCCTTCTTTCCCTCATGCTTTCTTTTTATGCTACACATTCCTATAAGCCTGTATTATGAGTATTTGATACAAAACAAGGTATTTATAATGGGGTTAGATTATGAGCAAGCCCTTCCAAGTTGAAGTTACAGTAATTAAGTTATAGAAGAAGTTTACATTTTATTCCCCATCATAAATGGGCAACACTTCTGGTCTGGTGTATATTCCCTCATAATCATATAGCCCACAGTTGTCACTGTTGCTCCAGAGAATATGTTAATATATTCTGTTATTTAAGAAAAAAATGATGAAAATTAAATTTCAAAATATGATTTTTAAGTCTACAGCTCTTATACTATTGGGAAATCAAAAATGTCAGTCGATATAGCATGAATTAGGTATCACTTGTATATACATTATTAAACATCCATGCTCACTATAACACTTAGGCAACAAAAAGTTCCCCATACAATTAAAATTTCCTATGTATCCTTCTCTAAAGCTTCTTCTTTTCCTTCTCAGCAATATTTAATATTTAATATTAAGTGATAGTCCAAACCTCTGAATATTTATGAATACTTTCTTTTTTATATTTTAGTACTTGAGAATTGCATGCAGTGCATTTTGAAAATATTTTCAAACGATATAAGATACTGTTTTGTATATGTTAACTTTCTATAAGTAAAATGGAGAATTTGGAATGTATTTTTCACTCACTGATTTTGAGGCTTTATCAATATTTGTGCATTTAGGTTGTATTCATTTATACTTGGTTTACGTATAATATCTAATTACATGAATGTCCCCAAAACTACATGTTTTACTGTTTATGTATATACAAATAGTTTCTCCTTTTCATATCATAAATAACTGTAATAAAAGCATGCTAGTACCAAAATATGGCATGAACACATTACCTCCTTTTCTGCAGTAACCAGGTTACTCTCCAAGATAATAAAATAATTAATACTTTTGGGAGTGCATAGGAATTTCAATTGCTTCACATGTTTTTAGAGCACATAGAAGTCTTCCAAATAAATATTTATCAATTATTAACCTGATGAGCAAACAATAGCACTGCATGAATTTTCCTGGGGAAATATGAACACATATCTATATTGGTGCTTTGGGAAAGCACCATCAAATGTCCAAATTAATGATTCCACTCCAGTTCATTTTGGTGAATCAATGAGTTAAGTGGAATTACATACAGGAGCCTATGTGACATTTACAACTAGTAACTTCAGTGACCCAAAACAGCTGAATATATATATTCCTTCAGCATGGATGATTAGTTTTGCATAGCTACATAGATGGCATCTTCTCTTTCAGGTACATGCCCTCTCTACATACATTTGAGCATTTCCAAAGATCATGTACAACTGAAGCTCATTGCAGAAATTTTAATAGGATGTGCAATGGAATGCATGGGATCTACAGAATGTGAGGCTCAAATGACCCTTCTAAATCCCTCCTCCTTTATAAGAAAATGGCAATTCACTAGACCCAGACTTAAGAGGTCTAGAGAGTAAATTTAGCTCTTCTGATTGAGAAAGCAATGACTCTTATAATCAGCAGATGCCATTTCACAGAGACAATATTGTATTTCCTCAACTATTAGTGAAAATGAACTAATAATGTACTTTATTTCTGTTTTCTATGCTATAAATATATTACTTTTGTTTGGCTCTTGGTTTCTACCACTGTACTATGTAAACCAACTTGAAGGCAATCCTCTTTCTGGCCTCTATCTGTGTCCCAGAGTTAACCCTTTGTCAAATTTCCCCTTACTCAAATCCAGCCTGGAGAAAGCTGGTCTCCCAAGAGTGCTGTTACTCCTAAGATTATGGGTGAGAATAACACTGTTGCTCCAATAACTGGCCAAAGAGGAACCACCAGGAGACAACAAGCAGAGGAAATTCAGAGCGACTGGGGATAAGACTCTTCTGGTCTCAATCTGAACCCTGAAATTAACACTGTGGCACAGTTCTTTGTACACAAATCCCACCCTAAGAGAGCTGATTTCCTAAGAGTGCTGAAATGCCTAATATCACAGACTCACAAGCTCACACAAGAGACAGGTTCCAGTCAGAGACAGCAAGACCAACTAACACCAGAAATAACAAGATAAAAGGCAAGCACGAGAACCTAAGCAACAGAAATCAAGGCTACTTAGCATCAACAAAACCCAGCTCACCAACTACAGAAAGTCCTTGGTACCCCAACACACAATAAAAGCAAGATTTGGCATTAAAAATCACACCTCATAATTGTGATATAGGACTTTAGAAGGACATAAATAATGCCCTTAAAGAAATACAGTAGAACACAGATAAACAGGTAGAACCCTTAAAAGGAAAACACAAAAATCCCTTAAAATAGTACAGAAAAACACAACCAAAATGGTGAAGGAACTGAACAAAATCATTGAGGATATAAAAATGGAAATAGAAACAATAAAGAAATCAAAAAGTAAGACAACTCTGGAGATAAAAAGCCTAGGAAAGACATCAGGAGGCATAGATGCAAGAATCATCAACAGAAACAAGAGATAGAAGAGAGAATCTCAGGAGCAAAAGATACCAGAGAAAGAATTTTCACAGAATTAAAACAAAATGGAAAATGCAAAAGAATCCTAACCCAAAACATTCAGGAAATCAAGAAAACAATGGGAAGAGCAAACCTAAGGATAATAAGTATAGAAGAGAGCAAAGAGTCCCAACTTAACAGGTCAGTATATATCTTTAACAAAATTATAGGTGACAACTTTTCTAACCTAAAGAAATTAGATGCCCATGAACATACAAGAAGCACACAGAATTTCAAACAGATGGACCAGAAAAAATTCCTCCAAACACATAATAATCAAAACGCCAAAATGTACAAAACATAGAAAAAATATTAATAGCAGTAAGAAAAAAATGGTCAAGTAACACATAAAGGTAGACCTATCAGAATTACATCAGACTTTTCCACACAGACTAAAAAAGCCAGAAGGTCCTCAGCAGGCATGATACAGATCATAAGAGAAAAGAAATGCCAACTACTACACCAAGCAAAACTCTCAAATAACATAGAGGAATAAACCAAGATATTCCATGGAGGGAAAAACAAATTTATACAATGGCATTACAGAGATAAAGTCCTACAAAGGAAAATTGATGGAAAACTCCAGCACATGGATGGACACTATACCCTAGGAAAAGCAAGAAAGTAATACTTTATCACCAACTCAAAAGTATATATCTACATCAACACAATTCCACCTCTAACAACAAAGGTAATAGGAAGCAACATTGACAGTTCTACAATATCTTTTACCAGCAATGAACTCAATTCCCAAATAAAAAGACATAGACTAAGAGACTGCATACATAAACAGCGCACAGCATTTTGTGGCATGCAGAAAACACACCTCAGTGACAAAGACAGACACTAAAAGGATAGAAAGGGTACAAAGGTTAGGAAAAAATTCAAATAAATGTTCCAAAGAAACAAGCTGTAGTAGCCATTTTAATACCAAATAAAGTTAGCTTTCAAATAAAAATCATCAAAAAGATAGGAAATGACACTTCATACTTATCAAAGGAAAAAAAAAACCTACAAAGAACTCTTAATTCTGAATATCTATTCTCCAAATGCAAGGTAAACCACATTCATAACAGAGACTTTACTAAAGTGCAAAGAACATATTGCACCTCACACAATAATAATGGGAGATTTCAACACCCCATTCTGATCAATGGACAGATCATGAAAACAGAAACTAAACACAGACACAGTGAAATTAACAGAAGTGGTAAGCCAAATGGATTTAACAGTTATCTATAGACCATTTCATCCTAAAACAAAAGAATATACCTTTTTCTCAGCACCTTATCCAAACCTGACCACATATTTGGTCACAAAACAAGCCTCAACAGATACAAGAAGATTGAAATAATCATATGCATTATAGCAGACCAACATGAATAAAGGCCGATCTTCAATAATGACAAAAACAACAAAAAGGCACAAAGAATCTGAAGAATACTCTATTCCATGATAACTTGGACAAAAAAAGAAATAAAGAAGGGAATTAAAGTCTTTTTAGACTATAATAAAAATGAAGGCACAACATACCCAAATTTATAGTACATAATGAAAACAGTGCTAAGAGAACTCATAGCCCTGGATGACTCCAAACAGTAACTGGAGAGAGCATGCACTAGCATCTTGACAGCACATCTGAAAGCTCTAGAACAAAAAGAATAAAAAACACAAAAGAAGCATAGACACCAAGAAATAATCAAACTTGGGGTTGAAATCAACCAAGTAGAAATAAAAAGAACTACACAAAGAATCAACTAAACTCAGAGCTGATTTTTTTGAGAAAATCAACAAGATAGATAAAAACTTAGACAAACTAAAGCAAGGGCAAAGAATGAGTATCCAAATCAACAAAATCAAAATTGGAAAGTGAAACATAATAATATAAACTGAGGGAATTCAAAATATCATCAGATACTACTACAAAAGCCTATACTCAATAAAACTAGTAAACATGGATGACATGGACAACTTTCTAGATAGATACCAGGTAGCAAAGTTAAATTATGATCAGATAAACAATTTAAACCATTAAATTAACATAACATAATGGAAGCAGTCATTAATACTCTCCCAACTTAAAAAAGTCCAGGACAAGATGGGTTTAGTGCAGAATTCTATCAGACCTTCAAAGAAAGTTTCATCACATGAATGCAAGATGATTCAATATATGGAAATCCAGGAACATAATTCAATATATAAATAAATTCAAAGATAAAAATCACAAGATCTTCTCATTAGATGATGAGAAAGCATTTGACAAAATTCAACAATCCTTCATAATAACAGAATCAGAATGATCAAGAACTCAAGGCCAATACCTAAACAATATACAGCAAACCAGCAGCCAACACTAAACTAAATGGAGAGAAATTTGAAGCAATCCTACTAAAATCAGGAACTAGACAAGGATGGCAACTCTCCCTGCATATTCAATATAGTATTTGAAGTTCTAGCCAGAGCAATTAGACAAGACAATGAGTTCAAATGGATACAAATTTGACAGGAAGAAGTCAAAATATCACTATTTGCAGATAACATTATATTATACTTAAGTGACCCCCCCAAAATTACATGAGAGAATTCCTAAAGTGATAAACAAATTCAACAATGGCTGTATAAAATTAACTCAAACAAATCAGTAGCCTCCCTATACTCAAAGTATAAACAGGCTGAGAAAAAAATTTCTATTTCCAAATAGTAAAAAATAATATATAAAATATTGGTGTGACTCTAACCAAGCAAGTGAAAGATCTGTATGACAAGAACTTGAGGTCTTTGAGTAAAAGAAATTGGAGAAGATGTCAGAAAATGTTTTCTATGCTCATGAATTGGCAGCATTAATATAATAAAAAAGGTCCTCTTAACCTAAAGCAATCCACAGATTCAATGCAATCCCTATCAAAATTCCAACTCTTCATTGCAAATACATTTGGAATAACAAAAACCTAGAACAGCAAGAACAGAAGAACTTCTGAGAAAATCACCATCCCTGATTCAGTCTGTACTACAGAGCAATTGTGATTAAAAAAAACATGGGAGTGGTGCAGAGACAGGCAGGTAGATCAACAAAATTGAATTGACAACTCAGAAATGAACCTACACACCTATGGTCACTTGATCTTTGACAAAAATGCTAAAACCATCCAGTGGAAGAAAGACAGCATTTTCAAGAAATGGTTCTGTTTCAATTGGCAGTCACCATGTAGAAGAATGCAAATCAATCAATTTTTATCTCTTTGTACAAAGCACAAGTCCAAGTGGATCCACAGTGGACTATTACTCAACTATTAAATGAAATAACTTCATGAAATTGTTAGGTAAATGGATCAAATTAAAAAATATCTTGAGTGAGGTAACCCAGTCACAAAAGAACACACATGATATATACTCACTGATAGGAGGATATTAGCCTCAAAATAGGCAATTACTTCTTCCCATTCCCCATCCCTCCCTAGCATTGGGATATACTGTCCATTTTTAAATTTGATTGTTTGTATTATGTCACATATGGCACTTTGTTTATGTTTGGCAGCCTATTGCTTCTTGGACAAGTATTATTCCTCAAATAGACAGGTGAATGGCTACAGAAATTCATGTTTCCCATTCAGTTACACAATAAAAAAATAACAATTAACTTTATGTAGTTTTCAATATCATCAATGCTTTTGAGTTATTGTGTTTCAGGTTCTTTTCCTGCCATCCTCTGTATAAAATAACTAGCTGTTAGGTGCATATATAAATGACAACAAGCTAAAGTTTATGATAAGTTAAGCTGGCAAATGATGTTTAATGAGCCAGATATAGCCAATTAATTTTTGACTTTTTATATTTTCAACCTAAAATGTTTGTATCAGAGCATAACCCTTTATTAATTAGAGGAGACTTTCAAGGTCAAATAACTTCATAGTAATCTATGTTTATTCTCTTAGCACTGATTTGCTAGTTGCCTACTTTCTCATTTTCTCAGAATTTTGCAAGCACCTATGCACACTTTTAAAGATTGTATGTATAGCACCCCCTCAGAGTGTGGTACACCTAGACCTTAAATCATTAATAATTCAACAGCTAAGAATATAGCCTTGTGGCAATGTTTGGTATTCAAAAATCATTATGTTTAATCTTTACACACCAAGCAAACTCTGACTGTTTTCATGTTATGTTCTGTTCTACATGTTCTTTATGCTTTATTCATGCTATCAAACCTCTAAAAGAATTGCCAAAATGCTTTTAAAAATCTGTACAAGCATCTCTTCTGTTTAAATAAAGTTGTAAGAAAAAAAATGTATGTAGAATTTTTTCTTTGTATGTTTGGTGTTTTGAAGTGAGAGGATCTCTAATCTATGTTGCTGAGCTAATATATCTATAATCCTGTTTTCACAAATTAGCACATACAAGGGAAACTGAATTTATAGAGGAAATTATAGGTTTTTGGACCTGAGGATAAGAGGAAAACTTGCCATTTGAGAGAATTTTAAATAACTCAAACAAGAATAATTTCAATTATGAATTAATAAAGACATATTTTGTTTTAAATTTAAGAAAAGCATTAATGTGAATTAGAGATATTTTGTTTCTATTTTGTGTTCAAGTAATTCTTTCCAAATAAAAATAAACTCTACATTTCTATGGAGAAAATTTCTTCCAAGCAAAATTTATAAACATTAAAATCTCTGCCCTTTATTGTTTTTAGCTAAATTATTTCAATGGGCTGCCACCATGAAAGACAACAATTATTTTCCTTATTGACAGGAGCAACAGCAACTGTGCATAATTTTTCTTAATGAAATAATATTTTCCCATGGAACAAGCTTTAATCTCAGTAAGCAGACAAGATGAAAACTGTTGACAGCTAGTGTTTGACAAGAGAAGCCTTAGTCTGCCAGTGGTTTACTACTCTCAGGGATTTCTGCTGCCCATCTCAATGTAGTGGCATTTCTTCAGTGGATGTGTATTCTCATTGAGTTGTCTATGAAAGCCTAGTCATTCAAAATCCTGGCTTCTCTTTTATTAAAGGGCCAAACTTCAGCATAAATTTTCTTTGCAATTTATCTGACTAGAGAGTAAATCTGTCTATCTACACACACACACACACACACACACACACACACACACACACACACACACACAAACTACACTTTCTCACACACACATACACTCTGCATCTCTGCTTTCTCTTTATTACACACACCGTGTGAGGGAGAATTTCCTGCCTCTATAGCATAAGACACTACTCCGAAGTGAAACCTTAATCACCTTAGCCCATGTGACTCAGCTATTAATATGAAGTACCAGGATAAAATACAAACCTAATGGGCTGAGACATTTTATCTCTTGGCTCTACTTAGGTACTACCTGGTTTACCTGGAAGGCATTGACCTGTTTCAACCTGAAGTTTCTCAATTAAATAATAATTTTAAACTGTAATATCTAAAATTACATAGGGCTGGGTGAAAGCTAAGTGAGACAGAGCACCTGTCTGCTGACCTCTTACCAGTTTTCCTTCTCTGTAAAGCTGCTGTGTGCATGAGGTGGGGATAGTAGATATAAACAGACCATGCATAGGTACATAGACATTTATGCATGTTCATCCTCTTAGAAAGCAGTGTTGCAATGAAATATGGTCCGTTAAATGAGGTGACTTATGTGACAATTGGTGAGTAAATGCCAGAAGTCACATAGACCATGAATTAACAAAAACATTCATTGTGCAGGGAGACACTAGACATGAAAGGGAACAGATGACAGGAAGGAGACAAGGAGAAGAACAGTCACTGTCTATGGAGAGTAAGATGATCTAATGCACATGAGCAGTGCAGAATGTGACTGAGAATTACACTGTATTTCAACTGCCATAGTCTCTGAAGTCCACCAGAGCTAGATAGTTATCTTTTACAATGTCTGACAGTGACCTCAGTTGAAGGCATTTCAAACACTAGTAGCATGTATTTCAAAAACTTCCATGATGAAAACTGTGAACTTCTCATAGTTATTTGTAATGATTTCAGCAAAATCATACAAAACACCATGTACTAATGGTGTATTGATAAAATAGATGCATACTATAATTTCCTTATGAAGTTATACACTAACACTTTCTTGGGTCACCAGTTCAACTATACACATTTGACAAATAAGGAAGAATCAATGAGTATCTAGAGTGCCTGACACTACAAGGCAGTGAAATAAACTGAGAATGTGACTCTTATATAAAAGCACTAATATTGAGTTTTTAAGCCAAATGATGGGAAACAGGTCACATCTAGGTGGAATTTGGTAACAAACAGCCTTGAACCTACTTGATCAGCACAGAGTGAGGCTGCTCGAGTCGTCAGGCATCACATTCCCCTTTTCTTTCAACAAGGTATTTGTGAATATATTTCGGGTCTGAATCTTATTTCTAGGAGAATAAGTGAGAAAGAACCGAGGCAAAACTTCTACAAACATATCTTAGGATTTAGTTCAGAAACTAAATGATAAAAGCAAAAAAGTCATGCTTCTTTCATAAAACAATGTCAAAATTTGTATATGACTAATAAATTATACAGATAATGAAGGGCAATGAGTGTGGAACCAAATAACCAAAAAAATATGTTGTAATTTTACACAGCAAGATAACAGAGAGAGAGCTAGTAAGAACCAAAACCAATATTTCAAAGAGTCACTGTTCTTCTTTCTTTCTTTTGTTCTTTCTTTCTTTCTTTTGTTCTTTCTTTCTTTCTTTCTTCCTTCCTTCCTTCCTTCCTTGCTTCCTTCCTTCTTTCCTTCCTTCCTTCCTTATTACTTCCTTTCTTTTCTCCCTCCATCCTTGTTTTCTTCCTTTTTTTAATACAATTTTTTTTTGGTGGTGGTCACGGTGGTGGCGTGTGTGTGTTTGTGTGTGTGTATGTGTGTGTGTGTGTGTTTTTTTTTTTTTTTGATATTTACTATTTTATGGTTCTGTAGAGATATATGAGGTTGAAATGCCCTAAAGTTGGTAACCATAAATTTCCCAAATTTTACTTTTATATAAAATACATTCTGCTGGCTAGTTTTATGTCAACCTGACATATGCTAGAGATATTTGGGAAAAGGAAAACATAATTGAGAAAAAGATCCCACAAGACTGGACAGAGGAGAAGACTGGGGCATTTTCTTGATTGATAATTAGTGCAGAGTCCACTCAGTCCACTATTGTAATGTCACCCTTAGGCAGGTGGCCCCATATGGTATGAAAAGTAGTTTGGGCATGCCAAAAGGAACAAGCCAGTAAAAAGAACTACTACATGGCCTCTCATGAGTTCCTGCCTTCATATTTCTAGCTTAAGCACTCACCCTGACTTCTTTGGATGATGAACTACAAGCTCCAAGAGAAAATAACCCATTTTCTTCCCAAGTTGCTGTTGTTCATAATGTTTTATCACAGTAATAGAAATGATAACTAAGACAGAAATTTGTTTCAGTATCATGGAATATTGATGAAAAAAACTGGCCATAGTTGCAGAGATTTATAGAAGTTGGAAACTTTGGTCTGGAAAAGCTCTTATGTGTTCAGAATTAAATAAACCACTGTTGGATCTTGGAAGATGATACTAAGAGTAATGCAGATGATGGAGGTTTGGCTTGGGAAATTAATAGGGGAGTAAAAATCCTACCAAGACTATTTGAGTGAAATTCTGTATTAAGATTATATGGTCTGGGCAATCAGGAACTGAAAACTGGATGTGGTTAACAATAGACCAGAGACACAAAAGTTAAACATATTTTGTTGGGACAATTGATGCTGGTTGGCTAAGAAATTAGCAATGATTAAAAAGTGTGTGGGGTCACAGGAAAATAATCTTCTGGAAGTGTTTCCAAACCCATTGTGTGTGGCTCCCCTAGACAGGTGGTCCCAAACAGTATAGGAAAGCAAGCTTAAGAATCTATGTTCAACAAGCCAAAAAGCAATGTTTCCTCCATAGGCTCTGCTTTAGTTCTTGCCTCCAAGTTCTTCCCTTACATTCTTGGCCTGATTCCCCTGAATGTTGGACTAAAAAGATACAAGATAACATAAAACCTTTCCTCACCAAGTTTTTCTTGGTCATGGTGTTTTATCACAGTAACAAAACCCCTAACCAGACAAGTGTTCACTTAAATTGGAAATTACTTCATTTTGTCATAATCATTACCAGATTATGAATACAAAGACTAAATATAAAATGACAATATACATTTAAAAGTAAATATACTTTCAACATACAAATACATGTAACATAGGTTCTTCTGCTTTTTCATTGAAATAAAAATTATTCCAACATTACAGATTCCAACAGTTAACCAGAAACATTGTCCCTGTCGTCCAGATTTTGTTGTCTCACAGTC